>NC_138774.1:62668476-63027477 GCF_965119305.1 Pelophylax lessonae
CAAAATATTGACACTTTGGGCCCAATTTGGACATTGTCACTTAGGGGTGAACTCACTTTTGTTGCCAGCGGTTTAGACATTAATGGCTGTGTGTTGAGTTATTTTGAGGGGACAGCAAATTTACACTGTTATACAAACTGTACACTCACTACTTTACATTGTAGCAAAGTGTCATTTCTTCAGTGTTGTCACATGAATAGATATAATAAAATATTTTCAAAAATTTGAGGGCTGTACTCACTTTTGTGAGATACTGTATATATTAAAGGATGTAATAAATAAATACAGAGTGATCAGTGTCGTAATATAGATTTACACAGATTGGAGTTCCAATTTAAAATACAGGTATTGATTGTGTATTGGATGGCATTCTATGTACCCCACATAATCTGTGTGATGTCAGGACTGTGGACCTCGCGCTTATGGGGTGTAGGGTGATAATCAATTAAGTGCTTGTAAATTAGCTGCCTGCTGCAAGGAAAGTGCTAGTGCTTTAGTGAGTGAGGGTCAGTGATTGCAGCGCTGCTATATAAAATAATTAAATGATTGAATACTAAAATAATTGAATAAATAAGTGTTCATGCAAAACAATTATCCTGAACTGCAAATGGTAATAGATCGATCATCAATAAAGTGCCGTTAAGTGCATATTGTGCAAAATGCCAACTCATATAAAGTGCAGATATTACAATGTAAAACTCATAAAGTGCAGTCTGTGTGCAAACAGTCCATAAAACAGTCCTTTGAGGTAGCAGGAACTGGATGCTTATTCTTGTAGCTTCGGGGTATCCCCCTTAGGGTATCTACTTACCACTATGTGGTGAAATTGAAGCAGGTTAATGTAGAGTGAGCTGTTGCTTCTCATATGTCTCCTGCACGGCTGTATGGACTGTGTTTTGGAAGCGATCCTTATTCACAAGACGGTATTCCCAGGTGTCCTCATAAAAATAAAATTGCTGGACATAGTGAGGACCGTTTAAAATACATTTATTGAGTTAAAATACAATGGGATACTCACAAACATAAAACATGAAAGAGCCTGTATGTGCCTAAGCTTGGTACGGTGGTGTACCGCTCCTCAGCGTTCTCCTCACCGACCTGGAGTCACGTGGCTGCCTCTCGGCCAATGGCTAGACGCGTTTCGCTGTGAACACAGCGTCATCTGTAGCTGGCTAATTAGAGGTGCCACCAGTGTTATAAAGCCGTGCTGTGCTATCCTTCCGGTGTATTGAATATTGTACTATACTTGTTACATTTGATAATTTCTAACTTTGCTGGTATCATAGATCTGTAACACTGTATCTTTAGTTTAGTCTGCTCAAGTTATGTGTTCTATTTGATACACCTTATTACTGACTGACTTTCTAAATACTTTTTACTTGCCCCCTAGTGGATCTATGTAGTATATAACTTATAACGGATATCTTTCTTTGCTGTCAATATTTATTTTATTTGTATTAACCTTAATTCTACGTTCTCTCTGTTTAATATTAATTCCTCATGTGGTAATTTAAGTATTTATAATAAATGTCATGCAGTCATCACGAAGTATAACCTCTATTGCGAATATACTAAATCAATAAATGATTATGTCGACCCCTAGTGGTTTTAGTGGGTGACTGCTACCACAATTTATCTTATGTTGTGGTCATACAAACGCCAATTTGTAACCGATTTGTAACCGATAAAGTGCTATAATCTTACAATATATAAATTAAATCAGGAACAACTGTATATTCATGGAATATATGAATATAAATATGAATTAAAAAGTTGAAATTATCTGAATAAATCAGTTAAACAGTTAAAAATTTAAAAATTTAAAAATCATTTATGAAACAATTAATGTCTATTTCTACGTTCAAACCCTTTGGTACCATACTTCCTAATTTGTGTATCCACCATGTTTCATTCTGTGAGATAGCTCTTGTCATATTTGTGCCCCTCCAGTGTTTTACAATGGTGTCTATCCCGCAGAATTTCAACTTGCTCGGATCTTTGTTGTGGCAGATACGGAAATGGTTGGACAAACTATGCTTTTGGAACCCATTTTTTATATTTTTGATATGTTCCCTCAATCTGATTCGGAGTTCTCTTGTTGTGCGTCCCACATATTGGAGACCGCACTCACATTCTAATAAATACGTAACATGTGTGGTTCTGCATGTAATAAATTTATCAATTTTAAATTGTTGCCCAGTGACTGTAGATTGGAATTGTGTTTCCTTTCTTCGTTTGTTGTTTTTTCTGCATGTGCGACATATAACACAATCACCGCATCTATAGTATCCTTTTTGATCTAAAAATGTATTTAATTTTCTTGGAGGGTCTGGTATATTTTTTGCCAATTTGTCCTTTAAAATAGGTGGTCTCCTATAAATAAAATGTGGTTTTTTGGGTAAAATTTTGCTGAAAGTTGGATCTCTCAATAAAATAGGCCAGTGTGTTTTAAAAATATGTTCTAATTGTTTATATTGTTTATTGAACTCTGTGCAAAAAGCCGTTTGGTATGATTTGTGCGTTTTTTTACTTGGTTTTAAGAGTTCCTTTCTATCAATTTTCAAAACTTTACGTTGAATCTGCTGTAAAATTGTTGGTTTATACCCTTTATCCTTAAATCTTTTTAACAATACCTCGGACTGTGTGTGATAGTCTTGCTTTGACTTACAGTTTCGTTTAATCCTAAGCAGTTGTCCTTTCGGTACTGCTGATAGCCATTTGGGATGATGGTTGCTGTTTGTTGGAATATAGCTATTCCTGTCAGTGCTTTTGAAGAATGTTTTTGTAGCCATTTGATTCCCAGTTTTGAAGATAGTTAAATCTAAATAATTTATTTCTGTCTGATTTATGGTGGCCGTGAAAGAGATTTGGTATTTGTTGTCATTCATATGTTCTATGTACTCTGCAAGAGATTCTTTTGATCCCTCCCATATAATTAAAATATCATCTATGTAGCGCTTAAAACCACGTAGCTGTGGATGGGGGTTCATAAAAATATGTTCCATTTCCCACTTACTAATGTGCAATAATTATTTCTGGCACAATAAGCACTTTTTCAAACAAATCAAAGGCGTAGCGATGGGGGCTAAATTGGCAATGTGCAATAATTATTTCTGGCACAATAAGCACTTTTTCAAACAAATCAAAGGCGTAGCGATGGGGGCTAAGTACGCACCCACAGTAGCCAACATTTTTATGAGTAAGTGGGAAATGGAACATATTTTTATGAACCCCCATCCACAGCTACGTGGTTTTAAGCGCTACATAGATGATATTTTAATTATATGGGAGGGATCAAAAGAATCTCTTGCAGAGTACATAGAACATATGAAATGTTTGCACACAGACTGCACTTTATGAGTTTTACATTGTAATATCTGCACTTTATATGAGTTGGCATTTTGCACAATATGCACTTAACGGCACTTTATTGATGATCGATCTATTACCATTTGCAGTTCAGGATAATTGTTTTGCATGAACACTTATTTATTCAATTATTTTAGTATTCAATCATTTAATTATTTTATATAGCAGCGCTGCAATCACTGACCCTCAATCTGTGTGATGGGCACAATACACATTAAATGCTGAGAATTTGAGTATTTTAATGATGCTCCATAATTGTTAGGAAGTTGACGTGTGAATTTTTTGTTACATTTGAATTGGATTATTGCGGATTTACATTTAGCCTGGAGCAATGTTGACCTAAACATGTATTTACCACTACAAAAGGTATTGTGTTTCCTTTCCACTAGGTGTGTACGTGTTGTACGTGTCCCTAACAAACAAGGTGCCCGCTTTCCTGCCAAACAAATATTACTCTGTAAAACAATGCCACTGAAGAAAGATGAGGCTCAGAATGGCTCATGCCTCCACAATAGGTAACTATATTCCTGTATGGAGGTTACTTAGGCGGATATTACCTTTTTATAGGCCAGATAAAGCATTATAATAACATTTCATTATGTCATAACTCCCATCATCCCTGATTTCCAGAGAATTGGGGAATGGATTTTGCTATTTTTGTGCCTAGAAACCAATATTTCTGGATTGTGGAGAATAGAATTACTCTTTAGCTTTATATGTCTCTATGTAATGCTACCAATTTCCAGCTCTGCCCACCTAACATAGCCAATATTAATCTTAGGAATTATAGGAGAGATATTTTGCCCCGTGGAAACATACACTATATTGTCAAAAGTATTGGGACACCTGCCTTTACACACACATGAACTTTAATGGCATCCCAGTCTTAGTCCGTAAGGTTCAATATTGAGTTGGCCCACACTTCGCAGCTATAACAGCTTAAACTCTTCTGGGAAGGCTGTTCACAAGGTTTAGGAGTGTGTCTATGGGAATGTTTAATCATTCTTCCAGAAGCGCATTTGTGAGGTCAGGCACTGATGTTGGATGAGAAGGCCTGGCTCGCAGTCTCTTCTCTAATTCATCCCAAAGGTGTTCTATCGGGTTGAGGTCAGAACTCTGTGCAGGCCAGTCAGGTTCCTCCATCCCAAACACGCTCATTCATGTCTTTATGGACCCGCTGCTGTCAATCACATCTAGTGAGCCAATGAGAAGAGAGCCTGCCCGGGTACCCCATAGCAAGCTCTTTGCTTTGGGGGCACATGGCAGGAGGAAGGGGCCAGGAGTGCCGGCGGGGGACCTGAGAAGAGGAGGATCGGGGCTGCTCTGTGCAAAAAACACTGCACTGAGCAGGTAAATATTATATGATTGTTATTTTAAAAAAAAAAAAAACTTTGCCTTTAATATCACTGTAAGGTTCCATGCACACTGGTGTTTTTAAGCTCCTAGAAGCTGTTATTAGCATTTGTTTTTGCTCCTAAAGGCTAAATAGTGTTGTCCTATGTGTTCATGCACACTACTTTAGGCCAGCCCTCCAAATTTCCACTCGCCTGCTCCCATTCGGCAAGTGTGGGCTGCCTCGGGGGGGGGGGGTGAAGCAATCCAGGAGGCAGGACTTTGTGCGAATGCGAGTGCCAGGAACACCGGGTGATTCAAATCAAAGCTGTCACAGCGGCAATCCCCATTCTGTGTAATGATCCAGCCGGCTCTCTTCTTTTTGCCCTCTCTCTTCCCCTACACTGTGAGGCTGTGCTGATGGGCACTGGTGAGGCTGCATTGATGGGCATTTATGGGCACTGATGGGTACTGGTGAGACTGCGCTAATGGGCATTGGTAAGGCTGCATTGAAGGGTACTAGTGAGGCTGCATGATGGGCACTGGTAAGGCTGCTCTGATAGGTACTGGTGAGGCTGCATTGATGGGCACTGATCAGGCTGCATTGATGGGCACTGATCAGGCTGCATTGATGGGCACTAATCAGCCTGCAATGATGGGCACTAATAAGGCTACATTGATGGGCACTGATCAGACTGCACTGATGGGCACTAATCAGGCTGCACTGATGGGCACTGGTGAGGCTGCTTTTTTGGGCACTGATGAGCATTTATGGGCATTGATGAGGCCACGCTGATGGACACTGGTGAGACAGCATTGATGGGCACTGGTGAGGCTGCATTGATGGGCACTGATCAGGCTGCATTGACGGGCACTAATCAGCCTGCAATGATGGGCACTAATAAGGCTGCATTGATGGGCACTGATCAGACTGCACTGACGGGCACTAATCAGGCTGCGCTGATGGTCACTGGTGAGGCTGCTTTGATACGCATTGATGAGGCGGCACTGATAAGCTGCACTGATGATGCTTCACAGATGGGAACTGATAGGTTGCAATTATGGGTACTGATGAGCACTGATAGCCGATCCAGGAGGTGGGACTTTGTGTGACTGCGAGCACCAGAAACACCGGGCCATTCAAATCAAAGCTTTAACAGCAGGCGATCCCTGCTCTGTGTCATGGTCCAGCTGGCTCTCCTCTTTCTGCCCTCTCTCTTCCCCTGAACTGATAAGGCTGCACTGATAGGCACTGGTGAGGCTGCATTGATGGGCATTTATGGGCACTGATGAGGTTGCGCTTATGGGCACTAGTGAGGCTGTGCTGATGGGCACTGGTGAGACTGCCCTGATGGGCACTGATTAGGCTGCATTGATGGGCACTGATAAGGCTGCATTAATGGGCACTGATTAGGCTGCATTGATGGGCACTGGTGAGGCTGCATTGATGGGCAATTTTTGGCCACTGATGAGGCTGCATTGATGGGCATTTATGGGCACTGGTGAGGCTGCATTGATGGGCACTGATGAGGCTGCATTGATGGGTACTGATGAGGTTGCATTGATGGGCACTGATGAGTCAGCACTGCTGGGCACTGATGAGGCGGCACTGATAAGCTGCACTGATGATGCTTCACTGATGGGCACTGATAGGCTGCATTAATGGGTACTGATGAACACTGATAGCCGATCCAGGAGGTGGGACTTTGTGTGGCTGCGAGCGACAGGAACACCGGTCGATTTAAATCAAAGCTGTAACAGTGGGCGATCCCCACTCTGTGTGATGATCTGGCCGACTCTCCTCTTCCTGCCCCCTCTCTTCCCCTGCACTGGTGAAGCTGCGCAAATGGGCAATGGGCAAGCTGCACTGATAGGCACTGGGGAGTCTACATTGATGGACATTTAAGGGCACTGGTGAGGCTGTGCTGATGGGCACTGGTGAGGCTTCATTGATGGGCACCGGTGAGGCTGCATTGATGGGCATTTCTTGGCACTGATGAGACTGCGTTGATGGGCATTTTTTTGGCACTGATGAGGCTGCGGTCATGAGCACTGATGGGCACTGATAGGCTGCATTCATGGGTACTGATGAGCACCAATAGGCTGCTATGATGGGCACTGATAAAGTTGTTGTTAATATTTATTTTTGTAATCTTATTCTGTATAAAAACTTTAACAGTGTCATTTCATGAGATCATTTATGAGGGCTTGTTTAGGGGCAGGATTAGGTGCGGGGCGGGGCAGGGGTTGGGTGGGGCAACTGGTGGCAAGTAACCCTTAAGTCTTGACTAGTAGTTCAGGACTTTACATTTTGAGCCCTGCTTTAGGCTATTAATGTTTTTTGAGTATCAGCATTTAGAAGCAGGAAAAAGAACCAAGAAAATTGAAAATCAAATACTTACCGCAACTTTCTTTTCCTGACGAGCTCCATGTCAGCCTGCCACTGAGTGTCCTCCACCCATACCCCCACCTGCAGGACTTAATTTATAAATTTGACTCCCTCCCCCAGGCCTGCGTTCCATAACTTAATTTCTGTACCTGGGTGGGAGTCTGTACTGACATGGGGCTCTTCAGTAAAAGAAAATTGCGGTATTTGCAGAGATGTATAGTAACTAAGTAGAACTACTTCATTACTGTACTTAAGTACCGAAAGGCGGTATCTGTACTTTCCTAGAGTAGATTTTTTTTCTCCTACTTCCACTTTTACTTCACTGCATTTTTTCGATGATTTCAATACTTCTACTCCGAAATTTTTTTTTTGTGCTACATAGTTACTCGTTACTATTATAAAAAATACCACTGCCAGAATAGTAGATGGCAGGTTTCATGAAGCTCAAAACATGTGTATTATCAGCGCATACGAAAATAAATGCTACTGTATGTATAAATAAAAGCTGATTTTGAAATAATAAAAAACAATATGATGTTCAAACTTTTGACTTCTTTCTTTAATAACTACATAACACAGTACTTGTACTTTTACTTTCAGTACTTGAGTAGCAACATTTTAAAAAAAAACTACTTGCAATACTTAAGTACAAAAAATGTTGAATACTTTAGTACTTCTACTCAAGTCACTTTTTGATCGAGCACTTCCACTTCTACTCAAGTCACTTTTTGATCGAGCACTTGTACTTTTACTCAAGTATGGGTTTCGAGTACTTTATACAACTCTGGGGATTTGATATAAAATTTTCAGTTTTCCTGACAGCTCCATGTCAGCCTACCACTGGTAACTAATTAGCTAACCAGGGCAGGATAATGCCGAAACAAAATAGAGTTAATTATGGCCTCCGGCTAATGAGATAACTGTTTTGCCAAAATTAACAGTTGTCAATAATGACGGATCTATGCGCTAATGAGAAATAAAGGTTCGTACGTTGCCGCCATGCATATTGACTTTGAGCCGCTACAGGGGGGCTGGAGAGGAGGTTGAGACGCTTCTTGTGGAGCATGCTGTTATTTCTTCTGAAAGAGCCAACCCCCTATCCTTATATGAGAGGGAGATCACTTTCACAATCCAAGAAGCAATCACTCTGCTCAAAGCTCTGGCCCCTTGCATGAAACTCTGGAAACCACAAACAGGCAATTTGATGCCCCGAAAGTTTGGGAAGCATGGATATAAGTCTTCAGTGTTTTCCCGGCATCAAAATGACTAACCTTTTGTCCAATATTCCAGATAAGAAGTAGGCAACACGATTTCTTGACTTAGATGGAATCATGAGGCCAATTTTGGAATAGAATACAGCATCGGGAGCAGAAAAATTCTGTCCGTCAGGACGGACTTATATGGTCCTTTATATCCTATAGCCACCAACTCAAAAAACCTCCTAGCTGAGGCTACTGCCACCAGGAAAGCTGGTAATTCCCATAGTGACAACTCAATCATGGATTTTTGGAGCAGACAGGTAGTTGAGTACTATTGTGAGGTCTCATGTGGAAACATGGGAACTCTGGGAGGCCTTAGCTTTACTACGGCCTTAAGAATTGAAGAATCAGAGGCCCACTGTGTCTAAGGGACGACGTGGATGAGAAGTGTCCTTTGAGTGTTCTTGCGATCAAGCCCATGTCGAGACCTCTTTGAAGAAAACCGAGGACATAACAAACTCTTGCATGCCTGGAGAACACTTCTCATGTAGCATATTCTTGGAATTTTGCTGGACTTTGTTGTAGACTTTGTTTGGGCTTCATGCTTGCTTTGTTCAAATTCTCAAAGAGCAACCTAAACCTTCGCCTCTTAACCACTTGGCCACTGCTCACATTGCTGCTACTGCAGCAATGTGGCTCGCTATCGTCCAGCGACGTAGACCTACGTCGCTGGACTCCTCCCCCTGTAGGCGGCGCTCACGCGCCGCCGGAGGCGCGCTCCCGCTGTTTTCAGTCACAGCGGGAGTCGGGCCAGGGGAGCGATCGCCGCTGCTCTTCCCCGATCGTCGGGGAATCGAGTTTGGAGATCCGCCCGCCTGTGTAAACAGAGCGGGCGGATCTCCTAAGTGACAGGGAGTGACAGATCGGAGTGTTCAGCATAGCTGAACATCCGATCTGTCCCTGACTCACTCAGTCACCCCCCCCCCCCCACACGTTAGTAAGCACCAGGCATACATTAACCCCTCCCTCTCCAATAAAATTAACCCCTTCCCTGCCAGTGTCATTTTTACAGTAACAGTGCATATATATAGCACTGATTACTGCAGTAATGTCACTGGTACCCCCAAAAGTGTAAAAAATGTCAGTCAAGGGTCCGATCTGTCCGCCGCAATGTCGCAGTCCCGCAAAAAAAATCGCAGATTGCCGCCATTACGTGTTAAAAAAAAAACATCAAAAATGACAGAAATCTTTCCCGTAGTTAGTAAACGCAATAACTTTTGCGCAAACCAATCAAAATACGCTTATCGTGATTTTTTTTACCAAACATATGTAGCAGAAAACAAATTGGCCAAAAATGTTAAAAAATTTTGATTTTTACATTTTTTGGGGGGGAATTTCATATAAAAAAATGTTAAAAATATTGTTATTTTTTCAAAATAAACGCTCTTTTTTTGTTTATAGCGCAAAAAGTAAAAATCGCACAGGTGATCAAATACCACCAAAAGAAATCTCTGTTTGTGGGAAAAAAAGGACGTACATTTAGTTTTGGTACGGCGTCACACGACCGCGCAATTTTCAGTTAAAGTCGCACAGCGCCGAATCGCAAAAAGTGGCCCAGACGTAAGACAGCAAAATCCTCCGGTGGTAAAGTGGTTAAAATCCAGGCCGCTCCTTTTTTAGCTTCTCCTTAGCTGGATGGAGAACTTAACCTATTGCCACTGCGTGGCAACTGAGAAGATATGTACTAGGTGTCTGTGAGATATAAATAGTTTGGTGCATATCCACTGTTCAAGAGAAACCCCTGGAAATGGTATTTTCTCTACTGAGCCACTTAACACCAGGACAGGAGAGACCATGGTCCCAATAGTCACCAGGCATGCAGACGCTGACAGGTGAAGAGGAACACCAAGAAAATTCAGTACCTTACCACCGGTATGTTCTCTAGCAGCAGAGAAAGGCATACTTTGAACCATGATTAGTTGGGCTTCTAATTACAGAAGGACTGTGTAGGGGTCAGATGGCCCTGTTCTTTATTTGTCAACTGCCAACTCAGACATGTATCTTGAGGCAGGAAGCCAGACTGTCCACAATCACAGAACCTTGCTGGCAGTTTAAGCTTCATCTTCTATGAACAAATGTAGTGAATGAGTACTTCCTTGAAGGCACTTCCACTATTTTCTTTCTGTCTTAAGGCATCTCATCAGCCTTACAAATGTAGCACTGTCCTCCCCATAGGGCTTGCTGTATGAGGACTTGTTGGGCCTCCTCTGATTACCAGCACACGGTCACTTAGGGTACAGAACACATATTCATCCTTACTCCCAATGGCTAGTTGCTCAAAAACAGTCTAGGGGTGTTGTTTTTTTTGTTTTTGTTTTTTGGAACTTGGATGGGAGAATGGAATAGTGGGATATTCCAACAGGAACTATGTACATTGGATAAGGACAATTCTCACTTGGCCTCACCAGGTTGCTTGTGGAAGCAACTGCACTGCTTGAAACATGCTGCCACATGTATGGAAAGGGTTAGGTCTCCTTGCTCTTTCTCTCCAGCAATAGACATGGTGATCTACATTCTCTTCAGGACTCTCACTAGCATCCCCTTTACTGACACCCGTCCACCGACTCTTCTAGCTGCAGGGGTTGCCCCCCTCAGGTCAGGCCCCTTGACACAGATCTGTACTCACTCTACTGCAGAATCAGATTCCCTCAGTGTCTCCCCTTCCAGTCAACTTCACAGGACCTCTGGGTTTAGTTCCTCTCTCATTCTCTTTAGGCCCTCATGACTACCTGAGGCTGCATGGCACCTCTACTGAGGAGGGGCAGCCACCTCTCCAGCTAAATGACCTCGAGCACATGTGCTCCTGGCATTTATACAGTATCCCAGCATGCAATGAAGCACTTTCCTCTGCCAAATCACCAGGGCTGACAAATCACCAGGACTGTATCAAAAACCTGTGCACTCATTTGTCAGGTTTCCTCCTACTGTCCAACATGCCTCCCTATTGGACCAGTGTGAAACACTCTGCAGACCGACTGAGTTGCACCTGAGCACAATGAGCAGACCTCACTAACAGATTCTGCTCTCTGGTAGGCAGAGAACAAAAGAGATTTACCTGCAATCCCTCTGGTAAACAAACAAGTTTAAAAACTATACTTTCTCTTTCTAGCACCTACCTAGGAGGGTGCTACACAAAGGGGGCTCAATCTGGATAAAGGTCATCCTGATCTGCATCGTCTTTCTTTGAAAGAGTCTGAAGAAGGTTGGTTGGCGTGAGAAAGCTCTTGAGATCAGTTGCTTGTTTTGGAAGGAAAACTGGACCTTACCAGAATAGAGGACTCTTGCACAAGGGGAGTTCAAACCACAATGAACAGCCGGTTACTTTGAATGTGTGCGTTTGTATACTCCCTATAGGAACACGTCTAAAGGGATGCAGGCCCAGCAGCCTTCCTCATTATTGCTCTGCAGCTGCACAACTGATTAATCATTTTGAAACCACACCCATTAGACCCACTCAGCACAGAATACCAAAAGGTAGGAATCTGCAACAAAGGTTGTTTTGGCAGAGGTGGGGGACTCGAGTCACATGACTTGACTTGAGTCAGACTTAAGTCACCAGTTTGAGGACTTGAGACTTGCTTGACTAAAATTTATAAAAGACTTGACTTGACTTGACTTTGACTTGAGACATATGACTAGAAATGACTTTACTTTTTTAAGTTATTAAATATTTGCATTTTCTCAAGATGTGTTAAAGCAAAATGAATGTGCCTGTTGTTATGTTTCTGACACCACAGTCACTTAAAACACCTCAGTGTGTTCTGATTTTTAGGACACTGGCTGTTTAACAATGGAAATACTTAACAAGTTTTTAGTGACTGTGGTGTTGAAACATGACCGGATGAAGGATTTTGAGCTGTTTGGGCATTCAAAGTGTTTCTTTAATATGCCAAGAAAAAAGCACTAAGCAGCTCTGCTGGGTGAAAAGCACGCATTCGTCAAAAACCGCCCCTTTGCGCAATGGGAACAAGACCTGGAGGGGTCCTTCTCTCCGAAAAAATGGAAAAAAGCCATAGTATCTAGCACCAAAGCCACGTTAAGCGCGTCACTGAGGGAACTCCACATTAAATTGTCCCTAAGGTGGTATCTCACACCCTGTGTGATCGCGAAATTTGCTCCCACAGCCCCGTCCACGTGTTGAAGGGGCTGTGGAGCTCAAGGTACTCTTAAGCACATCATGTGGACATGCCCTCCCATCTTGACATTATCTAGCTAGTGTTCCGCAAACTTGTGATCAACATACTACTCGCCACCAAAATCAATATTACTAGACGCTGGAAGGACGCACAGCCTCCTTCCCTCTTTGAGGTCATAAACACTACCCAAACGCATAAAACATTCGAATTACTAATGGCCCCCACCCACGAGAGGTATCAGAGAGAGTTAGACTGGTGGAATCCCTGGAAACAATGGTATTCTTCCTTTATAGCGCAGTGAGTGCATAATTTGAAAACAATACTCTATTATGTCACTAGGTGGTGCTATGGTGTTAGAATCCTGGTCCTATGTCTGGATGTATAATGTGTGAAAAAAATTGGTGTTGATTCGTGCTAATGCTGTTAACCACTTAAGCCCCGGAAGATTTTACCCCCTTCCTGACCAGGGGGTATTTTGCGATTCGGCACTGCGTGACTTTAACGGACAATTGCGCGTTCGTGCGACGCTGTACCTAAACGAATTTGGCGTCCTTTTTTTCCCACAAACAGAGCTTTCTTTTGGCGGTATTTGATCACCTGTGCGATTTTTTGATCACGCGCTATAAACAAAAAAAGAGCGTCAATTTTGCAAAAATAGCAATATTTTTCCCTTTTTTTTATATGAAATTCCCCCAAAAATAAATGTAAAAATCAAAATTTTTTAATATTTTCGGCCAATTTGTTTTATGCTACCTATGTTTGGTAAAAAAAAATCGCAAAAAGCGTATTTTGATTGGTTTGCGCAAAAGTTATTGCGTTTACTAACAAAGGGAAAGATTTTTGTCATTTTTGTTGTTTTTTTTTTAACGCGTAATGGCGGCGATCTGCGATTTTTTTTGCGGTACTGCGACAATGCGGCGGACAGATCGGACCCTTGACTGACATTTTTGACACTTTTGGGGTTACCAGTGACATTTCTACAGTAATCAGTGCTATATATATGCACTGTTACTGTAAAAATACACTGGTAGTGAAGGGGTTAACTTTATTTGAGAGGGAGGGGCTGTGTGTGTCCCTAGGGGCGTGATTCTAACTGTGATTGGCTGGGGCTTCAACTGTATGCAGAGTGATCAATGGATCTACATAGTAGATCCATGTGATCATCTCTCATACAGAGAGGAGAATGACAGGCAGCTTGTTTACACAAGCTGCCTGACTTTCTCCCTCTCCCCCGCCGATCGCAGAGTGGCCGGCGGCGATCGGGTCCGCCGGTCACACGCGCGGGGGGGTCTGTGACCACGCGGGAGCGGGAGCGCGCCTCCGGCGGCGCGCGCTCGCTCCCTAAACCCTCACAGGCGAGCGACGTAGCCCTACGTCACTTTGCCTGTGAGGGGCTGACCGCCCACGTAGATAGTCGTGCGGCGGTCGGCAAGTGGTTAAAGGAACTGTTTCTTCAGTTGATATGCACTGTTCTGTATAATGCCTGCTTGCTTCCCTTTTTTCTTTCTTTCTGTTATGTTGTCATATGACAAAATGCAATAAAAACTATTTGAACGAGAAAAAAAAAAAAAAGCACTAAGCAGTTTTGTTCATGTTGAAAATAAAACAAAACCTTTCCTGATCACTGACTTTTAACTGATTTAAAGGTGAAAATTGGGGTAGATCAGTATTTTGACTTGATTTGTGACTTGACCAAAATAAATGACTTGACTTGACTTGCTTGCCTTCTAGCAGGGACTCGACGTGACTTGCTTGCTTTTCGCCACAGTAACTTGGGACTTGCTTGAGACTTGAAGGTTAAGGCTTGAGACTTGCTTGTGACTAAAGCCCCGTACACACGTACCGATTGTCGGCCGAACGATCGGCCGTCTTTTGTCTGCTGTCCTGTCGGCTGAAAAGTGCTAAAGACTGCACACGAATTTTGTCGGCCAACAACAGCCGACTGCAGAAGTGATGTCATGTGATGGTTAACTTTCCGTGTGTTTTTTCTTCTCTGAGCATGCCCAGTCTTGCTAATCGGCTGTTTGTCGGCCGAATTCTGTACTGACTGGCGAACAATCGGCCGTTCTGGTGTTGGCCAACAAAAATTTTAATGCCTGCACACCAGATTCTGTTCAGCCGAAAAGTCGCAGTCGGTTGTCGGAAGCATCATACTAACAAGCCGACAATCGGCCGATCGGTCGGTGGCCGAATATTTACGGCCGACAATCGCTACGTGTGTAAAGGGCTTTACTCCCATGTCTGTGTTTTAGTCCTTGCAATGTACACAGATCACCCAGAGGGAAATGTTCTTTTCTCAACAAAAGTGAAGTTAGTCTTTAAGATAACTAAAATTTTTAAAAGTTACCCATCCACTTCAAATTACAGCAACAAAAGTGGAGTTAAGCCTCGTACACACGTACCGATCGTCGGCCGAACGATCGGCCGTCTTTTGTCCAGGGCTGTCGTGTCTGCTGAAAACTGCAAAAGACTGCACACTAATTTTGTCGGCCAACAACAGCCGACTGCAGAAGTGATGTCATGTGATTGTTTACTTTTTGTGTGTTTTTTCTTTTCTGAGCATGCTCAGTCTTGCTAATCTGCTGTTTGTCGGCCGAATTCTGTACTGACTGGCGAACAATCGGCCGTTCTGGTGTTGGCCAACAAAAATTTGAATGCCTGCAGGACAGATTCTGTTCGGCCGAAAATGCGCTGTCGGCTGTCGGAAGCATCATACTAACAAGCCTACAATCGGCCGATCGGTCGTCGGCCGAATATTTACGGCCGACAATCGGTACGTGTGTACGGGGCATTACTCTTAAGGCCCCTTTCACACGGGCTTTCTGTGGCCTTGCCCTTTCCAACTTAATCATTTGTAAGTGTGGTTTTGTATGGGGAAGGGGCAAGGGATATTGGTTATTATGGTAACATGGTTCTCCGGACCTATGCACCTCAGCAGTCAAGGCCCCTTTCACACGGGCTTTCTGATCCGGTCCGCCTGTCAGTTTTTCATCCTGATTGGATGCTCCATGCAGCCCTATGGAGCAGTGGATGTCAGCGGAGACATCTCCGCTGATACTCGCTGCTATCCGTTCCAATCCTACCTGTGAAATCTGGATGGGTGGAAACCCTATTTTCCATCCGTCTGGAGGATCAGATCGGATAAGGTCGGATGAAAATGGACAGTCAGTCCGTTTTCATCCGATCTCCCATAGAGGAGAGGGGGGATCTGACAGCTGAGCCTCTGCAAAGTAAGCAGAGACGGAGCTGTCATCTGTCTGCTCAGTGGGGATTGGCTGATCTACCCCCGCTGAGCAAAACGGACTCTGTCGGGGGCACCGCTCGTGTGAAAGGAGCCTTAAGAAAGATAAAAGAAAAAACGAAAATGTTTAAAAGTTACCCATCTACTTCAAATTACAGCCCAGCAGACTAAAAAAAAGCAGTACAAAAACAAATTCAATGCGATTGGAATTAGTTTGCTTGGAAATAACGCTGTAATGGGTTAACTACTGTTAAGGAAGGCTAAATACTGCAGCTTCCCAGGCCAGCTCAGACATCACCAGGTGATATGTTCATCAAACCCAGTCATGTCGGAAGCAGGACAATGAAAAAGTTTTGTTCAGGACAGAAACAAAAAGGTAGGACTCTGTAACAAATAATAATAATATTCTGCAATGTACACAGATCACCCAAGGGAATAGTAAATGTCATCATTGCACATTTTAACAAAAGTAGAGAACACTTCAATAGCCCACAAGCAGTTGCCTTTATACAACCCCAAGCTGCTGTGGAGCTCAAAAAGCATCCCAGGATCCATATTTGGATCCATTTAATCTAGAGCTGGAGGCAAAAGTGTCAAAGTGTATGAATGCTGCAACTGCTTAACAGTAAGAAGTCCCAGGGTGGGCAGTGAAAATGGCGTCAGGAGTCCCGGGGTGGACAGAGAAGAGGACGCCGGAGGTCCTGGTGAGGATAGTGAAGATGGAGGCCGGGGGCATGGGAAGAGAGGTGCCAGGGGCCTGGTGGCTGTGCATGCTATATGGATGAATGTTGACCGTACATTTGACAGCGGGACATTTATTCTCTATAGTTGCTGCACCAATACTGTGGGAATTGTAGTCGGCCATGCCGAGAGGGGCAGTGGGGCTTATCCCGGAGCCAGTAAGGAGGGACAGCTGGCTTCAGTAAAGGAAGGCGCAGTTGTGGCCCTAGTGCAGTTGAGATGGGCGGATGCATGTTTAGCAAGTGACATGGTCCGCTTAGCAGCTATTTCCCAGAGGCTTGCAGTGAAGAAGCATGGCAGGGGAAGAGTTACAGTACCGCGCAGGAAAGCGTGCCACATGCAGATCTGCCCAGCAGGGGGAGTCATTGCCCAATATGGGGAAAGGGTGGAGGCAGTGGGAAAATCTGGCCAATCAGGAGTGACTCAGGGGACCCTATTAATATCCCCTCCTTCGGGTGTGGCCATGCGGGAGACACGTGTAGGAGAGAGAGACATGTCTTTCGTGAGAGGAGCGAAGAGTGTTCCTGCTATTACTGCCACCATGGGCGAAGCAAAAAGCATCCCAGGATCCATATGTGGATCCATTTAATCTAGAGAAAGATTTGATTTAATCTAGAGAAAGATCACTGAATGAAGGAAGATGCAGCATGCATCACAGAGACAAGAAGGCAATAAAATCAGAATTTCATATCAGTTCGCTGTAAAGCCATGGCGTCACCTTTGGGAACAGCCGTGCATTTAGTGGGGCATCAATCCCAATGCCAACCATAACACCCACGCATAGGCGTGTGCAGGGGGTGTACAAGGGTGTGCCTGGGCACACCCTAATTATTCTGTGCGGTGCCGATTTCCCCTACTGCCTGACCTTATCCCAGTTTTAGAAACCCCCCCATCGCAGTGCTGCTGGCTTCCCTCCTTTCTTCTTCCTCCAGCTGCTGCGGGGGGTGTTTTAGGATGGAAAGTGGGAAGGGGCACTAATCAATGTCATTTACCAGCCCCTTACTTTTCTAAATGAACACAGTGATCACACTCGCTTACTGTGTTTGATCGTAACTGAAGCATAGTAAACTGTGTTTACTATGTTTCAGTTTGTGAATGAACAGAAAGCCGTTCAGCACTTCCTATTCATTCACTGTCCAATGCAGCTGGGGCTTTGTGTTTGAGCTTTGGGGGTGCACACCCCAATGTAATAGACTATGCACCCATGCAAGAAGCCTATTTAAGGGTCCGTACAGCGGGGTCTGCACCTGGGGAGCAACAGGTGGACGGCCATAAGTTTATTGCAGCCAAGTAAGGGATGCTGCTTGGTCCTGCGAGGTGAGGAGGAAAAGAAAGGAACGCCAGCCTAAGAGAGGGGGTCAAATTCCTTCAGGTGGGGGTATGGGAGGGGCATACCCAGTGATAGGCTGACATGGAGCTGTCAGGAAAATTGTTTTTGGAGAGTTTTTCCATCAGAAATGCTGTTAAAGGCTCCTAAACGCTAATGGTAGCGTTTATTTTGTGCCTTTTCTTCCCCTTTTTTTTTCTTTAAAGGAACTGCAAAAAATGCTAACGCTCCTACAAAAAGCTATTACTAGTGTTTTTTATCCAACTTTAAACTAAAAAAAACGCTACTGTGCTTGGAGCCTAAGTAATGACAAAGGTATTGTTTATAGTGTTGAGCGAACGCGGACTGTATTATTCGTGTTCGTACCGAATAATTGGATTTTTGTTACCCGAACACGGACCCGAAAACTTTACTGTATGTTCGGGTAAAAATCCATGTTCGGTCATTTTATTTCCGGGTTTGTATGTATTGGCGCGCTTTTAATGGCGGGCTTTCAACAGCCAATCAACAAGCGTTTAACTGGTGTGCCTTAAGCCATCCCAGCCATGCCTACAAATGTATTAGTAGCTGTGATTGGCCATCTGAAGCATGTGACCAAGTCTTTATAAGTTCGAGACCGAGCGCCGCTGTGTCATTATGCTGTAGTACAGGGACAGAGCACACATGATACGTGCTGGCTGCTGATTAGGGACAGACAGGCAAAAAATCATATTGTGTCCGAAAAGAATTGAGGGACAGGTCGGAGTGCTGCAGGCAGGGCGAGATATAGGCATTTTAGGGCGAGGCTGGAGATATTTAGGGTCAGTGTTCTACAATCGATTTTGCTGTGTGGGGGGGGGGGTTTGCAGTGCCGGCAGTGACCGATCTTATCAATCCTTTTAGGGAGAGGCTGGAGATATTTAGGGTCAGTGTTCTACAATCGATTTTGCTGTGTGGGGGGTTTTGCAGTGCCGGCAGTGACCGATCTTATCGATCCTTTTAGGGAGAGTCTGGAGATAGGCAGGTGTCAGTGGTCCACATCGATTTTGCTGTGTGTGGGGTGGTGTGAACACAATCTTTTTGCCCACTGAAGAGGAGGGAGAAAAAAGTCTTTTTTTATCAGTCAGTTGTGTGCAGCGTTTTTCCTTCAGTGCTGCTGTGCTGACTGTGATAATACACTGCTGTGTTCACATGTGCTATTATTGAGTGATTTCAAAAGTTATACAGTTTTTTCTATTCCACTATTCAATATACACCCTTGGGTTAAAAAAATTAAATTGTGGCATAGTCTGTACTAATCTAGTTAAAAATTACAAACTTAAAAGGGGAATTTTCTTTTTTTTTTTCCCTCCATAGCCTGCAGCAGAGCTGACTGATATAAGACACTGCTGTTCACATGTGCTATTGATAAATCACCAATTTTATATCATATTTTCTATTCCGCTATTCAATCTACACCTTTGGGTAAAAACAATTAAATTGCGGGATAGTCTGTATCGGTACGTGTGAGATACACCTTTCCAATTTTTGGGGCGCATCTCATACTGCTGAGGATTTGAGGGTGCTTCAGTGTGCCTCCTGCCTGTTCCGAACTCCTCCTACTCCTCATCCTGCCTTTGGGGGTACAAAAAATAGTAATTTGGGCCTAGTCTGGGTCTTTACGTGTGAGATACATACACCTTTTGATATCATATTTTCTATTCCGCTATTCAATCTACACCTTTGGGTAAAAACAATTAAATTGCGGGATAGTCTGTATCGGTACGTGTGAGATACACCTTTCCAATTTTTGGGGCGCATCTCATACTGCCGAGGATTTGAGGGTGCTTCAGTGTGCCTCCTGCCTGTACCGAACTCCTCCTACTCCTCATCCTTCCTTTGGGGGTACAAAAAATAGTAATTTGGGCCTAGTCTGGGTCTCTACGTGTGAGATACATACACCTTTTAATATCATATTTTTTATTCCGCTATTCAATCTACACCTTTGGGTAAAAACAATTAAATTGCGGGATAGTCTGTGTCGGTACGTGTGAGATACACCTTTCCAATTTTTGGGGCGCATCTCATACTGCCGAGGATTTGAGGGTGCTTCAGTGTGCCTCCTGCCTGTTCCGAACTCCTCCTACTCCTCATCCTGCCTTTGGGGGTACAGAAAATAGTAATTTGGGCCTAGTCTGGGTCTGTACGTGTGAGATACATACACCTTTTGATATCATATTTTCTATTCCGCTATTCAATCTACACCTTTGGATAAAAACAATTAAATTGCGGGATAGTCTGTGTCGGTACGTGTGAGATACACCCTTCCAATTTTTGGGGCGCATCTCATACTGCCGAGGATTTGAGGGTGCTTCAGTGTGCCTCCTGCCTGTTCCAAACTCCTCCTACTCCTCATCCTGCCTTTGGGGGTACAAAAAATAGTAATTTGGGCCTAGTCTGGGTCTCTACGTGTGAGATACATACACCTTTTGATATCATATTTCCTATTCCGCTATTCAATCTACACCTTTGGGTAAAAACAATTAAATTGCGGGATAGTCTGTATCGGTACGTGTGAGATACACCTTTCCAATTTTTGGGGCGCATCTCATACTGTTGAGGATTTAAGGGTGCTCCAGTGTGCCTCCTGCCTGTACCGAACTCCTCCTACTCCTCATCCTGCCTTTGGGGGTACAAAAAATAGTAATTTGGGCCTAGTCTGGGTCTCTACGTGTGAGATACATACACCTTTTGATATCATATTTTCTTTTCCGCTATTCAATCTACACCTTTGGGTAAAAACAATTAAATTGCAGAATAGTCTGTGTCGGTACGTGTGAGATACACCTTTCCAATTTTTGGGGCGCATCTCATACTGCTGAGGATTTGAGGGTGCTTCAGTGTGCCTCCTGCCTGTACCGAACTCCTCCTACTCCTCATCCTGCCTTTGGGGGTACAAAAAATAGTAATCAGGGCCTAGTCTGGTTCTGTACGTGTGAGATACATACACCTTTTGATAATATTTTCTATTCCGCTATTTAATCTACACCTTTGGAGTAAAAACAATTAAATTGCGGGATAGTCTGTGTCGGTACGTGTGAGATACATACACCTTTTGATATCATATTTTCTATTCTGCTATTCAATCTACACCTTTGGAGTAAAAACAATTAAATTGCGGGATAGTCTGTGTCGGTACGTGTGAGATACATACACCTTTTGATATCATATTTTCTATTCCGCTATTTAATCTACACCTTTGGGGTAAAAACAATTAAATTGCGGGATAGTCTGTGTCGGTATGTGTGAGATGCACCTTTCCAATTTTTGGGGCGCATCTCATACCGCCGAGGATTGCAGGGTGCTTTAGTGTGCCTCCTGCCAGTTCCGAACTCCTCCTACTCCTCATCCTGCCTTTGGGAGTACAAAAAATAGTAATCGGGGCCTAGTCTGGTTCTGTACGTGTGAGATACATACACCTTTTGATAATATTTTCTATTCCGCTATTTAATCTACACCTTTGGGGTACAAAAAATAATAATCGGGGCCTTGTCTGGTTCTGTACGTGTGAGATACATACACCTTTTGATATCATATTTTCTATTCCGCTATTCAATCTACACCTTTGGAGTAAAAACAATTAAATTGCGGGATAGTCTGTGTCGGTACGTGTGAGGTACATACACCTTTTGATATCATATTTTCTATTCCGCTATTCAATCTACACCTTTGGGGTAAAAACAATTAAATTGCGGGATAGTCTGTGTCGGTACGTGTGAGATACACCTTTCCAATTTTTGGGGCGCATCTCATACCGCCGAGGATTGCAGGGTGCTTCAGTCTGCCTCCTGCCTGTTCCGAACTCCTCCTACTCCTCATCCTGCCTTTGGGGGTACAAAAAATAATAATCGGGGCCTTGTCTGGTTCTGTACGTGTGAGATACATACACCTTTTGATAATATTTTCTATTCCGCTATTTAATCTACACCTTTGGGGTAAAAACAATTAAATTGCGGGATAGTCTGGTTCTGTACGTGTGAGATACATACACCTTTTGATAATATTTTCTATTCCGCTATTTAATCTACACCTTTGGGGTAAAAACAATTAAATTGCGGGATAGTCTGTGTCGGTACGTGTGAGATACATACACCTTTTGATATCATATTTTCTATTCCGCTATTCAATCTACACCTTTGGAGTAAAAACAATTAAATTGCGGGATAGTCTGTGTCGGTACGTGTGAGGTACATACACCATTTGATATCATATTTTCTATTTTTTTTCGGTACGTGTGAGATACACCTTTCCAATTTTTGGGGCGCATCTCATACCGCCGAGGATTGCAGGGTGCTTCAGTGTGCCTCCTGCCTGTTCCGAACTCCTCCTACTCCTCATCCTGCCTTTGGGGGTACAAAAAATAGTAATCGGGGCCTAGTCTGGGTTTGTATGTGTGAGATACACCACCGTTTTGTAAAAATGTTCCTATTCCGCTATTCAATATACACCCTGTTTGAGTGTAAAAAATTTAATTACGGCATAGTCTGTATCGGTACATGTAAGATACACCTTTTTAAATTTGTTTGGCGCATCTCCTTCCGACGCCGAGGATTGCAGGGCGCTTCAGTTTGCCTCCTGTTCCCAACTCCTCCTACTCCTCTTCCTCATCCTGCCTTTAGGGTACAAAAATTTTAATCGGAGCCTAGTCTGTGTTTGTATGTGTGAGATACACCGTTTTTTATCCTTTTTCCTATTCCGCTATTCAAAATACACCCTTTTGGGGTAAAAAAAATTAAATTGCGGCATAGTTTGCATATTTGACTGTGAGATACACCCGTGCGATACTGTTGTTGTTTTGTTCCGCTATTCAATAAACACCTTTCTAGGGCAAGATCATAAATTACAGAAATATGAGGAGACCGTCAAATAGGGGCCGTGGCCTGGGTCGTGGTGCTGCTGGTAGAGCTCCTGTTGCAAGGAGAGGACGTGGTCGATCTGTGCCAGCTACACGCACAAGTGAAACACCTTCCTCAAGTGTGAGTAGGCGACAGAACCTGCATCAGTATTTGGTAGGGCATCATACGCCCTTAGAAGTGATGAGGCCAGAACAAGTGGAGGCGATAGTAGATTGGTTTGCTGCTGACAGTGCCTCCAGTTCCTTCACATTGTCTCCCACCCAGTCTACTGCAGAAAGGTCACAGTTGGCACCTGCAGCCGATGTCCAACCGTCTTTCACCTCACCCCCTTGCAAATCAGGCAAGCAGTCTGAGCCCCAGGTCATACAGCAGTCTCTTCTTCTTTTTGAGGACTCTGTCAGCAGGGTTTCCCAGAGCCATCCACCTAGCCCTGCCCCAGAAGTGGAAGAGATTGAGTGCAGCGATGCCCAACCACTTATTTCTCAAGATGAGTACATGCAAGGACCATCGCAGCACGTCTCCGATGATGACGAAACGCAGGTGCCAACTGCTGTGGCATTCAGAATTGTGGAGACCGACAAGGAGGGCAGGGGTGAAGACTGGGTGGAAGATGATGTGGAGGATGATGAGGTCCTCGACCCCACATGGAATGAAGGTCATGCAGGTGACCTGAGTAGTTTGGAGGAAGAGGCGGTGGTCGCACAGAGCCACCAGCACAGCAGAAGAGGGAGCAGGGTGCAGAAGCGGAGCGGCCGTGCACTAGACATTACGCCTGCTACTGCCCAACGCAGCAAGGGAACGAGCGCACCAAAGCCAGCTCAAAGGAGTTCTCTAGCGTGGAAATTCTTCAGAAAATGTGCTGATGACAGGACACGAGTGGTTTGCACCCTGTGCAATCAGAGCCTGAAGTGAGGCATAAACCTTCTCAACCTGAGCACAACCTGCATGATCAGGCATCTAAGTGCAAAGCATGAGCTGCAGTGGAGTAGACAACTTCAAAACCAATAAACGTCTCTGGCTCCTCCTGCTTCCTCTTCTGCTGCAGTCTCGGCCTCTCCATCCACATTTGTAGTGATACCGGCACCTGCCACCCTGCAAACAGACGATCTGTCAGCAACACCACCACCTGGGTCACCAACCATCTCCACAATGTCCCATGGAAGTGTTCAGCTTTCCGTCTCCCAAACACTTGAGAGGAAGAGGAAGTACCCCCCTACCCACCCGCGATCCCTGGCCCTGAATGCCAGCATTTCAAAATTCTTGGCCTTTGAAATGCTGTCATTCCGTCTGGTGGAGACGCACAGTTTTAAAAACCTTATGTCGGTGGCTGTCCCACAGTACGTCGTGCCCAGCCGCCACTACATTTCCAGGCAAGCCATCCCTTCCCTGCACAACCAAGTGGGGGAAAAAATCAGGTGTGCACTGCGCAACGCCATCTGTGGCAAGGTCCACCTAACTACCGATATGTGGACCAGTAAGCACGGTCAGGGGCGTTGTATCTCCCTAACAGCACACTGGGTAAATGCAGTGGCGGATGGGCCTGAGGCGGATAGCAATTTGGCGCATGTCCTTCCACCACGAGGATTGCAGGGTGCTTCAGTTTGCCTCCTGTTCCTAACTCCTCCTACTCCGCTTCCTCATCCTCTACCGCCTCCTCATCCGGTCAGCGTAACACCTTCACCACCAACTTCAGCACGGCCAGGGGTAAACGACAGCAGGCAGTTTTAAAACTTGCCTGTTTGGGGGAAAAACCACACACCACACAGGAGTTGTGGAGGAGCATGGAACAGCAGACAAATGAGTGGTTGCTGCCAGCGAGCCTCAAGCCCGGCCTGGTGGTGTGCGAGCACTTTCGGCGTTCTCACCCTGCTGCTGCTCGCCTGTCAGTGCTGCAGCGTAACTTCGGCCTTCTCGCTCACCGCCTCATATGTGACATGCCCACAAGGTGGAACTCCACCTTGCACATGCTGGAAAGACTGTGCGAGCAGCACGCACGCGTGAGTCTCTCTGTGGAACAGCACCACTTCACCACCAATAACTGGGCCTCCATGCGAGACCTGTGTGCCTTGTTGCGCTGTTTTGAGTACTCCACCAACATGGCCAGTGCCGATGACGCCGTTGTCAGCTTAACTATCCCACTTCTATGCCTCCTTCAAAAAACAATTTGGGCGATGATGGAAGAGGATGTGGCACAGGATGAGGAGGAGGAGGATGAAGAGGTAACATTTCCAAGGCTTTCAGGGCAGTCATTAGCAAGGGGCTCCGAGGGTGGGTTCCTGCACACACAAACGCCAGGGACACAATTGTCCAGCAGGGGCACAGTTCTGGAGGATGAGGAGGATGAGGAGGAGGAGATGGAACCATGTTCACAGCAGGGTGGCACCCAGGCCAGCTCATGGTTGTTAGATATAACCTTTTTGGGGCTAAACAAAGTACAGGCAGACAGTCTGTTGTTTCACTGAACGCTGCTTTTTCTTTCGGAGCAGGAACTAATCTTTTATTACTCTTTTGAGGCATAGACAAAACATGAACTCATAAATGTAACACTGCCATCTAGTGGTCATACAATGTTATAGGCACACAGCAATGACATACAGTGGTTGTTGCTGATTAAATACAAACCTTGTATGCTAACACCCCCACTCAACAACTACTATCTATGTCAATCCCATTTCTGATCTAAGATCCACAAATCTGGTTCTAGCTAGTGGCTTTGTCAAAGCATCAGCAATCATTTTTTCCGACTCACAATACACAAGTACAATCACTTTCTGATCAACTAAGTCATGAATGTAATGATGTCTGACATCGATGTGCTTGGTTCTTCCATTAATTTTCTCACTTGTTGCAAGCTTAATGCAAGCCTGATTATCCTCAAATAAGACGGTAGGTTCTGATGTTGCTTCTCCAAGATCCTTGAGTAATTGCTGTAACCACACAACTTCTTGACTGGCATAAGCTGCAGATATGTATTCAGCTTCTGTAGAGGACAATGCCACTGACATCTGTTTCTTGCTGGACCATGATATAGGACTGTCTCCCAATTTTAATAAGTAACCACTTGTGGATTTGCGTGTGCTGTGATCACCTGCCCAATCGGAGTCCACATATCCCACGAGGTTTAAACCACCACTTGCTGATAGTTTCAAATTTAAGTCTTTTGTCTGTTTCAGAAATCTCATAACTCTTTTGATCGCATTCCAGTCTCTTTGACGTGGTTTATCAACTCGCCTGCAAAGAAGAGACATGCTGGCTGCAATGTCTGGACGTGTAGTGGTTGCAATGTAGAGAAGTGCCCCCACTGCTTGTCTGTATTGTTCATTGGATGTGAGAAGATCATCTTCTCCTTCTAACTTTGGATAGACTGTATCCATAGGTGTGCTTGCTCCTTTCGCCTCTGTCATGTTGAATTGCTGAAGAATAGATTCAATTTTTGCACTCTGATTCAACAGGAAACTTCCATCTTTCTCACGCTGGATGTCAATTCCAAGATAATATGTCACTTCACCTAGGTCTTTAGTTTCAAAGTGCTTGTTGAGTACTCCTGTTAACTTTGCAATTTCATTGTCGTTTTTGTGAGCAATGATCAGGTCATCTACATAAATTAGCAGATACATCCACTCAGTGTCTACTTGTTTAGCATATAGGCACGGATCAGCTTTGCTTCTTGTAAATCCTTCATTTAGTAGAACTTGATTAATCTTCAGGTTCCATGCTCGAGCTGATTGTTTAAGGCCATAAAGAGATTTATTCAACTTGCAGACAAGATGCTCTTGTCCCTTTTTCAAATATCCTTCTGGCTGTGACATGTAAATTTCTTCTTCAATATCACCATTAAGAAAAGCTGTCTTAATATCATGATGTTTCACAATCATTGTACGCATGGCAGCCACTGTCATTAGTGTTCTGAATGTACTTTGTTTAGCAACTGGAGCAAAAGTAGCATCATAGTCCTCACCGAACTTCTGTGAGTAACCTTTAGCAACCAGCCTTGCCTTCTACCGACAGACTTTCCCTTCAGAGTTACATTTGGTTTTAAAAACCCATTTACATCCTATGGCATGTTTACCTTGAGGTAGCTCAGAAAGTGTCCATGTCTGGAGATCTTTGAGTGATGTCATTTCTTCATCAGCGGCTTTATACCATACTTGTTTCTCATGCATTGGCAGTTTCTGCATCTCTTTCCATGAACCTGGTTCAGTTTGAACAGCTCTGCGAGCTATGTAAGATAAACGTTCAGCTGGAACACCTTTATTGATTCTGGTTGATTTTCTGACTGAAGGTATTTCTGGTTCAGTTTCAAGTTTTGATTCTTCTGCAGTTATTTCTATTTCTGTATCACTTTCCTTATTTTCTTGAGTGACTGATGTTGATTCTTTCTCAGTTTGAAAAGTTTGAGTCTGCTGTTCAAACTTTGAGCACACAGAACTTTCATCAATAATCACACTTCTGCTGACTGTTACTTTGTTCGTGTCTTGATGTAAAATCCTGTATCCTTTTTGAGATTCACTGTACCCCACAAGCACACCTTCTTTTGCACATGCATCCCATTTTGTACGTTTTTCTTTTGGAATGTGTACATAGGCTTTACTTCCAAAAATTCTGATGTGTCTTAAATCTGGTTTCGTTTTGTTCCACAGTTCATATGGAGTTTTTGTTGTTGCTTTTCCCGGCAAACGATTTTGAAGATAAAATGCAGTTGTGATAGCTTCTCCCCAGTATGTAGTTGGCATATCAGCATCAAAAAGCATGCTCCTCCCACTTTCACACAGTGTGCGGTTCATTCTCTCTGCAACTCCATTTTGCTCTGGGTTATATGGAACTGTTGTCTGGAACATAATTCCATGCTTCCTGAGAATGGCTTGTGTTTTACCACTTGTATATTCTGAGCCATTATCTGTTCCGCCAAAAATATTATTTATTTGAGCGAGATACTCTTCTAATTTCTCTGGCACTTCATCTTTATTGTGAAGTACAAATACTGTGGTATACCTGGAGTAATCATCAATGAAGGTCAGGAAGTATTTTTTCTTTCCTGGAGTCATAGTTTTCATTGGACCACAAAGATCTGAATGTATTAAGTCCAGAGTTTTTTGGGATTTGCTGTTGGTCTGCTTGGGAAAAGGTGTCCTTGCCATTTTTCCTTTAATACAGCTGGTACAAATCATTATGTGATCACATGGATTAATCTTTACCACTTGCATAGTTATTCTCAACTATTTTCTTTATTGTATCAGAATTTCTGTGCCCCAATCGTCTGTGCCAAGTGTGGATGCAGTTTGAATGTTTATCCTCTTTGGCTATTTTAACCATTTCACTGCAGTTCAGCTGATACAGTTCATCTATGATTTTAGCCTTTGCAAGCAAGCAATCCCCTTTTGTTATGATACAACTGTAACCCTGAAATGTGACTACATTGCCTTGGTTAGTGAGTTTCTTTACTGACAAAAGGTTGCTTTCAAGATCTGGCACATACAGAACATTCCTCATATGGATCTTTTTAGTAATATCTGGAGAGATAGGACAGTATAGAAAGCCATCTCCTATTCCCACTGATTTCATAAATTGTCCATTAGTTGTAGTTATCCCTTCTGTTTTGCTTTCATCAAGCTGAGGGAAGAAACTTCGGTCATTTGTCATGTGACTTGTAGCACCTGAGCCCACACACCATGCTTGCACAGAGGTGACACCATTTTTGGATCCGAATGCATACTCCTTTGTTTCTATGACATTCTTAGCTTGTTGCAATGCACTTTGTTTTTGCATTCTAGCTTTCCAGATTCTACAATCTGTTTTTAGGTGTCCTGGTTTCTTGGACACAAAGCATTCCCGCTTTTCTAGCTGCACGTTACTGTGTTTATTTTTGAATTTTGTCTTTAAAGCTGTCTCTGAACACACACTCACATTACTCATGCTTTCAGTTTTGCGCTTGTATTCATCCACAAGCTTGCCTTTAACATATTCCAGTGTCAGATCATCATCTGGACGTGCATCTAGTGCTGTGACAAGTGTCTCATAACTTTCAGGAAGTCCGCTTAATAACAGCGCTGCAACATGGAAATCTTTTATCTCTTCTCCAATCCCTCTCAGTCTCTCCACCATCTCTAAGGTCTGTCTTATATAGTCCTGCATGTCCTGGTCTTTCTGTAGCTTAGTTTGATAGAGCTTTCTGATTAAATACAGTTTATTGCTGAGATTAACTCTTTCATGTGCTTTCTGTAACTCTTCCCACATGTCTTTAGCAGTCTGACAGTTACATATATGTATGATTTTATCATCATCTATGCACAGGGAGATTGTGCTCTGTGCTTTCTGATCTCTGTCTAACCACTCCTCTGTGGGCTGTGCAGATCTTGATTCATGTATACATTTCCACGTACCTTCTCTTATAAGCAGCATTTTCATCTTGAATTTCCAAGATTGGTAGTTCTGATTTGTCGGATTTGCAATGGAGAACTTTGCTGAGGGGATGGCAGCAGCCATTTCTGCTGTTTGTCTTTCTGTTGCTGTCTCCTGTACTCACTTGCTTTAGCTCACTGTATCTGGCTATATCCAGGGGTAATCTGTATTATATCCTGGGCTTCTGTAACATGTCCTGGGCCCATAACCTGTTAGATATAACCTTTTTGGGGCTAAACAAAGTACAGGCAGACAGTCTGTTGTTTCACTGAACGCTGCTTTTTCTTTCGGAGCAGGAACTATTCTTTTATTACTCTTTTGAGGCATAGACAAAACATGAACTCACAAATGTAACACTGCCATCTAGTGGTCATACAATGTAATAGGCACACAGCAATGACATACAGTGGTTGTTGCTGATTAAATACAAACCTTGTATGCTAACAATGGCCATCACTGGTGCGTGGCTGGGGGGATACAGAGGACACAGACGATACACCTCCCACAGAGGACAGCCTTTTGTTGCCTCTGGGCAGCCTGGCACACATGAGCGATTACATGCTGCAGTGTCTCCACAACGACCGACGAGTTGCCCACATTCTAACTTGTGCTGATTACTGGGTGGCAACACTGCTGGATCCCCATTACAAGGACAACGTACCGTCCTTAATTCACTCACTGGAGCGCGATCGCAAGATGCGCGAGTACCAGCGCACGCTGGTAGACGCGATGCTGCTGGCATTCCCACCTCACAGTGGGGCCACAGTGGAAGCACAAGGCAGAGGAGGAGGAGGAAGAGGTCGCCAACGCAACCAGGGCACCGCCAGCACCTCAGAAGGCAGGGTTAGCATGGCCGAAATGTGGAAAAGCATTGTCAGCACGCCACAACAAACAGCAGCACCAGCAGCTCATATGGAACGTCTTAGCAGGAGGCAGCATTTCACCAACATGGTGGAGCAGTATGTGTGCACACGCCTACATGTAGTGAATGACGGGTCTGCCCCCTTCAACTTCTGGGTCTCCAAATTGGGCACATGGCCTGAGCTTGCCCTTTACGCTTTGGAGGTGCTGGCGTGCCCTGCAGCCAGTGTATTATCTGAACGTGTATTTAGCACGGCTGGGGGCGTTATCACAGACAAGCGCAGCTGCCTGTCCAGAGACAATGTGGACAAGCTCACGTTCATTAAAATGAACCAGGCATGGATCCCACGGGACTTTTCCCTACCTTGTGCAGAATAGAGATGGATACCGACCTTACCCAGCCATTGTTCTATTTTTGCTCTTTCTCACTCTTTTGGGGTGTACCCTCATTTAAAATTACTGAAAAAAAGCAGTGTTGGCTACCTCGTCCTCCTCCACCGCCGCTTCCACCTACATTGCCCATAGGTGTGCGCAGCCTATTGCATTAGGGTGTGCACCCCAAAGTTTAAATGCATGTGTTTGCCTACATGTACATGGCCCCGATACATTACTCTCCCTGCTGGCAAAGTGAAATAGAAGTGTGTGGCACTTCTCTTATGGCAGAGCAGGTCCGAGGGAGATCTTTCCCATCTCCTCACTGGCAAACAGAGCGATAATGCTAATGTGCCCTAGGTGATTAGGGTGTGCCCAGGCACACCCGGCACACCCTGTGCGCACGCCTATGACACCGCCACATCCACCACCACCTCAACCTCCCTCCTACTCCATATGGGCCTCGTCCTTCACAGATGAAGAACATTGTTTTATTTTTCTGTTTTTTTTTTTTTTTTTTTTTTTTGTTTTAAGTTATTTCCCTATCCACGTTTGTTTGCAGAGCACTTGCCATGCTCTTAACTACGTTTTGCTGCCATTTGCAGCACTCTAGCCCTTTCCTTTGGTGTTTTAGAGCCATTTTAGTGCCTGAAAGTTCGGGTCCCCATTGACTTCAATGGGGTTCGGTGTCCGGGTAAAGTTCGGAAAAAGTCCGGGACACGGACTCGGACCCGGACTTTTTTTTCAAGTTTATAACAGAAATATAAAAATCACTCACATAGGGAGTGTATAGGTGTAAAGTCCTAAAAAAAGAAAAAATAAAGCAGTAAAAATAAAATTTGAATGTGATCTATTTATTACTTTGTTATCTTAACTAATGACAAAGTTCTTGTCTATAGCAGGGGTCTCCAACTGGTGGCCCTCCAGCTGTTGCAGAACTACAATTCCCATGAAGCTTTGCAAGGCTAACCATTACAAGCATGACTCCCATAGGCAGAGGCAGAGACTTGTAGTTCTGCAACAGCTGGAGGGCTGCCAGTTTGAGACCCCTGGTCTATAGCATATGTGGCACCCTACAGGTAGGTGCTAGGTAAATGCACAATGGGCCTTGTCTGCCTAACAGCAGGGCCATGATCACTTTTTGGTTGGGGTGTCATGGCTTCCAGGTGTGTCTGCTGAGAGGGGAGTCTCCTCACTGGCTCTGTGAGAGGCTTCTCATAGGGCAGTGGAGGAAACCCAACAGGGACACATTCAGGCTTGTAACTACCCCAGAAGGCTGATTCTGTTGCAAAGGATTCTGGGAGTGGGTATAAGTCTTAGGGGAGTGCGTGACTCAAGGTCTTTGGCGGGAGCAGAATCCCAGGAGGGAGAGAACGGCTGTCTCTCCTCCTGTTTGAGGAAGTGGATGGCTCGGGGTGCTGTCTGAGAATCCAGAGGATGCTGAGTTGAGCTGAGGATGATCCGGTGTGCGGAGGGAAAGAGGGGTCCAGTCCCAGGAAAGCCTACACAGGTTGTGAGTACTGAGGATAGCCCCTGGGGGTCTACCTAGAGTCATTGGAGACCACTCCGGAGAAGGTCCTAGGATCCAAGTGTCAGCTAGCTGTAAAGGGGGTACCTAGGTAGAGGACCCTGAAGTGACAGAGGGGGTACCTAGTCAGGGGACCCTGAAGAGTTAAAGGGGGCGCCTGCAGTTGGGCCATGAAGAGTCAGTGCACAGTGTGTAGTGCATCAGTTAAGAGTTGCAGCCATACAGGAATTCACAACAACATAGTTACATAGTTACATAGTTAGTGAGGTTGAAAAAAGACATCAGTCCATCCAGTTCAACCTATGATGTGTGTGTGTGTTTGCTTTTAACCGTACATTGTATACCCCTGTATGTTGTGGTCTTTAAGGTGCCCATCTAATAGTTTTTTGAAACTATCAATGCTCCCTGCTGATACGACTGCTTGTGGAAGAGAATTCCACATCCGTACCGCTCTTACAGTGAAGAACCTCTTACGCATTTTAAGGTTAAACCGCTTTTCCTCTAGTTTTAGTGAGTGGCCACGTGTCTTGTTGTATTTCCTTACTCTGAATAGTTTGTTCTTTATGCTAGGGTCGCCAGTACAGTATTTGTACATTGATATCATATCCCCCCTCAAACGTCTCTTCTCTAGAGAGAATAAGTTCAGTGCTTGTAGTCTCTCCTCATAACTGATGTCCTCCATTCCCCTAATTATTTTTGTTGCCCTTCTCTGGACTCTTTCCAATTCCAGCACATCCTTCCTGAGGACCGGTGCCCAGAACTGGACAGCATACTCCAGATGTGGCCGGACCAGAGTCTTGTAGAGCGGGAGAATAATCTCTTTATTTCTGGAGTGAATCCCCTTTTTTATACATCCCAGTATTCTGTTGGCTTTGCTTGCAGCTGCTTGGCATTTCATGCCACTGCCAAGCCTGTTGTCTACCAGAACCCCCAAGTCTTTTTCCATCCTAGACTCCCCCAGAGGTTCCCCCCCCCCCCCCCAGTGAGTAGCTTGCTTTCTGGTTTCTGGCCCCCAAGTGCATTACTTTACATTTATCAACATTAAACCTCATCTGCCATGTAGTTGCCCACCCCATTATTTTGTTCAGGTCCGCTTGTAAGGTTTCCACATCCTGCATAGAAGATATTGGCATGCTTAGTTTAGTATCATCCGCAAATACCGAGATTGTACTAGATATCCCCTCCTCTAGATCATTTATCAATAAATTAAACAGGATTGGTCCCAGGACCGAACCCTGGGGGACCCCACTTTCCACACCCGCCCAATCCGAGTATTCCCCATTAATCATTACCCTCTGGACTCTCCCCTGGAGCCAGTTCTCTATCCAGGTACTCACCTTAAGCTACCTCAAACCAGTGCAAGGATGGAGGGAGTAGTCAGTGACTTGTGAGTGCCAGCAGTGTCAGAAGTTCAATATTCTACAGTCCTGGATCTTCTGGACTTAAGTCAGAGTTCCAGCACAGCTTTCCGAGATACAGTGTGTTCAAAGCGCCAGTAAGCGTTGGCTAGCGTCGGCTGGCGTCAAGACAGCGCTAACGGTCATTTTTGCTACAAAAGTCCCAGAATTGTACATAGTCGAGCCAAAGGAGTATCTGACTCACTCCCTTCTCCCATCCCCTAAAAACACAATAAAACAACCAAACAAAGATACCGGAGTTGTCAATGTCTTAGTTCTCATACCCATGGTCGCAGCTCACATGGCCTGGAGAGGTAACCGGTAAAAATGGCAGACCCACATCAGGCCCAATGCCTGGAAAACCTGCTACATTTGGGGGCTCGTCTGGGATTTTGCCATTAGTTACTGGGCCAATTGCCCCTGGCAACGGCAAAAAGAAACATCCAAAAAATCTATTTTTGTGCCCAGAACTGTTATTCAAACACCAGGCCGGGTGTGAGACTGCAGCTGAGGGAGGCAGGGAGAGTGGGTTAAAGTTGGATGCCTGGAAAACCTGCTACATATACATATAATGACTCTGGTCCATAGAAGGCGTACAGGTGCGAGATGCTAAAAGAAAAAACAAAACAAAAAAAAGTAACAGAAAAATGATCTAAGTATTATTTTGCTATCTTAACCACTTCCCAACCGTTTACCGCAGAAATACTGCGGCAGGCTGGCCCTCCTGCACGAACCGCCTTTGGTATACGTCGGTCGCGCGCCTGCAGCTAGGGGGTGAGCGTGTGCCGCTGCCAGGGTTCTCCCGCCTCCACTTGGCAGCGGGGACTCTGATGCAGGGGGCCGCCTGCCACCCGTGATCGCTCCCCGCTGAGAGAGAAGAATGGTCAGCTGTTGCAAACACAGCTGACCGTTCTTCTCTCTGGAATGATCACAAGAGCGCCTGTGATCCTTCTATATAGGAACACATGTATCTATGGTCATTCCACAAGCCCCGCCCCATACAGTTAAAAACACGCCCCTAGTTACACATTTAACCCTTTGATCACTTACTGTGTTAACCCCTTCCCTGCCAGTGTCATTAATACAGTAACAGTGAATTTTTTTTAGCACTGATTACTGTAATTATGTCACTGGTACCCCCAAAAGTGTCAAAAATGTCAGTCAGGGGTCCGATCTGTCCGCCACAATGTCGCAGTCCTGCAAAAAATCGCAGATCGACGCCATTACTAGTAAAAAAAAAAAAAACAATAAAAATGACATAAATCTTTCCCGTAGTTAGTAGACGCGATAACTTTTGCGCAAACCAATCAAAATACGCTGATTTTTTTTTTTTTCCAAAAATATGTAGCAGAAAACAAATTGACCTAAAATGTTAAAAAATTTAGATTTTTACATTTTTTGGGGGGGAATGTTATAAGAGCTGGTTCACACTTGTGCGGATGCGCTGATCGCATGTAATTCGGAGCGCACTGCTCCTTCACTACATGCGATCACTTGTGCGATCCGATTCTGTGCGAATTTGCAGATCGCACTGCGATGCGATCAAACTGGGGGTGTCGTTAACATTTAATTGACACTCCCTGCGTATCACTTATGGCAGTGTGAACTGCCAGATGTGCGGATGCGATGCGGGATCACGCTGCATATTCGCAGCGTTCCCGCATCGCACAAATGTGAACCGAGCCTAAAGCAGAATGTGAAAAATATTGTTTTTTTTTTTCCAGAATTGTCCCTATTTTTTTGTTTATAGCGCAAATAATAAAAAATCGCACAGGTGATCAAATACCACCAAAAGAAAGCTCTATTTGCGGGGAAAAAAGGACATCAGTTTTATTTAGGTACAGCGTCGTACAACCGCGCAAATGTCCATTAAAGTAATGCAGTGCCGATTTGCCAAATATGGCCTGGTCATTAAGGGGGAAAATCTTACGGTCCAGAAGTGGTTAAGTAATGAGAAAGTTATTGCCTAGAGCATAAATCTAAAAATCGCTGTAGTCTAGTCCATAGGGGGCATACGGGTGTTAGGTGAGGTTACTATCTTCATGTGGCGACCTCTAAATAAACAAATGTTTTATTTGAATTTTTTTTTTTTTTTTTTTAAATACAGTCATATTTTCCTGTGGATTAAGGGAGAATGTACGGTTATCTGCAGGTAAAAATTCACTAATTTCAGCAAACCACTCTTTGCTTGGGGGAAGGTGTCTCCAGAAAGCTGTACTATGGGCTCTAGTAATCAGCAGTTTTATCTGTGCTGCCCTTAGTTTGCATTTGAATTGCAAACTGACTCCCAGGCTTACAAGCCTTGTTCTCGGTGACACACTGCCCCCCTTCGATGCTTGTGACACATCACACAATGGCGATGAAAGGGTTAACGTCTAGGCTTGCGTAATGAAAAGCTTCCCCAGGCAGGAGCAGTGCCCCTTTAAATCCAGCATGCAAGGACAGGAGGGTGGTATGAGGGAGGAAAGGGATAGGAAGAGGAAGGGGAGGAGAGAGGACTGGACGGACCTGCGTGTGGGAAGGTAATGTGCCTTTAAATGAAAAGGGGGAAATAGAGAGTGGGGTGACTGGGGAAGACAGGAGGGGGCCATAGAAGATGGATGGCGGTGTCACAAATTCAAACTTTCTGTAGGGTGCGGGTTTAGCCTGGTGACCATTTCCAGTCCAAGGAGCCATGCTGAGGCCATGCTATACTCTTAACTACTTCACAGCTGGCTTCCGATGACCCCACTTCGCTATTTGTAGCATAGCTGCCCACGTAACATCTACTGGTCAAAGATGGGGCAGTTTCCTCTTATGTAAGATTTTAGTGAAATATGAGAAATTATAATACGGTTTATTCATGTTGGCATCAAGGCTCTAAAGATCTCCTTGTATAAAGATTCATTATTGAATCTGTGTCCGTCTATGCAACACAGATAGCAAAGGAACCGGACTGTCCAAGTATGTCGATACCACTCCAGAGCAAACTTTGGGCTTTACTGCCTCTTTAAAATATGGTACCTAATCAATAAATTCCATATAAGCTTTCAACGTTTTAAAGCAGACATTCCCAATCATGTTTACCCTAGAGGAACCCTACGAGATTTATTTTAGGCTCTCAGGGAACCCCTCATAATAAATAATTATGTTTGCAGAATATAAGTGTGATGAAGACGTTGTAACTAGAGACAAAAATAAAGGAAATCAGAACTTGGAGTACCTAAAATATCTGACACCCAGAGCAATCTTTTTCTAACACCTCCTAAATATTTAAGACAAAAGTATTTTCAATAATAATTATGAAATTAAACAAATACCGGTAATAATAATGGGAAAAAAAGAAACCAAGACCATGTGGAGTTTAGAGCCTCCTTACCGTAGTCGTCAGTGTAGTGCCCCCTTACACTAGTAGTCAGTATAGTGCTCCTTTAGACTAGTGGTCAGTGTAGTGCCCCCTCAATCTAGTCATCAGTGTAGTGCCCCCTTACATTAGTGGTCAGTGTAGTGCTCCTTTAGACTAGTGGTCAGTGTAGTGCCCCCTTACACTAGTAGTCAGTAAAGACGTGCCCCCTTACACTAGTGGTCAGTGTAGTGCCTCTTATATAAGTGGTCAGTGTAGTGCCCACTTACACTAGTGGTCAGTTTGTAGTGCCCCCCCCCCCTTACATTAGTGGTCAGTGTAGTGCTCCTTTAGATTAATGGTCCGTGTAGTGCCCCCTTACACTGGTGGTCAGTAAAGACATGCCCCCTCAATCTAGTAGTCAGTGTAGTGTCCCTTTACACTAATGGTCTGTGTAGTGCCCCCTTTCACTAGTGGTCAGTTTGTAGTGCCTCCTTATACTAGTGGTCAGGGTAGTGCTCCTTTAGTCTAGTGGTCAGTGCAGTGCCCCCTTACACTAGTGGTCAGTGTAGTGCCTCTTTACATTAGCTGTCAGTGAAGTGTCTCTTTATTAGTGGTCAGTGCAGTGTCCCTTTACACAAGTAGTCAGTGTAGTGCCCCCTTACACTTGTGGTCAGTGTAGTGCCTCTTATATTAGCGGTCAGTGTAGTGCCCCCTTACACTAGTGGTCAGTTTGTAGTGCCCCCCCCCCCCCTTTCATTAGTGGTCAGTGTAGTGCTCCTTTAGACTAATGGTCCGTGTAGTGCCCCCTTACACTGGTGGTCAGTAAAGACATGCCCCCTCAATCTAGTAGTCAGTGTAGTGTCCCTTTACACTAATGGTCTGTGTAGTGCCCCCTTTCACTAGTGGTCAGTTTGTAGTGCCCCCTTATACTAGTGGTCAGTTTGAAGTGCCCCCTTATACTAGTGGTCAGGGTAGTGCTCCTTTAGACTAGTGGTCAGTGCAGTGCCCCCTTACACTAGTGGTCAGTCTAGTGCCCCTTTACATTAGCTGTCAGTGAAGTGTCTCTTTATTAGTGGTCAGTGTAGTGTCCCTTTACACTAGTAGTCAGTGTAGTGCCTCCTTACACTAGTGGTCAGTGTAGTGTCCCTTTACATGAGTGGTCAGTGTAGTGCCCCTTTATACTAGTGGTCAGTGTAGTGCCCCTTTATACTAGTGGTCAGTGTAGTGCCCCTTTACACTAGTAGTCAGTGTAGTGCCTCCTTACACTAGTAGTCAGTGTAGTGCCTCCTTACCCTAGTAGTCAGTGTAGTGCCTCCTTACCCTAGTAGTCAGTGTAGTGCCTCCTTACACTAGTAGTCAGTGTAGTGCCTCCTTACCCTAGTAGTCAGTGTAGTGCCTCCTTACACTAGTGGTCAGTGTAGTACTCCTTTATACTAGTGGTCAGTGTAGTACTCCTTTTATACTAGTGGTCAGTGCAGTGCTCCCTTAAACTAGTTGTCAAAGTAGTGCCCCTTTACAGTGGTAAATTTCCCCCTTACATTGATTGTCAGTGTAGGTTTGGAGATGAATCCAGCACTACTCATAGAACCCTTAGCAACCTCTGGAGGGAGCCTAGGATTACACTGAACCCTGGTTTAGATAGGCTGTGTTAATATAATTAATATATAGTTTAAATCTGCAGCTATCATGAATATAGTATCAGGTACCCTGCATTGATCCTGCAGTGAAGGTCCTTGTTCATACAGGGTGACAATACTAAATTCCTGTCTTTCAGTTGATCTTTTGCATTGTGACCCTGCCATACAGCCATTGCTGGAGTTCATGCAGGCATGACGTGGCTGCAAAGAGGCTGCAGGAGATTAGTAATATTTGACATATAACAGGCAGTTGTTTATGATACACAGCGCTTTAACAAAAACAAAATCTCATTCAGTTAGGGTTTAAATCTACTTTACTTTTTTGTAGTCTTGGATATTTTATTTTTATTTATTACCAATATTTATATAGCGTCAACCATAGCACTTTACATACTATACATTCACATCAGTCCTTGCCATCAAGGAGCTTACAATTTAAGTTCCCTGGTCCAACTGCATACATACACACAAACACACACACTAGGGCCAATTGAGGCAGATGCCAATCAACCTACCAGCATGTCTTTGGAGTGGAGGAGGATACCCAACTAAGCATAGAGTGTCCTGGCTGAAACGCAATCCAAGGACCCCAGTGCTAGGGGCAAAGAAGAGTTAAAGTGGTTGTAAAGCCTTAAGGTTTTTCACCTAATGCATTCTATGCATTAAGGTTGAAAACCTTCTGTGCTGCATCTCTACCCCCCCCTTTTTCTTACCTGAGCCTGCTCCGATCCAGCAATGTGCATGAGCACAGTGGCTCCAGCCGCTGTCGCTCTCCTCATTGGACGGATTAATAACAGCAGGAGCCATTGGCTCCAACTGCTGTCAATCAAAAGCTGCGACACGGGAGCAGGGGACAGGGCCGAGCAGGGGACAGGGCCTGGAGCACCGGTGGGGGACCCCAGAAGAAGAGGATCAGGCCACTCTGTGCAAAACGATTGCACAGATCAGGTAAGTGTACCATGTTTGTTATTGAAAAAAAAAAAAAAAAAATATATATATATATATATATATATATATATATATATATATATATATATAATGTTTACAACCATTTTAAAGAGGTTGTAAACCCAAATTTTTTTTTTTTTTCAAACCTGAAAGAGAAACACATAATGAGCTAGTATGCATCGCATACTAGCTCATTATGAAATACATACCTTAGAACGAGCCCCCGCTATGCCGCCCGCTTAGCTGTATGATGGGCGACATGTTCAGTCGCCCGTCTTCCGGGATCGCGGCATCCGGTCATCTGATTGGCCGGAGCCGCGGTGACGTCACTCCCACGCACGCGCGCGGGAGCCGATGGTCACGGCACGTGGGCTCTGAAGGAACGGCACCAGCGGCCGTTCCTTCAGAGCGCATGCGCCAGTGACGTCACTGGCTGCATGTAAGGTAAATATCTCCTAAACGGTACATGTTTAGGAGATATTTACAGTACCTATAGGTAAGCCTTATCATAGGCTTACCTATAGGTAAAAGTGTCAGAGGAGGGTTTACTTCCTCTTTAAGACTGTTTCCAGTCCGGTGTCCTGTACGTTGGTTCAGGTGCGATTCAGGTGCAAATTTTCCCCAGAATTCTCACCTGAACGGGACCCACAAATGCACAGGATCCTTTTCAAATTCACACCGCAGCCCCTGGACATGTGTGAACCGACTCCGTTAAGAGCCCGTCACACACTGTTATGCCAATTGGATGCAGTCCCAGCCTAAGACACATATCAGGTTTTTTTTTACATTTGTGTAGCACTGGGGAGCTTTCTCTTTACTTCATGTCCTGCAGACACATCAGGAAAATAAAAGAAATCTCTCCAACAGGTGTCCCCCTTGGAAGACCTCTACTCCATTCATGTTAGAATCATGGGTCATGGGTAGAGCACAGCGATGACCTTATTGTCTAATCCAGCTTTTCTCAACCTTTTCAACACAGAGGAACCCTTGAAATAACTTTCCGGTCTCAGGGAACCCCTGCTAAAAATGACAATATCTACAACTCCTAATACATTAGTGAGATGGTCAGTGGGAAGAATGCTCTTTACACTTGTGGTCATTGGGAAGAATTACCCCCTTACAGATAGATAGATCTTCTGTATCGTTGGAGCTTATGTGAGAGGCAGAAATTGTTGAAGGAACTCCTAGCAACCCCTGGAGGAACCCTGGTTGAGAAACCCCAGTCGAATCAGTAAACTGTGCAAGATTGGTGGCTATAAAGTTGAAATTAAAGAGGTTGTTTTTTTTTCTTTCCATCCTGAAAGAGAAAGACATAATGAGCTAGTATGCATTGCATACTAGCTCATTATCAAATACTTACCTTAGAACGAGCCCCTGCTGTGCCGCTCGCTTACCTCTATGACGGGCGACATGTCCAGTCGCCTGTCTTCCGGGATCGCGGCATCCGGCCATCTGATTGGCTGGAGCCGCGGTGACGTCACTCCCGCGCACGCGCGGGAGCCGACGGTCACGGCACGGGGCTCTGAAGGAACGGCACGAGCGGCCGTTCCTTCAGAGCGCATGCGCCAGTGACGTCACTGGCTGCATGTAAGGTAAATATCTCCTAAATGGTACATGTTAAGGAGATATTTACAGTACCTATAGGTAAAAGTGTCAGAGGAGGGTTTACTTCCTCTTTAAAGCAGATCTTCACTGCCCCTGAACACTACAAACCAAAAAGACTATTTGATTCATTTTTAATATTCAAAGCAAACTCACCCATCCATTCATGTCTCCATGCTGTATTTTGTTTAGAACTCATTTTAAAAAACTTCCTCAAGCATTTCTGGCCATGGCCATCTTTAGTAAGGTCAAATTATTCATGTAAAGCAGCATTTACTTCCTGTAATCCATCTGCCCTTCCCTCAAGCATGCATGCAAGAGAGTGTGCTTAGCTGAGAAAACCCCTCCTCCTCTCCTCCCATCCTGAAGACGGCTGGGATGTATGACATCCTTTGCCTAGGCAAGAAACCAGGAAGTAACTAAAGAAATTAAAAAAAAAAGTTTAAACCAAGTAAATGCAATACACTTTCCTATCTTTTTACTAATGCTAGTAGCATGAGGATTAAAAATAATCAATGTTGATTGGGAGAGTGAAGTTTTATTACTATAGTCATAAATCAGATGAGTCAGTAGCATCACCCTGATCTCAGAAGGAGAAGGATATTTACTGGGGCACTTGGAGGATGGTAGGGTAATGTAGGCTATAGATGGGGCATATTATCCAGATCCTCATTTTTTTCCTGAATCTGCATTGAACTGTGTTTCTTTTACTTATAGAAAAAAGATAACACTATGCTAGTGTATCTCCCCGCGCCTCGGAAAAGGTTTTGTTTAAATATAAGATAAAAATATAAAAATGTGTGTAATTAGTGAGATATAAATATAAAAATATATATTGTGTGGCAGCAGCTGATTTAAAATGGATGATAGAAATACAGCGCTTGCCGCAGAAAAACAATTAACTTAATGTATGTGAACAATGTTGAAAACTTATCTTTACAGTATAAGTGAAAATACAAATCAAACACATAAAAATTAATAAAAATTTCCAAGGAATTGATAAATAGATAAATAAGTCTTTTCCAGTGGTGATCAATATATGTGAATAAAGTAAATGTAAAATTCAATAAATAAAGTATTTTCTCTGTTCAAACGGTTTTTATTAAAGCAGAAGGAATGTAGTACAAAACAATACCAAATAAAGTCTTTTCAAGTGGATCAGGTGCAAAGTGCTTCATGCTCAATAAATAAAAGTTTGTGACTTTGAAAACGTCACAGGAAGTGACGAAACGCGTCAAGGTTGTGGAACGCACGTCAGCGCGCTACTCACCACATGGAACGCAAGCCGGAACACTCCGCTCACCACTCTGCTAAGGAGGTGTTTGTAAGCGGTTTCTTTGCCTGCAAACTTGGAGTTTGAGTCTTTCTTCGCTCCGATTTTTATGAATATTTGATGAATAAACTTTTAAAACGATAATACACTATCTGGAGCCTTTCTTTTAACCCCATATCCTGAGGATCGAGATCGGGTAAGGAACCTAACCTGTACCCCAGCAGGATCATCCACAAAGGGGATCCCCAATCCGGTCTGAACGGCCTCCAAGCGCTGTAGGTCCTAGTGCTATACAGCACATAGGACCCAACAATTCTGGTAAATAATTTATTTCTACCACAAGCCACAGGAAAAGAGGAATCCACGTCACGAAAGTCACAAACTTTTATTTATTGAGCACGAAGCACTTTGCACCTGATCACCACTTGAAAAGACTTTATTTATTGAATTTTACATTTATTTTATTCACATATATTGATCACCACCGGAAAATACTTATTTATCTTTTTATCAATTCCTTGGAACTTTTTATTAATTTTCATGTGTTTGATTTGTATTTTCTTTTACTTATGCCTCAACATACACTTATCATTTTTCTCTTCTATCCAGGACAAGCTGTTATCTATTTCTCAGATGAACCCAACAAACAGAATGGAGCACTGATACATTGATGCATTTATGAATTATCAAGATACTTATGTTTCCATGACTATCTTTGGCCTTCTTCCCTTAAGTCTAAGTTGCTTAAAGTCACCAAAGAAAAAGAAACTGTGACAACATTTAATCCATTAAATCTGAGGAGCTATTGAACCCACCTCGCTGGCTAACAGGACTTTCATATTCTGCAGGCTTAATCAAAGATGACATCTGCAGCTGACATTCTGCATTTCCAATTGCCCGGCCATGAGGCCGCCACTCTCCGCAGCATGAACCAGTTACGTTCAGAGGAACGCTTTTGCGATGTAACTATTCTTTCTGAAAGCCTTAAATTTAGGGGCCACCGAGTGGTGCTGGCAGCTTGTTCTCCGTTCCTCAGAGACCAGTTCCTCCTAAACCCAGGTTCTGAGCTCCCGGTGTCTATTATGCATGGATCCAAAGTTGTCTCAGATCTTCTACTCTCTTGTTACACTGGGCTCCTGGAATTTCCCGTCAGGGAGATCGTCAACTACTTAACTGCCGCTAGTTATCTGCAGATGGAACATGTAGTGGAGAAGTGTCGCCAGGCCTTGTGTCAATTTATTGACCCTCAGATAGGCCTGAGGGATACTATTAATACTAACAGAACCACACCCGCTCGAAATGCTTCGTCTACAACAACATCAACAGGCCCAAGTCGTCCAGCTGATAATTTTAGATCTTTGAAATCAGAAGTTAAGATGGCAGAAGACAGTGAAGAGGAAATGTTGATGATGGCAGAAGAGGAAGAAGATGAGGAGGAGGAAGACGAATCAACCTCAAATATCTGCATTGTAAAACTGGAATCTGGTTCGAGTGATGGTGGAGTGGAAAAGGGACAGAGGTCTTGGGATAAAGAAGAGCAGAACTTGGCAGCACAGTCAGAGGAGGCTCTGGTCAACTCTACTGTAGAAGGTGGAGAAACAGGGGATGGAGCTATCCAACGAGGTGGTGTTATGAAGGCCATCTATAGCGATGAAATAGAAAGTGCAGAGGGGGTACTTATTATTCCAAGTAGCTATCATGAAGATGAGGAGGAAACTATAGAAGGGGGTATGGGTGGCTGCCAAAGCAGTGTTGTGATTGAAGGATCTCCAAGAAATGCGTTGGGCGGATTGGCATCACTGGGGTCGATGGTCTTAGGAGACTCACGGATAGGAATCAAACGGACTTTAAGATGCTGCAAGTGTGAGGAGACCTTTCAAGGGGTAGAGAAGCTTGTGTTCCACATGCGGGCACAGCACTTTGTCTTCATGTGCCCACGCTGCGGGAAACAGTTCAACCACAGCAGCAACCTTAACCGCCATATGAATGTACACAGAGGGGTAAAATCTCACACCTGCAACATATGTGGCAAATGCTTCACACAAAAATCAACTCTCCATGACCACCTAAACCTCCACAGTGGGGAGCGACCATACCGCTGTTCCTACTGTGACGTCAGGTTTGCCCACAAACCCGCCATAAGACGCCATCTCAAAGAGCAGCATGGAAAGACCACAGCGCAAAACATCATGGAAGCTGGTGTGGCTGAGATGAACATCATGCTGGGATGTGGGACTGGATGAGACGACATTACATGGACCTACGTAGGAAGCAAGTTTGAGCTTTAAACAAGTTTTGTTCATTTTGTATTTGCACTAATCAACTGCTAGGTGTACTTTTTTTTTAGGCCTAGTGACTTTTTTCAACCTCTGTTACTGCCAGTTTCACATGTTTAGCTCTGTAATATGATTACAATGTTGTTTGACCGGGTTTGGCAGCTTCAGGCCCTTCAGCTTGTTTTGTAGAATTACAAGGCCTACCATGCATTGCCAGAAGCGTTATTGGACCTGCCTTTGTCTATGTTAGAAACTACCACTGCCATCTTGTTAGGTTCTTCTGTAGCAATATTAATAGGAACATTGGAAGTGTATGTCCAGCCAAAATGTTTTCAGTTTTGAATAGAGTGAGGAAGGATTGGATCCCCTGTTGGGTTTTACTGCTAGCAAGTGCTCATCATTTGCTTCTTTCTCTTCACTTGCTGTCCTGGTGGCAACAGTTTTACCAGACAGGAAGTGAGAGAAAATCTCCAACTGCAACTCCAAAGACACATTTAACCACTTTACCACTGGAGGATTTTGCTGTCTTACGTCCAGGCCACTTTTTGCGATTCGGCACTGCGTGACTTTAACTGACAATTGCACGGTCATGCAACAGCGTACCCAAACAAAATTTATGTCCTTTTTTCCCCACAAACAGAGCTTTCTTTTGGTGGTATTTGATCACCTGTGCGATTTTTACTTTTTGCGCTATAAACAAAAAAATAAGCGACAATTTTGAAAAAATAACAATATTTTTCACATTTTTTTATATGAAATTCCCCCCCAAAAAAATGTAAAAATCAAATTTTTTATCATTTTAGGCCAATTTGCTTTCTGCTACATATTTTTGGTAAAAAAAATCACAATAAGCGTATTTTGATTGGTTTGCGCAAAAGTTATTGCGTTTACTAACTAAGGGAAAGATTTCTGTCATTTTTGGTGTTTTTTTTTTTTTAACGAGTAATGGCGGCGATCTGCGATTTTTTTTTTTGCGGGACTGCGACATTGCGGTGGACAGATCGGACCCTTGACTGACATTTTTGACACTTTTGGGGGTACCAGTGACATTACTACAGTAATCAGTGCTATACATATGCACTGTTACTGTAAAAATGACACTGGCAGTGAAGGGGTTAATTTTATTGGAGAGGGAGGGGTTAATGTATGCCTGGTGCTTACTGACATGTGTGGGGGGAGGGGACTATGTGACACAGGGACAGATCGCAGGTTCAGCTATGCTGAACCCTGCAATCTGACCCTGCCTGTCACTTAGGAGATCCGCCCGCTTGTGTTTACACAAGCAGGCGGATCTCCACACTCGATTCCCCGGCGATCAGGGAAGAGCAGCGGCGATCGCCGCCGCTCCTCCCCTGGCCCGACTCCCGCTGTGACTGAATACATCGGGAGCGAGCCTCCGGTGGCACGCGCGCGCCGCCGAGGGAGGGGAATGACTGGCGACGTAGGTCTACGTCGCCAGACGTTATCGAGCCACTTTGCCGCAGTACAGCTCTAGTGAGCAGCGGTAAAGTGGTTAAAATGCTTTGTTTAATTGGAGTAGGGTCATTGTCCTTTTAGACTCTTCACTTCCTCTCTGGTGACTGTTGTCACTGGCACAGCAAGTTAGAGGTCAAACAGAGCCCTGAATAGCAGTAAACACCTAATGGGTATGTATGACCCAACTTAAATTTAAAGGTGCTGCTCAAGGTGGTGCTGCTCTTGTGTAGCAACTGCTTGGTGTGCAGACAAAGACAGAGCTTGTCCTAGCTCTAGACATCTAATGGAAAAGGGAAAAGTCCTGGAAGCCACACATCTCTGCAAAACCCAGTAAGAAGATGTATGACAGCCTCAGCCCGGGCCCCAACCAGGCCATGCTCCCAACGCATTTCACTCTGTCCACGGAGTTCCCCATGACTAAGCTCCATGGGCAGAGTGAAACACATTGGGGCGTGGTCCAGTGGCTGAAGCTGTCAAACACCTTCTTACAGGTTTTTGCAGAGATGTGCGACTTCCAAAACTTTTCCATTAGGTGTACGAATTTTTATAATCTACCCAATACGAAAAATCAACGTTTTAGCTGGATTTTCACATTAATAAGGCAAAGAACAATGTGCACAGTGAGATAACCCAAAATAACCAATCAGAATTCTTATTTAAAACCTCGTACACACGCAACGATTTTCCGCCGACCGGTCGTCCGTCTTTTGTCCAGAGTTGTGTTGTGTTGGTTGGAATGTGCTCTAGACTGCACACAAATTTTCCCACCCGACAAAATTCTACTTCAGAAGTGATGTCATGTGTTGGATTGCTTTCTTTGTGTTCTTTCTTCTCTGAGCATGCCCAGACTTGCTCATCAGATTTTTCCCTGTCGAAATCTGTACTGACTGCACGAAAATCGGACGGGATTTGACGGAGGACAAAAATTTTATAGTCTGCACACCAGATTTTTTTCGGCCGAAAAGTCGGAGTCGGTTGTCAGAAGCATCATACTAACAAGCCGAAAATCGGCTGATCGGACGTCGGACGAAAATTCCCGGCCGAATTTCGACGCGTGTGTACGAGGCTTTACTGATAGGACTCCTGTAAAGTGCAATCTGATTGGATGTTATGGGTTGAGAACTATGAACATCTTCTTTGGTTCTGATACTACAACACTGAAGCCCAACCCCATACTAGAGTGAGGACAATTTAGAGCCATTGTCAAGATTTTATTTTTTGTCTGTGTCCCCAGTTGAAATATCTCTTTAATGGGGACACAAACAAAACCACATTTCTTGTAGAGCGAGAAAGGGTTTTAATCTCTGACAATGCTTTTTTTTTTTTTTTTTTTTATTGCTGAATGTGCCTTTCTGTCATGGTGAAAACTGCTGTTCGTTCCCGTTTCTTGTCCTGGTGTCACATAGACAGGATGTGAAGAAAACAACAGAGTTGAGGACAGAAATAAGGACTTGATACAATTTGTAACTGTTCTCCACTCTCTAAACAATTCAAAACTAAACAGAAATGTCTGGAGTTATGCTGGCCATACACTAGCCGAAAGATCGTTCGGAAATCTGTCATTTGGTCAGATAGTTCGTTTTTCGTCCAGTTAATGGGCACAAATAGAAAATCGTTTTTAACTTTTCAGAGCTGAAAAATCGAAGGAACAGTTTTGAAAATTCGCCAAACGAACGATAAATTGAAAGGTTAATGTGTTTCTCGGCCGACCTGTTTGCACTAGGTATATGTGACAAACTCAGTGAAAAACGGATTCATTTATGTCCATTGAATGATTTAACCTTCGAAATTCGGTCATTACATGATGGCACGATCGTCTGCTCTCACGGCCGATTTTTCGTTTTTCAAAAATGAGTTTGCCCGATATTTCGGCTAGTGTATGGCCAGCATTAGGCTTTGAATCAGTCTGTACGCTTTTCTATTAAACAGTTCAGTGTGTGAGTGTTTTTTTAATTAATGACCTTGACATGTGAACTTACTGTATAGTTTGTGTGTTTTAAATAAAAAAAAAAAAAAGATTGAACTTAAAAGTTGTCAGGTTATGGAGAATGATTTCAGAATGTATACTCTAAAAACCGCTTCAGCTCTGCAAGATTTGACCCCCACCATCACCAGGCCATTGTTTGCTATGTGGCACTGCGCTACTTTACAGTAATAGTATACCCCGCTTTGTTATTTTTACCTACAGGTAAGCCTATAATAAGGCTTAACTGTAGGTAAAATAAATATCTCCTAAACCTGCACGGTCTAGGAGATATTCACCCTGCATGCAGCCGCTGACGTCCCCGGCGCATGCGCTCTCAAGGTCCAGCATACCGAGCCGGAATTTCAGAGCTTCTTGCCAGAAACTGAGGGCTTCCGAGCTCATGCATGGGAATGACGTCATTGTAGTTTCGGTCACTCACATCGCCGGAGCCCGCGAACCCAGAAGAAAGACCGGGGAAAGATGTAATCCCTCTCAGCGGTGACCGGTCGCCACTGGAAGGGCTTAAAGCGGAGTTCCGGCCACAAAATCGACATAATCGATTTTGTGGCCATCGGCTTCCTATTTGTCACCTGAAAAAGAAATGGATAGTTACGATTTCTTTTTTTTTCTACTTACCTTGTTATTGTAGAAAATTATAGTCACCTTTCTTCCACTTCCTCCCTCGGCGGCCGCGGCCCGCGCCGTCACTTCCATTTTGCGATGACTCCTGGGAGCTGAACGTCATCGCTCCCAGGAATCAATGCGCCGGCACCGGTCCCGCTCGTCACTTCCGGTGCGGCGCTGCATTCCCTGCCCTGTGGTGGAATGCGGCGCCGCACCGGAAGTGACGAGCGGGGCCGGTGCAGGCGCATTCTGGAAGAAGAGGACACGGAAGAGGATCGCGCTGGCTTCAGCTGCCCACAACAGAGATGGCAACGCTGGAGAAGAAATTTTAAAGGTAAGTATTTCTTCTTGCAGGTAAGTGCGACCCGGGACAGTACAGAGGCTATCCATTGCCCTGACTGTCCCAGGGGTATTTTTATTGAAAAAAAATTTTCGTGGCCGGAACTCCGCTTTAATTCTAAGGTAAGTATTTCATAATGTGCTTGTATGCAATGAATACTAGCACATGATGGCATTGTCTTACAGGTGTGGGTTTTTTTTTTCTGCAGCGGTTTACTACCGCTTAAACAGACAATTGCACAGTCATGCAACGCTGTACCCAAACTAAATTCATATCATTTTTTTTCACACAAATAGTTTTCTTTTGGTGGTATTTGATCACCTCTGCAGTTTTTTATTATTTATTTTTTACACTGATCAGCATTAACATTATGACCACTGACAGGTAAAGGGAATATCTCGTTACAATGGAATCTGAAAATTAATGGGATATATTAGGCAGCAAGTGAACATGTTGTCCATGAAGTTGATGTGGTGAAAGCGGAAAAAAAAGGGCATCGCAGTTTGTGGTGTATGGGGCTGTGAAGCCCATGGTGACACATGTCCACAGCCAAAAGCTTCTATAATAGGGTTGTCACCTCATCCATTTAAACCAGGACACATCTTAATTACACAGGTTCTATGGCTAATATAATGCACATAAGGGCTCTTTCACACAGGCGGACCGTTTCAGATCCGCCTGTCCGTTTTTTTGGCGGATCTGAACGGTACCCCCGTGCATCCCTATGGGGCATCGGATGTCAGCAGAGACATGTCAGCTGACGTCCGATCCGATCTGTCAAATCTGGACGGATGGAAACCCTATTTTCCATCCGTCCAGCGGATGGGATCAAATGAGAACGGGCTGACGGTCCGTTCCCATTCGATTTTCCCCCATAGAGATGCATGGGGAACTGACAGCTGTGTCTCGGCGCACAGCGCGGAGACACAGCTGTCATCCTCCCGCTGAGAAAAACGGACTCCGTCCGACGGTAGGAGTGTGTCAAAGGGGCCTTTGGCACTACGTGAGTTTAATTACCACCTTAATCAGCCTCAGAACCTGTGTAATTAATGTGTGTCCTGGTTTAAAGGGATGAGGTGGCACTGGCAACCCTATTCTACAATGGTCACATGAACATCAAAACTGGACTACAAAGCAATAGAAGAAGGTGGCCTGGTCTGATGAATCACGTTTTCTTTTACATCATGCGGATGGGCAGGTGCGTGTGGGTCACTTACCTGGGGAAGAGATGGCACCAGGATGCGGTATAAGAAGGCAGGTTGGCAGTGTGATGCTTTGGGTGATGTTCTGCTCGAAAACCTTGAGTCCTGCCATTCACGTGAAAGTTACTTTGGTGTCCATGCCTCGATGGGTCAGGGCTGTTTTAGCAAAGAAGGGCCATGCTCAATATTAGGTTGCTGGTCATAATTTTTATGGCTGATCAGTGTAGATGAAAAAAACCACCAATTTTGGAAAAAAAAAATATCCAATAAAAGATAATAAAATCTCCTGATAGATTTTGGCCAAAATGTATTCTGCTACATGTCTTTGGTAAAAAAAAAAAAAATCCCTATAAGTTTATAATGATTTGTTTGCGTGAAAGTCATAGCGCCTAAAAACATTAGGATATATACCAAAATTGTTATTTATTTATTTTATACCTGTAATGGCGGTGATCAGCGGCTTATACCTGCTATAGTGCGGCAGGCAATCTAATATGCACGGTCTCTGTACTAATAACACTGGACAGGAAGGGGTTCACAACTAGGGCAATCAGTGGAGTTAAAGCGGTAGTATACCGCTTTTTTCCACTTTTAACTACAGGTAAGCCTATAATCAGGCTTTTTTTTTTTTTTTTGATAAAGCTCTGATTGGCGGAGCGAAACGCGTCAAGCCGTCCGAATACGTACTACGTCACGTCCGGCCACATCCAACTTCCGGCTTCCGGATACACGGGTGAACCGCACGGCCATTTGTTTGGTGGCCCGTGGGATTGTTTAAGGCGGACATATTCCTGCAATACTGTAAGTGTATCTTTTATTTGCGTGAAGAATAAAGTGTTTAAAATACTACACAATGATGGCCCTTTTCTTTGCATGAAACTGGGGAGCAATATCTGGATGTAGCGAGCGGCAGAGGATTGCTGCAACTCTCTGGCTGGCGGTCCATAGAGGTGATCATCACCTAGGATTACTTATAAGGCGATTTATTACTCAGCTTCTGGTGAGTGGGGAACTGAGAGGGGAGCACCTACTCACTAGGACTGAGCACCGGCACTTTGTATGAGCACGTGGCACTTTTATGAGCACAGAGACTATCACTTTAATAATATTGGAAGAAGATTTTATGAACTATTTTGTCACATAAGAATTAATTTTGGAATATATTTATTCACATTTTTTATATTTAGATTTTTGTACAATATATTAATGTATAATGATTGTATTATGATTATATGAGACACAGTTTATGCACGAGCACTTTAACCTCCCTGGCGGTATGATTCTGTCAGGAATTTTGTTCCAAAAGCGGTACAATTCTTTTTATGGAAATTTGGCGTTATGTATTATAGGCCTACAATTCTTAGTAATTACTGACTTAAACCTGACCAAAACAAGTCTCTAGTAGACATCCCAGATGTGATAAATTTGAAACACAAACAAGTGAATTATAATCGAATCAATAATATTATTTTATTATTTAATATATAATATATATAATAAAATTATATTATTGATTAGATTATAATTCATGCGTTATATATTATATATATATGTGTGTGTATATATATATATATATATATATATATATATATATATATATATATATATATATATATATGTGTGTGTATATAGATATATATATATATAACGCATGAATTATAATCGAATCAATAATATAATTTTATATATATATATATATATGTGTGTGTGTATATAGGTATATATATATATATATACATATATATATATACATATGCATATATATATATATATATGCATATATATATATATATATATGCATATATATATGCATATATATATATATATATATATATGCATATATATATATATATATATATATATATATATATATATATATATATATATGCATATATATATATATATATATATATATATATATATATATATATATATGCATATATATATATATATATATATATATATATATGCATATATATATATATATATATATATGCATATATATATATATATATATATGCATATATATGCATATATATATATATATATGCATATATATATATGCATATATATAATATAAAATGTGTTATGTGTTTTGTGCAACGTTTTTTTTTTTTTTTTTTGACTTTCCCTCCCTAGTTCCGCTCCCATGCAGCATTGCTGCTGCAGGGAACGGAACTAGGAAGTCCTCCTACCGACAGACGAACGGCGGAGATCTCACTGGCGGTCACAGCAATGAGAGCTCATCGCTGGATCGCCAGGATAAGGTAAGAGAAGCTCCGCTGCGCTGTCTGCACGCTCTGCCCATTGACCCCGAGCGTGACTCGGGGATACCGCTAATAGCAGAAAATTCCTACCCCGAGTCACGCTCGGGGATACCGCTAAGGCGGTTAAGTACATCACTGTTGAGTATAAATTTAGCACAATTATTTATTTGATTATATGTTATAAGGTTTTCGTTTATAAGCAGCGCAGGTACTTTGTGATTTTATTGTTTGAAAGGTACCCCCTTTTTTACCAGCAGCAGCTTATTTATATATTTTAATATATATTTATTGATTTTTTACACACATATTTACCGAAATAAGTGATCCTAAGCGCTAGCCCCTTGCACTTCATATAATAAGGCTTACCTGTAGGTACAATTAATATCTCCTAAACCGGTGCGGTTTAGGAGATATTTGCACGGCATGTAGCCGCTCACGCGAGCGGCGCATGCGCTCTGAAAGTCCCGGCGGACCTTCAGCTTTCCATGGCAGGAGCTTGCCGGAAAATTACCCCCGCATGCGCGGGAGTGACGTCATCGCGGCTCCGGCCAATCACAACGCTGGAGCCGCCGAACCCGGAAGAGAAGCCGAGGGATCATGTCAGCTCCCACAGCGGTGTCCGGGGGTCCGTGTCGGGAAGACGGGCGACTGAACATGTCGCCCATCATACAGGTAAGCGGGCGGCATAGCGGGGGCTCGTTCTAAGGTAAGTAATTCATAATGAGCTAGTTTGCGATGCAGGTATGCCTTTGTCTTGCAGGGTTTATTTTTTTATTTTATTTTTTTTTAGGTTTACAACCGCTTTAAATGTGTACCCAACAAGTGTTTATGTGTGTACTGTGTGCTGGTTTTACTGGGGATCTGTTTTTTTTCCATTCCCTGATTAGCAGGGAATGAACAAACCGTTAGATCCCCTGTCACTGAACACAGCTCTGTGTTGTTTACACTCACAGACCTGTGTTTGGGGAAGACCAGAGCTGATGACTGGGTGCCGGTGATGAGTCATTGGCCGTGTATATATGTGATTCTGTGCAGCTGGCCCACACTGTAGCAGTTAAGCTGCAGTGCGCAGTCGGCAACTGGTTATATGGCAAAGAATATACATTCGATTCATTATGCTTAAAAGAGATGTATGTTTTTTGTTTTGTTTTTTATATTCATACTTACCTAGGTGGATGCTGCATCTGTCCCCGGCTCCTCTAACACTGAGAACTGAGCGATTGGACGCCGTTGATCGCTCGGTTCTAGCAGCTCCGTGAGCAGAGAGCCGCTGACTGTCAGTCACAGCTCTCTGCTCTTTCCCTTCCTCGCTCACTGGAGCGCTGGGCTGTGGAGGGGGCTGTAGCGACCAGCTCAAGCTCTCTGGACCAACTCTCTGACTTCAGCAGAGAGCAGAATTCAACCCGCTCTCTGCTGAAAACTGGTCACAGGAGTGCAAAAGGATGTGCACTCCTGTGATCCATAGAAGATGTACAACCAAACAAGCTTTAGCTGTACTTCTCCTTAAAAGCTGTACTCCAGGCAGGTATAAAAGATGAAAATTTTTGTAGCTCTGCAATCACAAAAGGGGAACTAAACTGTATCTGAGCAACATAAACTGAAAACGATATTTAAAGTGGAGTTCCACCCATTTTAATAACTTGGATTACATAGATGTATGTAATCCCCTTTAAAACTACTTTTACCAATGGAAACTTTTTTTTTTTTTTTGCTAGGAAATACCTTTTCTTCTTCTTTATTCATCCTCTCCTCACTTCCGGGTCCAGCCGCCGATCGGCGATTACGTCATTCGGAGATTCGCAAGGGCTGCTGGGATGTATCTCATGGGATGAAATCTCGCATTATTACACAGGAGTCCTGAGCTGTACTGTATGTAATTGGATTGAGTCTGTGCTCTGCCCCGCCTTCTCTCAGTGAGCTGTACTCAGATGTATTGGATTGAGTCCGTGCTTCGCCCCTCCTCCGCCCCGCCTCCTCTCAGTGAGCTGTACTCGAATGTATTGGATTGAGTCCGTGCTCCGCCCCGCCTCTGCCCCGCCTCCTCTCAATGAGAGAGGACTAAAAGCATTATATCCCGTAGAGCTCACTGAGAGGAGGCGGGGCGGAGGTGGGGGGGAGCACGGACTCAATCCAATACATACAGTACAGCTCAGGACACCTGTGTAATAATGCGAGATTTCATCCCATGAGATACATCCCAGCAGCCCTTGCGAATCACCGAATGACGTAATCGCCGATCGGCGGCCGTACCCGGAAGTGAGGAGAGGATGAATAAAGAAGAAAAAAAGGTATTTCCTAGCAAAAAAAAAAGTTTCCATTGGTAAAAGTAGTTTTAAAGGGGATTACATACATCTAAAGTTACTAAAATGGGTGGAACTCCACTTTAATTAACTTTTACTATTTAAACCAAACTCCCCCATTTATCCATGTCTCTTTGCTTCATTTTGTTGAGAAATCACTTTGAAAAACACCCCCTAGTATTTCTAGCCACGGCCATCTTGAGTAAGGACAAATGATCCATGTAGCATTTTCTTCCTGGAATCCATCTGCCCTTTCTCAGGCACAAAGGCAGGTGGGTGTGCTTAGCTGAGCTGCCAATGGCATGTGTGGCAGTAGCTCTTGTAGAGTGATCTGGACAGGTTGCCCAATTGGGGGTGTTGAGCTTGGGATCGTGTCTCTTTCTGTACGGACTTGCGGATTGTGGCCGGTCCATGCATATGCAGTACATTCGCTGGCATCACGTGTGACGTCCCAAGCCACTGTTATGTGACGAATGGAGCATGTGTGATGGAGCGGAGTGCTGTCATTCTTGGGCTCTGCGAGGGACCATACATATGTGTTTCCCACTAATATGATGTTTTTGATCTTTTTTGGAGGATAAGCTATTCTTTCCACTATGAGCCGACATATCAATGATGATTCCAGAGTTATCTGGATGGGATGCTCCTTTGGGGTGTTGAGCTTGTGTCTCTCTTGGGATAGCCTTCTGGATTGCAGCCAATCCATACATGTACAGTATGCGTGCCCATGTCTCATGTGATTTCTCATGTGATGTCTCATGCTGCTATTATGCAGCCGATAGAGCACATGTGCTGGGGGAGCGGAAGGGAAGAGCCATGCCATTCTTATGCCTCGTACACATGCAACGATTATCGGCCGACCGATCGTCCGACTTTTGTCCAGAGTGGTGTCTTGTTGGCAGTGTTGGGGTAGTTACTCAAAAAATGTAACTAGTTACTAGTTACTAGTTACTTCTGTAAATTGTAATGAGATTACTTTACTAGTTACTGCATTTGAAAAGTAACTTCACTACTTATTACTTTACTTTCCTCTTTCTTAATTGACCGTGTAGAAGAAGGTACATGACACTCTTTCTGCATAGAGTTTATTGTATAAGGCTTTGGGAAACATGAGAACAAAACCTGAAAAAACAGAATAAAACATAAAATGCAACAAAAAGTCATAAACTTCATCCCTCTCTATTCTTCGAAATAACGATTGTATCGCACGGCTTGGGTAACGCAGGAAAGCGCATTCCTATAGCCTAGTAAAGTAGTGTAGTTACTTCCTATAGCCTAGTAAAGTAGTGTAGTTACCTCCTATAGCCTAGTAAAGTAGTGTAGTTACTTCCTATAGCCTAGTAAAGTAGTGTAGTTACCAATATTAGTATTGTAACTAGTTACATTACTTCGTTACCAAAAAAAGTAATGTAGTTACTGTAATCAGTTACTTTGTAACTAGTTACCCCCAACACTGCTTGTTGGTTGAAATGTGCCTAGACTGCACCCGAATTTTCTCGGCCAACAAAAATCTACTTTAGAAGTGATGTCATGAGCTGGTTTACTTTCCGTGTGTTTTTTCTTCTCTGAGCATGCCCAGTCTTGCTCATCAGATTTTTGTCTGCCGAAATCTGTACTGACTGACGGAAAATCTGCCGTTGTGTTGACGGCCAACAAAAATTTTATAGCCTGCACACCAGATTTTTTTCGGCCGAAAAGTCGGAATCGGTTGTCGAAAGCATCATACTAACAAGCCGAAAATCGGTCGATCGGACATTGGCCGAAAATTCCCGGCCAATAATTGATGCGTGTGTACGAGGCATTAGGCTCTGGTCTATTTTACCTATTGTGGTCCTTGTTATTTATTTATTATGATATTATTTCAGCCTGTAAGGAGATAATATCCTCTGGACATTATATAAGGATATGTTACATCTGGCTCCAGTCCTATTCTGGTTATATTGAGAAGACAACTTTTGGGGGGGTCTGTGGGTTATACTTATTATGGTATCTAGTTTACAAGTCCAACTTTTTCACATAAATATTTCTATACATTTTTAGATGTGGTGCCTGTGTGGTACCCTAATGTTATTAACATACTTTAACTACCCTACTCTACGTTATGAGCATTCTACAGATCAACTGGGTACCCTACATCAGGGATCCTCAAACTATGCCCCTCCAGCTGTTGCGGATCTACACATCTCATGAGGCATTGTAAAAACTCTGACATTTACAGACATGACAATGCATGATGGAAATTGCAGTTCCTGAACAACTGGAGGGCCATAGTTTGAAGACCCCTGCCCTAGACTGATGATTCCGGGAGTATCTGATCAACCTGGGGGCCGGGAGGACATTTTTCCCCACTGGCACCAATCTGAATAAGGGGATTTTTTTGCCTTTCTGTGGATCATCTGAAAGGTTGGAACAGACATTACCTTTGAGGAGTCAGAGGATAAGTGGGACTGGTCTCCAATGTTCTTCGAAGTCCAATGGTACTCTTGAAGTGATTAACCTACATAACTACCTAATTCTACATGATGAGCATTGTACTATGTAGACACAAACCAATTAATATACACACTAGGATTTTTTTTTTACCAAAGACATGTAGCAGAGTACACTTTAGCCTCAAAGAAAATTGCTTTTCCTGACACCAACATGGCAGCATACATATGATATAGCTCCGCCCCTATATCCACCCACAAGACCTGTGTAAATCTATAAAAGTCTTACTGAGAGCTACCTCCCCCATTCTCCTTTTTGTCCTCAAGATGTACACCCGCAAGACTGTGATGTTGCAATAAGGCCCTACCTGCCGACTATGTCGGTATCCGTCTGGGTTCAGCCTCTTTCAGACACAGTCCCACATCTTAGGTCGCTAAATGCACCAACAAGATGAGGAGCCCCTTCTGGTGGTCTTTTGGGGCTGAGGAGTTCTCTTACTAGAGACAAAAGAACCTCATGTGGTGCACATGAGATGGTGTTTGTGCTTCTGGATTCCATGATGTATGTGTCTCCCTGCACACCTAAGATTGTGTTTTTGCTGCTGGAGTCCATGATGCATGTGTCTCACCGCACACCTGAGATTGCGTTTCGTTGCTGGAGTCCATGATGCATGTGTCTATACACCACTGCTGGTGTTTGTTTGCTGGATTCCATGATGCATGTGTCTCCCTGCACACCTATGATTGCGTTTCCTGCTGGAGTCCATGATGCCTGTGTCTCACCGCACACCTGAGATTGCATTTCGTTGCTGTAGTCCATGATGCCTGTGTCTATACACCTCTGCTGGTGTTTGTTTGCTGGATTCCATGATGCCTGTGTCTCCCTGCACACCTGAGATTGCGTTTCGTTGCTGGAGTCCATGATGCATGTGTCTCACCGCACACCTGAGATTGCGTTTCGTTGCTGTAGTCCATGATGCCTGTGTCTATACACCTCTGCTGGTGTTTGTTTGCTGGATTCCATGATGCCTGTGTCTCCCTGCACACCTGAGATTGCGTTTCGTTGCTGGAGTCCATGATGCCTGTGTCTCCCTGCACACCTGAGATTGTGTTTCGTTGCTGGAGTCCATGATGCATGTGTCTCTCTACACACCTGTGCTGGTGTTTGTTTGCTGGAGTCCATGATGCCTGTGTCTCCCTGCACACCTGAGATTGCGTTTCGTTGCTGGAGTCCATGATGCCTGTGTCTCCCTGCACACCTGAGATTGTGTTTAGTTGCTGGAGTCCATGATGCATGTGTCTCTCTACACTTGTGCTGAATCCTGATGCTGGTGTCAGTGCTGCAGTCTCTTTTCTCCTACAGGTATATGCGATCCCTTTTTGTTTTCCTCCCTTGCTTCTTACTTCATTAGGCTTAGAATTTGATTGCAGATCTTCCTCTGCTTGTTGTTCTGTGCTGCCTACACACCACAAGATACGTTCTGTCCTTGTCAGTTTGTCACTTCAACCAATGACCCCATGCACCATTATTGGTGAAATGTGTTTTATGATCACAAAACAAAGACACCAGTTCACTGCTGAGATTTCAGTTCATAATTCAAAACTCATGCTGCACATATTCTAATAGATGGGGGGCAGAATTTCCTTTCACATTTGATTGAAAAGATTACTCGACACACTGTACAATTTTTACATGGTAATAATCTCACAATGTGCTGGTTCTAGTAATTTGGGTTTTTTTCTTTTTTTTTTCTGCAGTTTTTTCCTTTCATCTGTGGCTTTTTCCTTTGACCAACGTGCGTGCATGCATGATGTGGTCCAGGTTTTATGGCGGTTTCTGGTCTCAGGGCTGGCTATGGCGTCCATGCATGCACTGTGCAGAGGGCCTTATGTGACAGTCATCTTTGCTAAGGCATGTACAGGCTCACTCATGCGTGAGGTGGTTTTTGCACTGGAAACATCCAGGGGGGAAAGACAGGGAGGTGATTTAGGCACATGTTTATAATCCGTTTGCTTCTTTTAATGAGTCTCCTTCTTTTTCTTTCTGCACAGTGCTGACTTACTTGCTCCAAAAGGAATTTTCTGCCACATAGCTAAGACCTCCATGTGCTCAGGTAGGGACCATCAGTCTTGTAAGTAAGAATAGGAAAAAGGGGGCGTGGCCTGGACGGCAATGGAGTAGGACGTACGAGTGCCTAGCTCCGCTATCGGTCGATTTATCCCTCTCCATCCTGAGTGCCCACGACTTCTCACACACACCGGACCTGTGTGCCTTGATCCCGCACGCTCAGAGCCATGTCTCCATCGAAGAAGGGCTCCTCCGCGGCCGCTGCATCCCTGGACATATTCCGCCGGCAGGACCCGGGCCCCGCTGCACAAGATGGGCCGAGCTTCCCGCGCCGGCAGCCGCCCCCGACCTTAACAAGATACTAGAGGCCATTTCCACTTGTCAGGCCACGCTAACGGCCAAGATAGAAGAAGTGAAGGTGGATGTCTCATTGATCAGACAGGATTTGTCTAAACTTAGGGACCGGGTCACGGACACAGAGGCCAGAATCAGCCAGGCAGAGGATGTCATTCTCCCCTTGCAGCATTCTACTGAGTCGCTTCAGCGCCAGTTCCAGCAGCTTGCCCAGAAGCAGGACAACTTAGAGAATAGAGCCCGGCGATGTAACCTCCGTTTTGTGGGGCTCCCGGAGGGTGCTGAGGGTGTGGACCCCCCTACATTCCTGGAAAATCTGCTGATCTCCAACTATGGCAGGGAGGCCTTTTCTGCAACATTTGAGAGGGCCCACTGTATGCCCGCCCGCCGCCCCCCTGAGGGTGCCCCAGCGTGGACTTTCCTAGCCAAACTGCTGAACTACCGCGATCGGGACAAAATCCTGCGTCTCACTAGGGAACGTGGCAACATCCCTTTCCAAAGCTTGACCATCATGGTGTTCCCGGACTTTTCCATTGAAGTTCAAGAAGAGGAAAAAGAGTGCCTTTCCATGAGTGTGGCCTTTGTCTTCGGATGAAACTTAGCCCACTCTTGTTCTTGCTTAAGGTCAAGCTAAAAGAGCGTTGCCTTTTTATGACAAGTCCAGTGTGGACAGACAGTGGCTCATCCATCCCTGCAGGTCTCACCCAGGAGGTGCAGAAAGTTACCAGTGAGTGTCAGCATTGCTCCTACCCTGAGTGCTAATAGCGACAAAAGGGTAAGAAGTGCTGGGCCTGAGGCGTGGAGCTAAAATGACTAATGTCATTAATGTCCAATGTCTGTGGATATTGCCACCAAGACCTCTTTAAGGACAAAGAATGCTGTAAGCCAGCAACTCGTGGCTGTTCATGGGCAAGTAGTTAGTGAGTCCCTAACTGAGTTCTCCAATCACTTATGCCAGCAGACTCTGGGCACGATGTCATGGACGCAGCCCTGCAGATGAGTTCAGGGCATCACAATCAGCCCTTCTATCCAAGGAGGCCCCGAGCCCATTACAGCCAACTTTGTTCCCAGCTCTGAGGGCGCCTTTATCCAAGCCATTCACCCCTGCCTTAGACCTGGCTACACCAGAGGTAGAAGAGGGTTGGTTGTCTCCCTTGAAGAGGCTAAGCAGGTTTTGAGTGTCTCTTGGGTCCAGTCATTCATTAGGGCAGTTAAACAGGCCCGAAATGGGATGATTCAGATCACTGCCTTCCAAGTCAGTACATCATGTTTTCAAGACCCGTCCTTCCATACTCCCCAATGAATGGAAAGGTGAAGAGGCTGATTCAAGAGGAGTGGCAGTAGTGATATGAAGTTTTACAGAAGTAAGCAGCGGCAAAATTATACCCTACTCCAGAGAGAAGTGCCAATTCTCTGCTCAAAAGAATGGCGCTGCATCAACCTAATGCACATAACATGTGTTGCAGTAGCACACACTTTACAGCACTGCACCCTGTTGCAAAGGTATGGACACTACCATAATGCATTTTGTCAGGAATGTTATTCTTCCCAGGGAAGGTTCAGTTTCCGTTGGCTGTATTTACAATCGATAAATTGATCGAAATCTGAGAGATTCATGTCAAGCACAGGGAGTGCTTGTAAGCCAGTGATCACAGTACTTCGTTGCACGCGCAACACAGTTGGGACCCAGAGTGGAGGTCTCCATCACCCATGAATCGCTGAAAGAGCAAATTATTAGTGCTCTTGGTGAGTTTAAGTGATCAGCGGATTTTGTGGATGAAGTAGCATTTGTTGTTATTAATGTTCTGCTAAGTCAGTGCTGCATTCAGTGACAATAAAGGGGTCTTTAAAGCCCAGTCCTTGGTCAACAAACCCATCCTCAGGCAGGGTGGTCATAAGTGTCTGTTTGATGACAATTTTTCCTCTGACTAGAAGTTTTGACTATTTCAAGAGACTCACAGCCGCTCAATCCTGGTTGTCCTCAGTTTGCTGTGCAGATGGATGGTGCTCGCAGTCAGCTTTTGATTGCTGTATAATAGTGGTTACGTTTTATAAAGCGACACACATCCTTGAAATGTTGAACACTGTTTATTGGCCACGATTAAAAGTCACATGTACAGTACATCCCAATGCTAAGCACTATTCCAAGAGCAATCAGTGGTTAGTCTGGCCTTCCTCCTCATAGGAAGTCGAGGCTCCGGTGAGTTCTTTCTGATAGTTTAGTCCACTTTATATTCCAGGACTCAAGATCCTTTTGCCAGAATGGGAAACTTCAAGAGCAAATAGAAGGGTGTACAAGGGTGCACAGCCATGGTCCTTTTCGATCCCTTCATCATCCCCTACAGGAGTCTAGTTGATGGGGACCCCCCCCCCCCGGCTTGTGTGGTGAGGACTAGGGTGGCCGAATGTGTGCACAAATGGTAAAGTCCATTATTTTTGTTCCGTGGGTGCCATCTACAGTAAAACTGTTACTTTTGGTGCTTCAGACATCACCCTCCAGAACATTTCTTCATCCTGACCAGAATAGCGCATTCCCCTCAGAAGGTGGATGTCCTCTCAGATTACATCAATATTATTATACGACTGCAAAGGGGAATTATTCTAAGTCCTCCCTCAGAGAGATTTACAGACGTTTATTCTCCTCTGTGTCTCGTACAGAGAAGACCGGTGTTGAATTTAAAGAAACTGATTCTCGGTTTGATATAGACATTTACAGTTTGTGGGTCTTCCTTTCAGGGCTCTCCACCTCACCAATGACCTTTATGGAGGTTCTAATCTCTGTGTAGCCCCTCTGAGGAAACAGGGGTGCTTCAAATCCACCAATACTTGGATGGTATTTCACTGTTGGCTCAGAATCCAGATGACCTACTAGTTTAAAAGGGGATTCTTCTGGCCAGCCTGAGAAGTTTTGACTGGATAGGAGGTGTCAAGACAGTTGGAGCAGACCTGACCAGTTATGGATACGGAGCCCCAGTTCAATGCTCACGCAAGCACATTTTCTCCTCCTTCTTTGAATGGGCCAAGCAGTTGACAGCTTCCCAATGCAGGGGGTCTCTTGGAAAGACTGATGTCTTGCATCCCTATGCTACCCTGGGCACACTGGATTCTCTGGACATCCAATGAATTTTCTTTTTGCAATGTTAAAGGCAGCCGATTCAAAGTGCTTCTTCCCAGATGTTCAAAAGCCTCTGGTGATGGGTATATCAGGGGACCCTCACTTGATCCCTTCTGGTAGGTTCATTATCCAGGACCATTGTCACCACTGATGTCAGTAAGTGGTTCCCAATGAATGGGTCTTTAATCGGAACATCTTTGTCAGGGGGTAACGTGGCAGAGCCTGACATAAGAGGAGTGGCTTACCGGGTAACTGGCGTGGCACAGGTTCACCGGAGGCGCGGAGTCTAAGTGTTAGCCGGTTTTGACCAGGGCCCCAGATGGTGGGGATGGACTTAGCTGCTTGCTAACACCAGGTCGCGGTCCCCCGGATTCCCTGGGTGAGCCAGGAGCAGGTCCAGGACCAATAGCCGGTAGCAGGTAAACAGATCAGGACAAGGCAGGAGAATCGTCAGGACAAGCCAAGGTCAGGGCGGGCTGCAGGTAATCAGAATCCAAAGACAAGCCGGATCAGATAAACAGGAACAGACACAGGATACAGGAGAACTGATGATCACACAGCAATGACTCCGAGTGATCACTGGCTTTAAATGGGCCGTTTATCACCAAAAGCGGATTGCGTGCGCATGCGCGCGTTCGCGCCAACGCAAGATAGCCGCGAACTACCCAAGGTAGCCTCAGCGCAGGCGCCTGCGCATAGGCGTTTGCCAGTTAGCGAAAGGTATTGAATCCCTGACAATCTTGCCCATATCACTCAGGTATGGGGTCACCCTCAGCTGAGTCTGTTTGCATCACCATCCATTAACAATGTGCCTCTCTTCCTACCGTCACCTGTTGGTGGAGGAAGTGGATGCCCTCACTCGCCCAAGAAATAGTCACCTAACAGATGCCTTTCCTCTATTGCCTTTGTTCATGAAGTTTTAGGGGAGACTGTTGCCTGAGGGTCTCACTATGATAGCAAGCATGCCGATTTGCCCGCAGGCCTTGGGTTTACCCTAGCCATGGAATCTATGCAGGACCAAACACTTCAGCTACCAGTGTTTCCTATCCCATGATGGCCTGTAAATGGAGGGGGAAGGATTGAAAGGACTTGGGCCGTCTTTAGAAGTGGTAAAATCCTGACAGGGTTCCAGAAAAGACGTTAACAAATCTATTTACTCCAAAGTCTGGAACAGGTTCATAGCCTAAGCAGCCTGAGCATAATTTTGATCCTTGCAATCCGGAGGTTGCTATCATTTGGTTCTGGATTATGCTATCACTCACATGGTTCTGGATTTGTTGCTCAGCCTAGTCCTGTAAGGGATCACATTTAGGCTTTCAGCAGGGAAAATGGGCATGTGAGCTGCCAGGGGAATGCTTCATGGGGTCCGCCCTGAGACTTTGAGGAGGAATAACGTTCCCCGGTAGGTTTTTATTCTGGTCCTGGTTTTCTTGCCAGGACTCTGCATCATCAGAAAGCAGTTCTCAGTAAGAAATCACTTGAGAGTCAGTGTTCCTCGACAACTTCAAGGGGCAGAGTATTGGTTCTGCCAACACTTGAGCTACAGAGTCCTACATCTTATTCATAGTTGCCAACATTTGAAAAAAATTTCCAGGGACACTTTGCAGCACAGCTATCAATTACTTACCACACCCACTTCTCTGAAGCTCCGCCCACTCTGCATAATTACTCTCCGCCTACTTATCAGATTATAGGGTCTACTTCATAAAGAGAGAATTACAGGAATTTGAAAAGGGAATTGAAAACTTGAGGCCAAAGTAGCAGAGTTGGAATAATTCTCCCATTCAGATGCACTACTTCTGCCCAAAGTTTAAAATTCTCATCACAATTCCCTGCAATTCTAAAGTGTCAACTTGTCGGAAGGTGCTCTGCCTCCCCCTGCTGGCGGATTTCGGAAAGTGCACCATGCTGTCACCCTGCCTCCAGTGACACGTTAAATTTACGACAGGCGGGAAGAGTGAGCGGGCACCGAGAGAGAGACCACCTGCTGCCAGAACTACAACACCTAGCTGGGTTGAGAGTGACACTGTGTGGAACAAAATTTAAAATTAAAAAAAAAAAAAATGTTTTTTTTTTTTAATGATTTACATTGTCCCTGATTAACAGGGACAATGTAAATTACCCGGGACAGGCTCCTATTTGCCGGAATTGTCCCGGGAAAAACGGGACTGTTGGCAGGTATGCTTATTCCTTCTGGACAAGTTGGTGCCCATGCTCCTCGAGCACCTTTGTTCCCAAGGTGGCTTCCGTTTTCATCTACAAACAAAGTGGCAGTTCCATCCTTTCCAGGAGACAGTATCTAACCTACACTGCATGTACCAGTGTATCTAAAATGCCTACCTTCAAGCAACTTACTAGGTAAAATTCTCCAGAAGTCTGTTTGTGTTTCCATCAGGCAAGTTCGGAGGAAGAACCTACAGCAAAAGCTTGTCAACTTGGAGAGTCAAGGTCATCCAGAAAACTTACATTGCAATAAGAGGTAAGAGCCTCCAGAAGAGATACAGGCTCATTCAGCTAGGTCAATTTTTACATCTTTAGATTTGGACATTTGCCTATAGAGACCTCTGCAGGGCAGCAGGCTGGTTGGCTTGGTGCACTTGACTATGGCGCTACAAGGAAGATCCGGGGGCTTGTACATCAATGGACTTCACAGAATGATAGTCCTGGTTTTCATGTCCATTGTAATAAAGTTTAATCATACATTTTAGCCCTCCCTGTTTAGCTCGCTATTTATCTTATGTATGCTGCAATGTTGGTGTCAGTAAAATGGAAAATTGTATCAAATACTTACCAAAATTCTCCTTTCCTGATGTCAATCCATGGCAGCATACGAACCCTCCCTCGGATCTTTGTGCTTTATATGGAGAATGGGGGGGGGGGGGGGGGATTTGCTCTCAGTCAGACTTTTATAGATTTAAATAGGTCCTGTGGGTGGATATAGAGGCGGAGCTATATCATATGTATGCTGCCATGGATTAACGTCAGGAAGGGAAAATTACGGTAAGTATTTGATACGGTTTTCCATTTTTTTTATTGGATATGTTTTATGACAGAAAGTAGAAAATATTGAGGTTTTTTTCAACATTTTCAGTCTTTTTTCATTTATATTGTAAAAAAATAAAAAACCCAGTGGTGAGCAAATACCACCAAAAGAAAACTCTGTTTGTGTGAAAAAATATAAAAATCTAATTTGCGTACCATGTTGCATGACCATGCACTTGCCAGTTAAAGTATCACAGTGCTGATAGCAAAAAATGATCTGGTCATGAAGGGGGTAAAACCTTCGGAAGGTCAAGTAATTAAAAGAAAAGTATGGGGTGGACCTCCTATCCATGATCCCTGGACCCCTTAACCACTTGCCGACTGCCGCACGACTATTTATGTTGGCAGTCAGCCCCTCACAGGCAAAGTGACGTAGATCTACGTCGCTAGCCTGTGAGGGTCTAGGGAGCGAGCGCGCGCCCCCGCTCCCGCGTGGTCACGGACCCCCCCGCGCATGTGACCGGCGGACCCGATGTCCGCCAGTCACTCGGCGATCGTCGCTGCAGAGGGAGAAAGTCAGGCGGCTGATGTAAACAAGCTGCCTGTCATTCTCCCCTATGTAGAAACAGTGATCAGACGGTTCTACTATGTAGGACCGTTGATCACTGTTCCTACACCTCAAGCCACAGCCAATCACAGTTAGAATCACGCCCCTAGGGACACACACAGCCCCTCCCTCTCAAAAAAAGTTAACCCCTTCCCTGTCAGTGCCATTTTTACAGTAACAGTGCATATTTATAGCACTGATTACTGCAGTAATGTCACTGGTACCCCCAAAAGTGTCGAAAATGTCAGTCAAGGGTCCGATCTGTCCGCCGCAATGTCGCAATCCCGCAAAAAAAAAACGCAGATCGCCGCCATTACTCGTTTAAAAAAAAAAACACCAAAAATGACAGAAATCTTTCCCTTACTTAGTAAACGCAATAACTTTTGCGCAAACCAATCAAAATACACTTATTGTGATTTTTTTTTTACCAAACATAGGTAGCAGAAATCAAATTGGCCAAATATTTTAAAAAAATTTGATTTTTACATTTTTTTTTTTGGGGGGGGGGGGGATTTCATATAAAAAAATGTTAAAAATAGTTATTTTTTTCAAAATAAACGCTCTTTTTTTGTTTATAGCGCAAAAAGTAAAAATCGCACAGGTGATCAAATACCACCAAAAGAAAGCTCTGTTTGTGGGGAAATAAGGACATAAATTTGGTTTGGGTACAGCGTCACACGACCGTGCAATTGTCCATTAAAGTCGCACAGCGCCGAATCGCAAAAAGTGGCTCAGACGTAAGACAGCAAAATCCTCTAGTGGTAAAGTGGTTAAAGTATCACAGTGCTGATAGCAAAAAATGATCTGGTCATGAAGGGGGTAAATCCTTCCATAATGCCTCGTACACACGTGCAGACTGTCGGCCGAAAAGATTCGGCCGACGACCGATCGGCCGATTTTCGGCTTGTTAGTATGATGCTTCCGACAGCCGACAGCGCACTTTCGGCCGAAAAGAATCTGTCGTGTAAGCATTAAAATTTTTGTATGCCGACACCAGAGCGGCCGATTGTTCACCAGTCAGTACAGAATTTGGCCGACAGACAGCAGATTTGCAAGACTGGGCATGCTCAGAAAAGAAAAAACACAGGGAAAGTTAACCATCACATGACATCACTTCTGCAGTCGGTTGTAGTCGGCGGACAAAATTCTTGTGCAGTCTTTTGCACTTTTCAACAGACACGACAGCCCGGGGACAAAAGACGGCCGATCGTTCGGCCGAGGATCTGCACGTGTGTACGGGGCAAAAGTCAAGTAATTAAAAAAAAAGTATGGGGTGGCCCTCCTATCCATGATCCTGGACCCCTTAAGTTAGTGAAAAAGGGATGTACTTAGACACTTTCTTACTGCAGCTAAAGCAGCCATTCCCCGCCATTGGAAATTAGCTTCTGTTCTTTCTCACAGGGAATGGGCAATTGAACTAGACTCCATTAGAGATCTGGAGTGGCTGTTGGCACAGATAATGGAAAGAACCGTTTTTTTTGCACCTGGACTGCCTGGTTGAAGTTCTGAAGTTTGACTGAATTTTTGACCTGGGCTAAAGTGGACCCTGATATCGTTCCCTCTCAGCCATATTGGAGTGTCCCTGTTATTTTCACACCCCCATTATTTTCCACTCCCCTCCTTAGACCTCAATCCCTTTCCTCATGTTACCTTTTTTTTTACTTGCATATTTCCTTATTCTAGCTCCCCACCCCCCCCCCCCCTCCCCACTTTTTTTTTTTTTTTTTTTGCTCACATAGTTGTGTACCCCAACACAATTGTTGAATATGATTATTCCATTTTTAATCACGTTATCTGATCTTATTAAACCACTTCAGCTCTGGAAGGTTTTACCCCCTTAATGACCAGGCCATTTTTTTGTGATACTGCACTGCGTTATGTTAACTGAAAATTGCGCAGTCGTGCGATGATGTACCCAAATAAAATTGATTTCCTTTTTTGCCACAAACAGAGCTTTCTTTTGGTGATATTTGATCACCTGTGCGATTTTTATTTTTTGCTCTATAAACAAAAAAAAGATTGACAATTTTGAAAAAAAAAAAGCAATATATTTTACTGTCTGCTATAAAACACAGCCAATACATTTTTTTTAAAAAAAAAAAATCTAATTTCTTCATCAATTTAGGCCAATATGTATTCTGCTACATATTTTGGTAAAAAAAAAAAATGCCAAAAGTGTATTCGATTTGTTTGCCAGTATTGGCTGAGTAAAAAGGTTTGGAATAACTGATGGATCATTGGGGAGGGAGGAATAGAATGCTAATAATGACCGATGATGAGGGAGAGGTGGTTACAATGCCACTGACCACCAGTGGTGGGTTTAGAATGCCACTGACCACCATTGTTGGTGGGTAAGAAGGGGTTTAGAATGCCACTGATCACCAGAGGTGGTGGGGCACTAGAACGACCACTGATCACCAATGATTATGGTGGTGGGTTTACAATGCCACTGATCATCAAAGATGGGGTAGGGGTTTAACCACTTTACCGCTGCTCACTGGAGCTCTAGTGCGGCAAAGTGGCTCGATAACGTCTGGCGACATAGACCTACATCGCCAGACATTTCCCTCTCTCCTGAGACTCGCTCCTGCTCTGTTCAGTCACAGCGGGAGTCGGGCCAGGGGAGGAGCAGTGGTGATCACGGCCGCTTTTCCCCGATCGTCGGGGAATCGAGTGTGGAGATCCGCCTGCTTGTGTAAACAAAGCGGGCGGATCTCCTAAGTGACAGGCAGGGTCAGATTGCAGGGTTCAGCATAGCTGAACATGCGATCTGTCCCTGTGTCACTCAGTCCCCTCCCCCCACACACGTCAGTAAGCACCAGGCATACATTAACCCCTTGATCACCAATAAAATTTAACCCCTTCCCTGCCAGGGTCATTTTTACAGTAAAAGTGCATATTTATAGCTCTGATTACTGCAGTAATGTCACTGGTACCCCCAAAAGTGTCAAAAATGTCAATCAAGGGTCGATCTGTCCGCCGCAATGTCGCAGTCCCGCAAAAAAAAAAATCGCAGATCGCCGCCATTACTCGTTAAAAAAAAACCCCAAAAACGACAGAAATCTTTCCCTTAGTTAGTAAACGCAATAAATTTTGTGCAAACCAATCAAAATATTGCGATTTTTTTTTTTTTTTACCAAAAATATGTAGCAGAAAAACAAATTGTCCTAAAACGATAAAAAATTAGATTTTTACATTTTTTGGGGGGGGGGGGGGGGGGAATTTCATATAAAAAAATGTGAAAAATATTGTTATTTTTTCAAAATTGTCGCTCTTTTTTTGTTTATATCGCAAAAAATAAAAATCGCACAGGTGATCAAATACCACCAAAAGAAAGCTCTGTTTGTGGAAAAAAGGACGTAAATTTCGTTTGGGGTACGGCGTCGCACAATCGCGCAATTGTCAGTTAAAGTCGCACAGCGCCGAATCGCAAAAAGTGGCCCAGACGTCAGACAGCAAATCCTCCGGTGGTAAAGTGATTAATATGCCACTGACCAGCAATGATTGTGGGAACATTTAGAATACCGCTGACCCCCCATGATTGGTGAAGAATATTTTAGAAAGCCACTAATGACCAATCATGGGGGAGGGAGAAGCTTTGTTTCTTTTTTTTTTTTTTGGGGGGGGGGGGGTCAGTGCTGCATTAGCCATGTCCTCTCCTCTTTCTTTTCTTTCACAAGTTCAAAGGACTGTCCATTGCTTCAGTCTTCCGACTCCACCGAAAACTAGAGCAAATGGCTACATTTAAGCAAATTTTATTGAATTACTATAGGACACAATAAATCCCCCATCCCATACTATTCATACAATATATAGCTTTTGGACAGGTTCTCTTTAACACAGTAACAAACCACTATTGTCAGGGACAAGGCTTCCACCAAGTATGGCGCCTCTGCCCTGTCCTCCATTGATCTACACCTACTATGGATATGCACTATCCCGTCTCTCCTACATCGGTATTTCTCTTCGGACCCCACGTGGAGTCTTACATTGGCATTGCCGCTTTAAAGATCTTGCTGAGGTCAGATCGAGGCTTGGAACGCAAAGCAGCCTATCGCGGTGCGGACACATGATTCTTGAAACGCAAATGTTTACAAAAGGGCTAAAAAAAGGCGGTGCCAAATGCGTGTCTCCACAGCAACCCTAGAGCCAATAGGGATGCAGGGAGCATTGTTGTAGCAGGCCCACCCTCTGGTAGGCTCCCCGTCCAATCCGGTGGGGAGGGGGCCGGAAGTGAGGTCAGTGGTCACACCGGAAGTGTTGTGTGCTGTGCAGCGATGGAGGCGGCGGGAGAGAGAGTGAGAGAAAGCGGGGAGGAATAATGCCGGGGACGGACATGTGGGGTGGGAGAGCGGAGGGCTTTGTGGGAAAGGAGAATCCTGGGGGCGCTGTGTGTAAATTGAGGAGACCCCATATTAGTAGCAGTAATATGAGAAGGCAGGTGACTGTGACCTGTGAGGGGGGCCAGCAAAGGATCAGAGGCAGGAAATGGAGTGTGAGGGCTAAAAGAGGAAGAATATGAAGAGTGAGGGGGGGGGGTGCAGGAGAGTAATGAAGGAATAAGAGGATTGTCTGTGCTATGGGAGATCTGGGAGAGGAGGAGGTGGGTATAGGGGTAGTAGAAGGGGTATGGGGAGAGGAGGAGGTGGGTATAGGGGTAGTAGAAGGGGTATGGGGAGAGGAGGAGGAGGTGGGTATAGGGGTAGTAGAAGGGGTATGGGGAGAGGAGGAGGTGGGTATAGGGGTAGTAGAAGGGGTATGGGGAGAGGAGGAGGTGGGTATAGGGGTGGTAGAAGGGGTATGGGGAGAGGAGGAGGGGGGTATAGGGGTGGTAGAAGGGGTATGGGGAGAGGAGGAGGAGGTGGGTATAGGGGTAGTAGAAGGGGTATATGGTGAGAAGGAGGTGAGTATAGGGGTGGTAGAAGGGGTATGGGGAGAGGAGGAGGTGGGTATAGGGCTAGTAGAAGGGGTATGGGGAGAGGAGGAGGTGGGTATAGGGGTGGTAGAAGGGGTATATGGTGAGGAGGAGGTGGGTAAAGGGGTAGTAGAAGGGGTATGGGGAGAGGAGGAGGTGGGTATAGGGGTAGTAGAAGGGGTATGTGGAGAGGAGGAGGTGGGTATAGGGGTGGTAGAAGAGGTATGTGGAGACAATAGGTGGGTATAGGGGTGTGTGGAGATGAGTAAGTGTGTATAGGGGTAGTAGAAGGGGTATGTGGAAAGAAAGAGGTGGGTATAGGGGTCATAAAAGGGGTGTGTGGAGAGGAGGTGGGTATAGGGGTAGTAGAAGGGTTATGTGGAAATGAAAGAGGTGGGCATAGGGGTAGTAGAAGGGATATGGGGAGAGGAGAAGGCGAGTATAGGGGTATGGGGAGAGAAGGAGGTGGGTATATGGGTGGTAGAAGGCGTATGGGGAGAGAGGAGGTGGGTATAGGGGTAGTAGAAGGCGTATGGGGAGAGCAGGTAGATATAGGGGTAGTATCAATATGGGGAGAGGAGGAGGTGGGTATAGGGCTAGTAGAAGGGGTATGTGGAGAGGAGGAGGTGGGTATAGGGGGGGGGGAGGTAGAAGGGGTATGGGGAGAGAAGGAGGTGGGAATAGGGGGAGTAGAATGGGGAGTGGAGGAGATGGGTATAGTGGTGGTAGAAGGGGTATATGGAGAGGAGGATGTGAGTAGAGGGATGGTAGAAGGGGTATGTGGAGAGGAGGAGGTGGGTATGGGGGTAGTAGAAGGGGTATGGGGAGAGGAGGAGGTGGGTATAGGGGTGGTAGAAGGAGGAGGTGGGTATAGGGGTAGTAGAAGGGGTATATGGAGAGGAGGAGGTGGGTATAGGGGGAGTAGAAGGGGTATGGGGAGAGGAGGTGGGTATAGGAGGAGTAGAAGGGGTATAGGGGTGGTAGAAGGGGTATATGGAGAGGAGGATGTGGGTATAGGGTAGTAGAAGGGGTATATGGAGAGGAAGAGGTGGGTATAGGGGGTATTAGGAGGGGTATGTGGAGAGTAGAGGTGGGTAATGGGGTGGTATATGGGGTGTGTGGAGACAAGTAGGTGGGTATAGGGGTAGTAGAAGGGGTATATGGAGAGTAGAGGTGGGCAATGGGGTTGTGGAGACGAGTAGGTGGGTATAGGGGTAGTAGAAGGGGTATGGTGGACAGAGGTGGTTGGTATAGGGGTAGTAGAAGGGGTATGGTGGACAGAGGTGGTTGGTATAGGGGTAGTAGAAGGGGTATGATGGACAGAGGTGGTTGGTATAGGGGTAGTAGAAGGGGTATATGGAGAGCAGAGGTGGGTAATGGGGTGGTATATGGGGTGTGTGGAGACGAGTAGGTGGGTATAGGGGTAGTAGAAGGGCTATATGGAGAGTAGAGGTGGGTATAGGGGGTAGTGGAAGGGGTATATGGAGACTAGAGGTGGGTAACGGGGTGATAGATGGGTTGTGTGGAGATGAGTAGGTGGGTATAGGGGTAGTAGAAGGGGTATATGGAGAGTAGAGGTGGGTAATGGGGTGTGTGGAGACGAGTAGGTGGGTATAGGGGTAGTAGAAGGGGTATATGGAGAGTAGAGGTGGGTAATGGGGTGTGTGGAGACGAGTAGGTGGGTATAGGGGTAGGAGAAGGGGTATATGGAGAGTAGAGGTGGGTAATGGGGTGATAGATGGGCTGTGTGGAGACGAGTAGGTGGGTATAGGGGTAGGAGAAGGGGTATATGGAGAGTAGATGTGGGTAATGGGGTGGTATATGGGGTGTGTGGAGACGAGTAGGTGGGTATAGGGGTAGAAGAAGGGGTATATGGAGAGTAGAGGTGGGTATAGGGGGTATTGGAAGGGGTATATGGAGAGTAGAGGTGGGTAATGGGGTGGTATATGGGGTGTGTGGAGACGAGTAGGTGGGTATAGGGGTAGTAGAAGGGCTATATGGAGAGTAGAGGTGGGTATATGGAGACTAGAGGTGGGTAACGGGGTGATAGATGGGTTGTGTGGAGATGAGTAGGTGGGTATAGGGGTAGTAGAAGGGGTATATGGAGAGTAGAGGTGGGTAATGGGGTGATAGATGGGCTGTGTGGAGACGAGTAGGTGGGTATAGGGGTAGTAGAAGGGGTATATGGATAGTAGAGGTGGGTATTGGGGTGTATGGAGACGAGTAGGGGGGAATATGGAGAGTAGAGGTGGGTATAGGGGTAGTAGAAGGGGTATATGGAGAGTAGAGGTGGGTAATGGGGTGTGTGGAGACGAGTAGGTGGGTATAGGGGTAGGAGAAGGGGTATATGGAGAGTAGATGTGGGTAATGGGGTGGTATATGGGGTGTGTGGAGACGAGTAGGTGGGTATAGGGGTAGTAGAAGGGGTATATGGAGAGTAGAGGTGGGTAATGGAGTGGTATATGGGGTGTGTGGAGACGAGTAGGTGGGTATAGGGGTAGTAGAAGGGGTATATGGAGAGTAGAGGTGGGTATAGGGGGTAGTGGAAGGGGTATATGGAGAGTAGAGGTGGGTAACGGGGTGATACATGGGTTGTGTGGAGATTAGTAGGTGGGTATAGGGGTAGTAGAAGGGGTATATGGAGAGTAGAGGTGGGTAATGGGGTGGTATATGGGGTGTGTGGAGAGGAGTAGGTGGGTATAGGGGTAGAAGAAGGGGTATATGGAGAGTAGAGGTGGGTATAGGGGTAGTAGAAGGGGTATATGGAGAGTAGAGGTGGGTATAGGGGTAGTAGAAGGGGTATATGGAGAGTAGAGGTGGGTATAGGGGTAGTAGAAGGGGTATATGGAGAGTAGAGGTGGGTATAGGGGTAGTAGAAGGGGTATATGGAGAGTAGAGGTGGGTATAGGGGTAGTAGAAGGGGTATATGGAGAGTAGAGGTGGGTATAGGGGTAGTAGAAGGGGTATATGGAGAGTAGAGGTGGGTATAGGGGTAGTAGAAGGGGTATATGGAGACGAGTAGGTGGGTATAGGGGTAGTAGAAGGGGTATATGGAGAGTAGAGGTGGGTAATGGGGTGGTATATGGGGTGTGTGGAGACGAGTAGGTGGGTATAGGGGTAGTAGAAGGGGTATATGGAGAGTAGAGGTGGGTATAGGGGTAGAAGAAGGGGTATATGGAGAGTAGAGGTGGGTATAGGGGTAGTAGAAGGGGTATATGGAGAGTAGAGGTGGGTATAGGGGTAGTAGAAGGGGTATATGGAGACGAGTAGGTGGGTATAGGGGTAGTAGAAGGGGTATATGGAGAGTAGAGGTGGGTAATGGGGTGGTATATGGGGTGTGTGGAGACGAGTAGGTGGGTATAGGGGTAGTAGAAGGGGTATATGGAGAGTAGAGGTGGGTATAGGGGTAGAAGAAGGGGTATGTTTCCAACAGGATTCGTTGGACAGGAGAGTGTAAGGAGTTTGATGTATCCATGAAGGAGTTTTTGTGGGGGAGATATGAGGGTGACTTATAATGGCTCCTACTGCTCTTCATCCAGGTATTACCTCCAAGAGAGTCTGAAAGAGACAGCCCTCATGAAGAAGGCACCATGGGGCTCTCGGGAAGTGCAGACAGGGGTATGTATGAAGTCTGTGACATACTGAGGGGAATTTACTACACAATTCTTTTTGTAATGGAGAGGGTGAGGTGTTTGGCAGCCGAGAGTGACAACTGTCTTCTTCTATAGAAACAGTAGAGTGAATGAGCATTGTCACTCTAGGGCAGGAACTATGTCGCTGGTAGGATGGGTAGATTGGGCCGTTGTACTGTATTTGTTCTGGTGACCATTGTCAAAAAAAAAAAAAAACAAGCAATGGTAAATCAACATTTTATGGTCATCATGGAAACAAAGGTGAGGGTAGAAGTTTCAATAAGTTGCCAACTGTCTGAGAAGAGATTTCTACTCTATGAAGAGATTTCATGTTTGGTCGGCCAGACAGGAAGTGAAGGGAATTCTCCACAACAAACAAAAAGTAAAATATAAACTTACAGAGGGCTGTATACAGTTTAACCACTTGCCAACCTCATAACTTAGTTATACGGCGGCAGAATGGCTCTCCTGCGTCAGATCACGTACCTAGTACTTCCGAGTAGGGGGCGCGCACCGCTGTACTGTGATTTGACACAACACAGGGTGATCAGTGGGTGCCAGCCAATAGAGGACTGGCGGCACCCGCTGATCGCCTAGGAGAGACACAGAACAGAGCTCTGCCTATGTAAACAAGGCAGCGATCCGTTCTGACAGGGGGGAAAGTGATGGAGTTTGTGTCCCATTCCATCACTTCCCTTAGTAAAAGAAGCACATACATTACACACAAAAACACTGGCTAGGCACACATTTAACCCTTTGATCGCCCATATTGTTTAACCCCTTCCCAGCCAGTGTCATTAGTACAGTGACAGGGCATATTTTTAGCACTATTAGTGTCAGACTGTCCACGGTAATGTCACAGTCCCGCTATAAGTCGCTGATCACAGCCATTACTGGTATAAAAATAAATAAAAATTCCAGCATATATACCATTGATTGTAGATGCGATACTTTTGCGCAAACCAAGCAATATACGTTTATTTTACCTGGTAGTAAATTGGCGTTCAAAGGCAAAATAAAATCAATAGATTTTTATTGAATATATAAAAACAACAGACAAAAACAAAACATACATATATAATAGATTGGAAGTAATCATTTCATGTATAGGAACCATAAAGATGATATGTCACAGGTGACATTAAATGACTAAGCCGGACAACATATCAGCTATTATCCACAGACAGCGCCTGACATGTTTCGCCGTTGCTTCCTCAGGGGCGAGTAACTGTAGCAGTTATTGTCATATAGGTACTATATTGAGACATAAATAAATTTTACTTATTGTAATTTTATTTTTACCAAAAATATGTAGCAGAATCCATAATGGGCCTAAATTGATGAAGAAATTTGATTTGTTATATTTCTTTTATTGGATGTGTTTTTATAGCAGAAAGTAAAAAAAATATATATTTTATTTTTGTTTATAGTGCAAAATATAAAAAATGCAGTGGTAATCAAATACCACCAAAAGAAAGCTCTATTTGTGGGTAAAAAAATGACATAAATTTCATTTGATTATAGTGTCGCATGACTACGCAATAAGTACCGCAGTGCTGTTTCGCAAAAAATAGCCTGGTCATGGAGGGGGGGGGGGGGGGGTAAGTCTTCCAGAGGTCAAGTGGTTAACATTCAGAAGATGAGCTTTAAAAACAAGCCCTCAATGCAGGCACTGTGGAGTCATTCATTGATAGATATACAGGACTCTGTATTCGGGGGTGCAGAGCACACAGTGCTATGGGGATGGGAGGAGAGGACACTACAGTGGAGGGGTTATGCGAAGGGGGGGTAGGACATTGGTATGCAAAGGAAGAAGACACTACTGTATGGGGGGGCGGCAGAGGACACTACTGTGGGAGGTACGATGTGAGGGGCAGCAGAGGACACTACTGTGGGAGGTACGATGTGAAGGGGAGCAGAGGACACTACTGTATGGGGGGGCGGCAGAGGACACTACTGTGGGAGGTACGATGTGAGGGGGAGCAGAGGACAATACTGTATGGGGGGGCGGCAGAGGACACTACTGTGGGGGGGGGGGGGTGCACAAGACACTATGCTGTGTTTTTATTGAAAGCTTGATAGGTTTTGTTTTTTTGGGTGTCGTGTCCCCCCCCTTACCTGGGGATATTTGGTTTCCTCCATGTTGTCCAGGTAGATCTCGACCTCTGAAAAGTTGCCTACCCCTGGTCTATAACCTGCCACAAGTTCACGTTTAGATCTGTTTTGAGTGAACGTTTTGTGGCCATACACTTCACCGCTCTTTGTTTCTAGATATTGTTTAGTGCTAGCAGAATCTTGCATTACTATTTGGTTGAATTTTTAGGTGAGGCTGCTATTGAGGTGACACTGGATGGGCCATCGGGAACCCCAACTCCTGAGGAGGTGGTGGTGGTGGTAGCCGGGGACACCGAAAAAGAAAACCATGTCTTCTTGCCTGCAGGCCGAGGACTCCCAGGTAAGGCAGGTAAAGCAAATCTAAACTTAAATTATAGCAGGAGAGTTGTCATTTTTGAGCAAGAATTCTAGATTATAAAATGGTAAAAAACAAACCTGTTGCTACAGTAACTGGAATCCATACTTTTTTTTCTGTGCTCTCTTTGCCTTTTGCTAGAATGTTTTCCACTCTACTCCTAACAACAATAGATACAATCATTTCAAGTGGAACTGTAAACAAAAGATGAAAAAAGGGCAACCAGATCAGCTTTTTTTTTTTTTTTTGCATAAGAGACATAATAGGGCAGGGATATGCAAACTGTGGCCCTCCAGCTGTTGCAAAACTACAAGTCCCATCATGCCTCTGGGTGTCATGCTTGTGGCTGTCAGAGTCTTGGGACTTGTAGTTCTGCAACATCTGGAGGGCCACAGTTTGCATATCCCTGTACTAGGGGTTGGTTTACTAAAATACGAAAACAAATAACAATCAGCGCAGACAGATAACCTAAAAACTGAAAATTGCAAGCTGGACACCAAAGACAAATCACCCTTATCTCATATAAAACCTTTTTTAATAAACATTTCATATAATGAGGGGATAGTCCATTTTATAAGCCAGAAGTCCCAAAATCGTCCATATGGTGCAGGAAAGTTGGAGCCGCTTGTCACCCGCCGCCATCCATCCGATCAGCTGTTCTTGGAAGCTACGTTCCTTGCAGCGGCACTGCGTCTCCCTGCACTGGAGGTGCGGTGTCAAGGCAGAAAGCTGTTATGCTTTTAACCGCTTTTATTCATTTAAGTGCGGTCCATTCTTTTATGTTCTGAATAAAAAGTATATAACGGAGAGCACTTGGATTAGTCTCTTTTATTACATGGTACTTATTGATGAGTGGATTAAATCCGGATTTGACCGGCAGACAAGTTCCCTGTTTGTGCCGTGGATGTAAGGAATCTGCCCTTGTTGTTTAACCCTTTCAGGGAAAGCGCTGATTTTTTATATTTCAGGTGAGCGCGGTGTAAGCCCAGTTGGAGGGATCTTTTTGTTTCCAACTTTCCTGCACCATATGGACTATTTTGGGACTTCTGGCTTATAAAATGCACTATCCCCTCATTATATGAAATGTTTAAATATTGCGCTGCACTATATTTCATATTGATTGATTTACTAAAGGCAAATATATTGTGCACTGCAAGTGCAGTTGCTTCAGGGCTTAGTAAATGAGATAAAGCTTCACTTTGCAAAGAATACCCAATCACATGCAAGCAAAATAAAAAAAATAAAAAAACAGCATTTTTGCTTGCCCATGATTGGCAGAGCTTCCCCCCAGATCTAGAACAACTGCACTTGCAATACATAGTATATTAATCATAAGTAAATCAGCCTCCCTGTCTCTTCTGGAATAAAGGATTCTTACCAGCCTGTTTGCAATTTTCATGACAATGTACACTGTGCTACATATGCACTGCTCAGTGAAAAATTTAGCCACCTGCTCAGATGAATGAATGAACTGAGCATGCGTTGCGTCTTGGCATGGCCAATTAAAATGTCCAAAGACTCCTAACCAGGAAGAAGACTGGGTGAAGATGTTGGTGCTGGCAAGGGAGCTTGTGGTCATTGCATCGTTGGAGTGGAGGGAAACTTAGTCCTGTTTTAAAAACAGGCCTTCTCTCTAAAGGTCATATTGTGCTATCCTGCATCCTCCCCCCCCATCCCTCTCTTACAAATAAACTTTTTTTTTTTTTTTTTTTTTTACAAAATTCTGTATTTGTTTTGCACTTCAATTTTTCTTGCCTAGGTGAGACTTTCTACCTGCCCCCTGCATGTGTGCGTATGTACCCTGCATATGAGAGCCCTGCAGCACATTGCTCATGCACCGTTTTCCCCAGCTATCTGCGCACATGTGGGATTTCCTATGCATGCGCACAGACTGCTACCAGGGAGTCCTGAAACCTTTCCTGTCTTCACATGCATGGAAAATCCCCTGTGCTTGTGGAGGTATGCGGGGGGGGGGGGGGTTAATATATGTTACTGTAGGGAATGGGATTCAGTGCACACTGCAGCCTTGTACCATAGGGTTAATGTTACTGACACTGTAGGGATTGGGAAGGATGCTGGGAATGGAAATCATGAAGCATGCAGGCAGCCTTGTAAATTTTGATTGCAGATACAGGGCAGGTCAGGGTTAATATGGTAAAATCAATTAGTGACAGTGTGGACTGTGGAATCGATCAGAATATTCAGTGACAGACACTCTTTCTCATAGTGGTGGTAGGAGGCTGGAGCGGTGGACTAGGAGCCGGGAAAGGATCACAGCACAGCCGCATACACTGACTCACTCGTGCACTGCAGCCCGCCCCACACGTTCAGTGAGTCTCACTCTCCGCCCTAGTTTTCTCAATGGCACATTCAGGGAGCCAATCACGCCGTGAGTAGCGGCACAGCGGAACCAATCAGGTGTGCAGGCACGCATGATTGGTTAGCTGTGCAGCTGCTCACGGCGTGATTGGTTCCCTGAATGTGCCATTGAGAAAACTAGGGCGGAGAGTGAGACTCACTGAACGTGTGGGGCGGGCTGCAGTGCATGAGTGAGTCAGTGTATGCTCACCGCTGAAGTGTCCCGACTTCTCACTGCCTAACACGGAAGTCTGTGAGTCCTCCTGTCCTCCTCCGAGTCCCTTCCCCCTGCCTATGCAAATATCGTGACCTCGGCGATATGAATATCGCCTACGGCCGCAGAATGATAGTCGATATCATATCGACTATCGTTCAGCCCTACTAGGAACCCATTGAAGCTCTGCTTTTAAGTGACGGATGTCTCCAAAGCAGTGAAGTGGCTTTCAGTCTTTGCACCTGTTATCAAATGACAGTCATGCAAATAAAATAGAGACTATGAGCAATTTATTTTTATATGTGTTAGTCAACTGAAATATCTTTCTTGTCTTCCCTGCCAGGCCATGCTTCCAAGTCTCTCCCAGCACCGCCTTCCTTGACCTCTTCACCACTCTCCAGCAGAGCCAAAATGTCCCTGACTGGAGCTGCGAAGATGCCGCACACACCACAGAGCCTGGCCATGAGATTGCTGAATATGAAAAGAGAGGGAGCAGACAAAGTGCACCGTGCCAGAAAGACCATTCCACGGGCAGGCAACGTGAGTGTCAGGAAAATCTAAATTAGCAGATATTGCTTTAAAAAATATTCTCTCTCAGGCTACCAAAAAGCATGAGCTTTCTTATTACTATTCAGATACATTTTGTATGGCATATTTACCTGCTAAATAGACAGTCACTTTGCCCTCTATGGGCAAACGAATAGCGAGTTTGTAACAGGGACCTCCCCGATCCACTGATACTTACATTTCCACCCCTCCCGTGCCACTTCTTCCTGTAGTTCAGACAGCATTAAAATCCAAATTTAACTTGGTGTTGGAAGTTTAGGTGAGTAGTTTTTTCAGTTCTTAGGTCACATGACAGTGTTTGGGCTTCTCATTAGAGAAGGTCGCATGCCCCCCCCATGCCCAAAAGCGCTGAATATTGTTGCCAGCTGTGTTAGTGAAAGGAGTAGCGAGGAAGTGCCCAATAGCCAAATATCAGTGGGTCAAGGGGGTATAAGGGGGGTGGTGTTGACAAAGACAATTTCACTTTGCCCTGAATGGTCAGGGTGATAGTCTCTTTAAATAAAGGTTTTTATTTTATGCACAAAAGTCAGGCATAAAATATTCAATAATAAACTTTCTTGAAATCAAAATGAAAATGACCATAAACTACTATCAATTCTATGATAAAGTAGAGCTCCAAGAACATGGCAAAATATATTTATAATAATATATTTAAAGAGGAAGTAAACTTCTCTGCAAACATTTACCTATAGGTTGGCTTATATTAAGGCTTACCTATAGTTAGCGTAAATATCTCCTAAACGTATACTGTTTAGGAGATATTTTTATGACCTGCAGCCATTGACATCACTGGTGCATGCGCTCTGAAGGAATGACCACGCCGTAAATGGCTGCTCCCGCTCGCATGCACAGGAGTGATGTCATCGCGGCTCCAGAGCTTGTGAACCCGGAAGCAACTCCAGGGAAAATGTCAGCGGGGATATTGATGTGCAGGATATGTTTTAAGGTAAGTATTACATAATGAACTAGTATGCGATGCATACTAGCTCATTATGACTTTGTATTAGAGGTTTTTTTTTTTTTTTTTTTAGTTTACAACCTCTTTAACCACTTTACCACCGGAGGATTTTGCTGTCTTACGTCCAGGCCACTTTTTGCGATTCGGCACTGTGTGACTTTTAACGGACAATTGCGCGGTCGTGCGACGCTGTACCCAAACGAAATTTACGTCCTTTTTTTCCCCACAAATAGAGCTTTCTTTTGATAGTATTTGATCACCTGTGCGATTTTTACTTTTTGCGCTATAAACAAAAAAATAGCGTTTATTTTGAAAAAATAACAATATTTTTCACATTTTTTTTTATATGAAATTCCCCCCCAAAAAAAAGTAAAAATCAAACTTTTTTTAAATTTTTGGCCAATTTGTTTTATGCTACCTATGTTTGGTAAAAAAATCACAAGTGTATTTTGATTGGTTTGCGCAAAAGTTATTGCGTTTACTAACAAAGGGAAAGATTTCTGCCATTTTTGGTGTTTTTTTTTTTTTTTTTTTTTGCGGGACTGCGACATTGCGGCGGACAGATCGGACCCTTGACTGACATTTTTGACACTTTTGGGGGTTAATTTGTTTTGGAGAGGGAGGGGTTAATGTATGCCTGGTGCTTACTAACGTGTGGGGGGGGGAGGTGACTGTGTGACACAAGGACAGATCGAGGGTTCAGCTATGCTGAACCCTGCAATCTGACCCTGCCTGTCACTTCAGAGATCCGCCCGCTTGTGTTTACACAAGCAGGCGGATCTCCACACTCGATTCCCCGACGATCGGGGAAGAGCAGCGGCAATCGCCGCTGCTCCTCCCCTGGCCCGACTCCCGCTGTGACTGAATACAGCGGGAGCTAGAAAGGGGAGTGTCTGACGACGTAGGTCTACGTCGCCAGACGATAACGAACCACTTTGCTGCAGTAGGCTCAACGTGAGCAGACGGCAAGTGGTTAAAGACATTGTACACTTTCAAATGTTTTTGTTGTTTTAGCTACAGTAGGTATCAATGTAGTTATATTCCCTGTGTCATTTGTTTGCCTTACCTTTTAATAATGGGCTGCAGTTTGTAGTGCTGATCGATTCCCCCTACGTCCATGTATAAATGCACCTAGCTTGTCCTTATTCGATAAAAGGACAGGCAACTTTTTGTTCTGGGTCACTCAGCGTCCATGCCTCAGTATTTCCTCTTGTATTTAACTCTCGCCTGAGGAGCACTTGACTGAAAGACCTAGGGATTGTGGGTATTTCGTTTCTTTACAGGAAGTGTCAGTTCTCAGACTATAGCCAAAGAACGTGCACTAACCTGTTCAGTGCCTGGCAGCACACCTCATGTTTGAGTACAAATAGAAACTGCTGACAGCAGAACGTGAACTTTTACTCTACTATAGACTGTGCATACAGGGCAACAAATAAGATGAGGTTTATATAACCAATGCAATTTTTATTCAGGTGAAAAACACAAGGTGCAGGTAGGAAGGTTTTATAATGCCTTTAAAATTCTTCAGGGAACTATTTAAGCTGCCAAAATATTTAGAATTCTGTGTATCCAGTCTAGTAGTTTACACCTCTAAAATACTGAATATTCAGGCAGGTGACACCCATTTTTTCTGGTTCACCTTTGTAGCTCCACATGTCACTTCTCCAACTCGTGTCTGCTCATTGGACAATAAATCAGCACACTGTTTTTATCGAATGATGAGGAAGGTGATACAGAAGGATGTAAAGCCAAAGCAGAAAATAGTGTCAACAGCCTCGCTGTGCATTGTGGCAGAGATGTATGAGTCAAGAGTTGCTGAACAAAAATTGCAAGTCCTTTGGCAGATAAAATAGTTTACATTTATCTGTTTGAATTGAGTGTTTTCCTGTTTGGCTAGAATTTGGCTTTGAATAAAACTCATTTTCTTATGTCCTTGTGTAAAGCCATGTGCCTGTATTTCAGGTGCTGGGGGATGTAGGTCTTATGTCTGATGGAGAAAAGCAGATCCAAAAGAAAGACTCTGAGGGGCAGAAGAGGGATAGTCCAGGTATGAATGATCAGTTTATGAACAGATCTGGAGGAGAGCCATGTATGGTTGTAGCACAGTTCTGTGATGTCTTTTTCTCCCCCAGATTCTACACAGAAGAGGACCCAGAGCTCTGATACTCTAGCCAATAAATCCAAAGAAGCGAAGGTGAGGATGTGAGAGTTGTGATGAATGTGGGTTTACTGGGAGAAATTGTCGCATAACCATGTGTATTTTTGAAATGTTGAGCTTGCATCTGTGGAATATTTCTCTGAGCTGTTACAGGGCAGCAATAAAGCTGCACATACATGTAAATAATAAAAGCTTTTAAAGTGGAACCTGCCACAGCAAAATAAAATGTTTTAGACCCCCCCCCCGGAGCTGTTTGTCATAATGTGCTAATATGCACAACATATTAGCACATCACTGCAGACTTACCTTGCAAGAGATCCCTCTGTTGATAGCACTTCCATCTTCTCCCAGTTCTTTTCCATGTTTGGGTGCTTCTGCCTCCTGATTGGCTGAGGTGGGACAATTTATCTCCGGTATATATGCATTTGGGAGTTGCTGTGTCTTGGCACACAACCCTGTTTTGTCAACACAAATTGAAAATTTGGCACCTTAAGAGCCGGTTCACACTGAGGCCACACGACTTCGGGGGGGGCGACCTGAGAAGTCGCGTGCACCGCTGTGCACCGTGACTTCGGCACGACTTGCAGGGACTTCACATAATGGAAGTCTATGCAAGTCGCTCCGAGGTCGCCCCAAAGTAGTACAGGACCCTTTTTCTAAGTCGGAGCGACTTGTGTCGCTCCTATTAGAACGGGTCCTGTACTACTCAATGGACCGCGACCGACCGCAACTTGTCAGGCTGACAAGTCGCGGCAGTGTGAATGGGCTCTTAAAGTCTGAGTTCTGAAATCTATATGCCTATTGGATGTTGGGGATGTGGTACCAGTCAAAGTATATTATTCTGTAGTTTGGTTTATGTAATCACGGATTTGCCCCGTCCCATCATTTGTACCAGGTATCAGTCAGCTGAGTGCCAAGCTCTTTCACTGAGGACCAGACACCTTTATTAAATGAATGATTAGCTGACAACCATGTAAACGTGTCCTCCACTTTGCAGTCTTTCATGGAGAGCTCTTTACTTCTGTCCTATGGACCAAGGTCAGAAGGACTGGAAGTGAGGGGAATTTTGGGATTTTCCCCCAGTGTGGATACAGACAGCAACTAACCCCTGACAGCAGTCCATCCCTTCTCCATTCCACTCCTCATTTTATGTATACCCATTGGAGAGATCTTGGGTCTTTAGTAATCACCATCTCTGGAATGTAAAGGGAGGTTAGGACAAAGATGGCAAAAAACCCTGAAAAAAGTTATATTCTGTCTCTTGATCGAAAAAAAAAAAAAAAAAAAATGTTTAGGTTGGGAATCCTGCTCAAAGTGGAGCTGAACTTTAAAAGGGAAGATTTGTTACATTAAAGTGGATGTACTCCATTGCATATACCCAGAGATGAGACAAATCTCCCTACATACGTTGTACATGTATAAGTGCTGTCTACAGCTTTTTATATTCTTTAGAAAGTGCACATCATGTCAACATTTTTTTTTTTTTTTTTCTGTTTCAGCAGTGGGAGGGGAGTCTGGGCATACACCCCCCCCCCCCCCGTACATAGGCCGAGTAATGAAGAAACTTAGAGCTGTAATGTGAATAGACAAGCTCTCTGCTTATCTGTCTCTAAGTCCCTTCCCTGACACAAATTTTCAGCTGCTTTTATGTCCTGTGTCTGAGAACTTGTCAGAATTGACTCGTGCTGATAACAGAGGAACGGCACTTAGGGCTTTAGGGAGCGATAGGTAAACACTACAGATATACAGTATCTCACAAAAATGAGTACACCCCTCACATTTTTGTAAATATTTTCTTCTATCTTTTCATGTGACAACACTGAAGAAATGACACTTTGCTACAATGTAAAGTAGTGAGTGTACAGCTTGTATAACAGTGTAAATTTGCTACCCCCTCAAAATAACTCAACACACAGCTATTAATGTCTAAACCGCTGGCAACAAAAGTGAATACACCCCTAAGTGAAAATGTCCAAATTGGGCCCAAAGTGTCAAAATTTTGTGTGACTACCATCATTTTCCAGCACTGCCTTTTACCTTCTTGGGCATTGAGTCCACCAGAGCTTCACAGGTTGCCAATGGAGTCCTCTTCCACTCCTCCATTATGACATCACAGAGCAGGTGGATGTTAGAGACCTTGCACTCCTCCACCTTCTGTTTGAGGATGCCCCACAGATGCTCAATAGGGTTTATGGCTGGAGACATGCTTTGCCAATCCATCATTACCCTCAGCTTCTTTAGCAAGGCAGTGGTCATCTTGGAGATGTGTTTTGGGTCGTTATGGTGGAATGCTGCCCTGCGGCCCAGTCTCTGAAGGGAGGGGATCATGCACTGCTTCAGTATGTCACATGTTGACATTCATGGTTCGCTCAATGAACTGTAGCTCCTCAGTGCCGGCAGCGCTCATGCAGCCCCAGACCATGACACTACCACCACCGTGCTTGAGTGTAGACAAGACACACTTGTCTTTGTACTCCTCACCTGGTTGCCGCCCCACACGCTTGACACCATCTGAACCAAATAAGATTTATCTTGGTCTCATCAGACCACAGGACATGGTTCCAGTAATTCATGTCCTTAGTCTGCTTGTCTTTAGAAAACTGTTTGCAGGCTTTCTTGTGCATCATCTTTAGAAAAGGCTTCCTTTTGGGACAACAACCATGAGAATTTGATGCAGTGTGCGGCGTATGGTCTGAGCATGACACACTGACCTCCCACCCCTTCAACCTCTGCAGCAATGCTGTCAGCGCTCATACGTCTATTTCCCAAAGACAACCTCTGGATATGACGCTGAGCATGTGCACTCAACTTCTTTGGTCGACCATGGCGAGGCCTGTTCTGAGTGGAACCTGTCCTGTTAAACCGCTGTATGGTCTTGGCCACCGTGCTTCAGGTCAGTTTCAAGGTCTTGGCAATCTTCTTATAGCCTAGGCAATTTTTATGTAGAGCGACAATTCTTTTTGTTCAGATCCTCAGTTCTTTGCCATGAGGTGCCATGTTGAACTTCCAGTGACCAATATGAGAGAGTGAGAGCGATAACACCAAATTTTAACACACCTCCCAATTCACACCTGAGACCTTGTAATACTAACGATTCACTTGACACCGGGGAGGGAGAATGGCTAATTGGGCCAAATTTGAACATTGTCACTTAGGGGTGTACTCACTTTTGTTGCCAGCGGTTTAGACATTAATGGCTGTGTGTTGAGTTATTTTGAGGGGACAGCAAATTGACACTGTTATAGAAGCTGTACACTGACTACTTTACATTGTAGCAAAGTGTTATTTCTTCAGTGCTGTCAAATGAAAAAAAGATAAAATATTTACAAAAACGTAAGGGGTGTACTCAATTTTGTGAGATACTGTATGTGCCCAGGTCAGATTTCATGAATGAGGTTTACAACCACTTACGGACCGCCCGCCGCAGTTTTACGTTGGTACTTTGATGTTACATACCGGGGTTACAGATAGCTGCCATAACCCCGGTATTCTTTTAAACGGCGGGTGGTCCGCTTTGACAAAAATGTGGTCTCAGCGGCGGATTCGCCACGGGATCACTTCTATGGGCGGCGAAAGAGGTGGCCACCCCCTTCCTGACGCTTTTCCGGTCGTTTTCCCTGCTTACCGGAGCTGTTGGTAGTGGGGAAAACGATCCAGTCCGATGGGAGTCTTAGGCAGGAAGTCGAGTGAGGGCAAGATGGCCGCCACTCGACTCTATGGCCTTGGAGGACCATAGCGACATCATACGTCGCTTCCTCCCAACGGCCTTAAAGGGCCCATTTTGGTTTTTTTCTTAACGAAAAAAAAAATACTTTTTTTAAGTGTAGATGTGAGGTCTTTTTGACCCCAGATCTCACATTAAAGAGGACCTGTCCTGCTTATTTCTATTACAAGGGATGTTTACAATCCTTGTAATCGGGGAAAAAAAGTGATCAACGATTTTTTTTAAAGGGACAGTGTAAAAATAAATGGTAAAATAAACAGGAAAAAAATTAAGGCCCACGTCGTTCCGAGCTCGCCCACAGAAGCAAACGCATACACAAGTTGCACCCACATATGTAAACGGTGTTCAAACCACAAATGTGCGGTATCGCTGCGATTGTTAGAGCGAGAGCAATAATTCCAGCATTATACTTACTCTTTAATTCTAAACTGGTAACCTGTAGAAATTTTTAAAATGTTGCCTATGGAGATTTTTAAGTACCAAGTTTGTTGCCATTCCATGAGCGTGCGCAATTTTGAAGCATGACCTGTTCGGTATAAATTTACTCTGCTTAACATTCTCTTTCACATTATAGAAAAAAATTGGGCTAACTTTACTGTTTTCTTATTTTTTAATTAAAAAAGTGTATTTCTCTTTTATTCATTGACGGACACAGCTCCTGATCTTCTTAACCATTGGGTTATACTGCCCCCTACATGAGTTGGACACTAGGCAGAAAAAGTCTGGCTACGCCTATGGGCAGTCCCAGGGGTTACACTCCCTCTCTCTTCTATAGGTACTCTTTTTTTTTTTTTTTTTTTTTCTGCCTAGTCAGGACCTAGGTTTTTTTTTTTCCTGTGAGATCTACAATCAACTGCTCGACTGGGCGGAAAAACACTGCATTTATAAGACCGCCGCACAAATACGGTGTGACATAAAGTATTGTAATGATCTCCATTTTATTCTCTACGGTCTCTGCTAAAAAAAAAAAAATACTGTTAACTTGTAAACAACAAGTGTCAGAAAAAGGCCTGGTCCTCAAGTGGTTCAGGAAAAAATTGGAACTATTGTGACTTTGCGGCACTCTAAGAAATATACCCTTTGTCTGAATATCCTGCTTGTATATGAGTGCGCCTAGGCACTTCTGTACCTGCAGCATAGCTGTATATCTGCAGTGTGAGATCTAAGGCAGTCTTGTGAAATTTTTCGATGTCACTACTGTGCTGCTCCCTGTTCTCCTTGCTGGAGGCTCGAACATAAGAGATGAAAAGCCCTGCCCCCTACAAGATGGCCGCTTCCACACAGAGGCACAGTGCTGAACAAGGCACGATAAGTCCGTTATGGGGAAATATCAGCCACAGGGAGACCAGTACTTATAATCAGTCTTTAGGGCTGCTCATTCATTTCAGAGGGCTGCCCTATATGGGAACAATGCAGCAAGGAAGCTCGGGTATCTTTTTGATCTTTTTGCATTTTTAACAGTGCATTTTGTTCGCACATCATGCTTGCCACATTTGGGGTGCCGTTAAAGCGGTAGTAAACTACTGTTTTGTTTTTTTAAATCCTGCAAGGCAATGCCATAATGTGCTAGTATGCATCGCATACTGGCACATTATGTGAAACTTGCCTTAGAACGAAGCCCTTCGGCGCGCTGTCAGTACTGAAGGCGCAGCTCCATCTTCACCCGGTCTTACTTTCTCGGACTGTGGCTGTGTGAGTGGCCAGAGCTGCGATGACATCATGTGCCTGCATGCTGGAACTGCAGTTTATGGCACAGGATTATGAAGGAAGGACATGGGTATGCTGTTCCTTCAGACCGCATGTGCTGGTGACATCACCGGCAGCATCTACAGTAAATACTATATTTACAGTTCTTATAAGTAAGCCTTATTCTAGGCTTACCTATAGGTAAAATTCATGCATGGGAGTTTACTCACATTATAACTGTGAATGACACCGCAAACACGTCACACTTTTTTCACGTTCTTGCGGGTGCAGTCTTAATTACCAGTGTTGCCTTTATTTTGCTTATTAAGGATCCCTCAGCAGCTTCTTCTGCTCCTGGATCTTCCCGGGACCACGATGGGGCAGAAGTCGAAGATTGGGAGCCAGATGTCGGAACAGAATTCAGCCTGTTTTATGACAGCCTGTCAGTAGAGGAACAAGGGGACAGTGACAGCAAGGTGAGTGCAGGTGAAATGACGTAGCAGGAGGAGCATCCATTTTTAGCTGCATACTGACTCTTCTTGCTGTCAACAGGAAGATGAGGAGGAGGAGGAAGAGGATGGTTCTGGGAACCAGTCAGAGAGAGTAAGTAGAGATGTGATATTTCTGCTTCAGAATGATGCGACACCTGCGCCTTGGTATTCCCAGACTGATTTTAGCTCCACTTTATTCTTTTCTGCACAGAGTTCGAGCAGTCTGAAAAAGAAGAGTAAGAAAAAATGGAAGATGGACAAGGCCTGGCTCAAACCAACAAGGAAAAGGAAGAGGAGAGACCGAGAGAAACCTGGCCCAGGTGAGGACGGGTGCAAGCAGAGGCTTGAATAGGGAAACTCGGGGGATGGGGAAACTGGTCAGGTGGGTTTAGTTTCAAATAGTTTCCAGGGAAAGTATTAGTAAAAAAGCAGAGTAACCCTCTTCTACAGTGCCTGGATTTCTTTGGATTGAAATCTACCTTTACAAACCTTTTTATTATTTTTTGTGGTAAGATTTCAGTCCTACATGCACTACCACAGGACAGGTATCCTGTTTAGTAATGGCTTGAGGCAAGAGGGGTCTGATCTACGTTCCTAACCTGATAACATTCAAGAGTCTCTCGCTATTTTATTTATTTTTTTAAAGCTGAACTCTAGGCAAACTGCATGGCTGTAATACATTTTAAATGTTTAATATTGTGGAAAACAGAGCCAATAGGAACAAGCACCTTTCAAACAAACGGTTAATACACAAACCTCAACAGTGACTATTTAAATAAAAATATACAGTGTCACAAATATGCAGAAATTATATAAACCTAGTGATCGAAATATCCGAAAGCATGTCTATAATATGATATATATTTTATAGACAATTCTTTTAGATATTTGGAGTACTATGTTTATATCCTTTCTGCATATTTTTGGGGCTGCAAATTTATTTATAAATATACATTTTAACCACTTCTGGACTGCCTGCTGCAGTTTTGTCGATTGACGTTACATACCGGTGTTATGGCAGCAGATAGCTGCCATAACCCCTGTATTTTCTTACAGGGTAGGTGGTCCTCTTTCACATAAAAATGGTCCCAGCCGCTGGATCACTTTTATGAGCGGTGGGAGAGGTTCCAACACCCCCCCCCCCCCCCCTCCTGCCGCTTCCCGGTCGTCTTTCCCCGCTTACCGGAGCCGTCGGCAGCGGGAAAATGATCTGGTCCGTCCACGCCCCAGGCGAAAGTGAGGGCAAGATGGCCCCCTCGCGACTCTATGGCCTTGGAGGACCAGAGTAACGTCATACATCACTTCCTCCCAATGGCCCTAAAGGATCCATTTTTTTTTTTTTTTTTTTTTTAATGCTGAAAATACTTTTTTTTTGCTTTTAAGTGTAGATGTGAGTGAGATCTGAAGTCTTTTTGACCCCAGATCTCACATTAAAGAGGACCTGTCCTGCTTATTTCTATTACAAGGGATGTTTACATTCCTTGTAATAGGACAGTGTAAAATGTAAAAAAAGAAAAAAAAACTTAAAGCGCCCCGTCCCTCTGACTTTGCGCACAGAAGCGAACGCATACGCAAGTCGAACCCACATATGTAAACGGTGTTCAAACCATTCATGTAAGGTATCGCCACAATTGTTAGAGCGAGAGCAATAATTCTAGCCCTAGACCTCCTCTGTAACTCTAAACTGGTAACCTGTAGAAGTTTTTAAATTGTCGCCTATGAAGATTTTTAAGTACCAATGTTTGTCGCCATTCCATTCCACGAGCATTCGCAATTTTGAAGCATGACATGTTGGGTATCTATTTACTTGGCATAACATTGTCTTTCACACTATAGAAGTAAATTGGGCTAACTTTACTGTTTTCTTATTATTTTAATTAAAAAAAGTTTATTTCTCTTTCTTTCATTGACGGACACAGCTCCTGATCCTCATAACCATTGGGTTATATTTTCACCTACAGGAGTAGGACAGGCAGAAAAACAGTCTGGCTATACCTATGGGCAGTCCCAGGGGGTATACTCCCACTCTGAGTACTCAGTTTTTTTTCTGCCTAGTCAGGAGTATAAGGACCCAGATTTTTGCTGGGATCTCTGGTCCTGGCAATTTTTTTTCTTTTTAGATAGAATTTTTTTTCCTCCTGGATTTTTTCCTGTGAGATCTACAATCCGCTGCCAAACTGAGCGATGGGCTGGATAATCTAGATCCAGTGGTCACCCCAGTCTGGCTAGTGCGAGCGCGCAGACCTCAGCTCTGCGCTCGGTCGGCCAAGGCATAGCCTCACCGGATGGGGCCTGGCCTGCGAGTTAAACGCCTCGCGAGGTCGCATACGACGGGTCTCGGCCTGAGTCGCAGCGTTCCTCCTGGCCGACAGCCCCCCATTTAGATGGAGAAGTTGTTCTGTCTGGAGCGGTGTCCGCCTGGTTCCTGGTATGGTAAGTAACTGTGCCCCCCCCCCCGGAGGGTTTTGGGGTGGACATGGACCCCTCCATGGGACAGTCAGGCCACCTGATTCCCTCTTTAAGGCTGCGGGGCCCATGGGTCCCATCCATCTATCGATGCACTGACGGCGGTCCTGGAGTCCTTGGTGTCCCAGACGGAGGTGGCTTTTAGCGACTGGCTGGATCACCCCTGCTGGGTCTGAGACCACACGCCCTGAATCCTCAGATAGTGAGGATGATTCCTCCACTTCTGCAACCGTGTACGAAAAGGTGTTTGTGTACGCACTGATTGGAGCTGTGCATGAGACCTTAAAGATGAAGGACGCAGCAAAGGCGCAGGTTCCCTTTGACGTTCACAAGCCATCCAGAGCGGAAAAAGTGTTCCCTTTTCCCCTCCTATTTTGAACAGAATTGTCACCAAAAGGTGGGGACGACCAAAGCGTCCCCTTGGGGTCCCTAAGCAATTTTGCTAGGCGATACCCCCTCTATGAGGAGTCCCTTTTTAAGAAGTTGACTTTTCCACCAGTAATGGACCCTCTGCTTTTCAGATTAAACAAGGCAACCATGATTCCGGTTGAAGAGTCCCTGGCCTTTAAGGACCCGGCTGACAGCAAGGCAGTGGCCCGCAATATGTACACCCTGGCTGGTTTGGCACTGAGGCTGATATTCACCATTGCCCTGGTGTCGCAGACTCTGACCTAATGGGCTTGGCTTTTGCGCCATGACCTGGAGGGGGGGAGTAGCTCCCCCCTGCCTTTGCTGAGCTGGCGGACCAGCTGGTCCAGGGACTGCAGTTTACCTGTGATGTCTCTTTGGATATGGCTCTCCTAGTGGCTCGGCTCTCTATTTCGGCAGTGGTCCTTCGGCGTGTCTTTTGGCTCAAAGACCCAATGACTTAATGCAAAGACTTCCAAAAAGGCCTTGACTGATCTTCCCTTTCAAGGAGATCGGCTGTTTGGTGCTATCCTGGGTGACATCATTAAAGGTCTCACAGGGGGTAAGAGTACCTATCTTCCGCAGGCTACTAAGGGCAGGGACCCTCGTCGTAGACGTGGGTCCTCCTCGGCTCATAAGAAGTTTTTTTGTCCCTCAGGGTTGACGGACAAAGGGATCGGGGCCTCCTCTGGAGGATCCAAGCGAACTTGGTCTGGCAAGTCAACTGCGGGCTTCTCCAGACCCGCAGACAAAGCCTCTTTAGCATGAAGCTGTGCCCTCACCCGTATCTGGGGTGGGGGGACGTTTTCGCTGGTTCCTGAACCCGTGGACTCCCCTCGTACAAGTCAGGTGGGTGCATGAGGTAATTCGGTCCGGCTACAAGATCGAGTTTTGTTCTTACCCACCGGCAAGTTTCTTCCTTCCAACGTTCGACTGTCCCTGGTCTGCTCTTTTTGGGGCTGTGCAAGGCCTTTTACTTTTAAGGGTGATGGTCCCAGTTCCGACTTTGGAACGTTTTCAAGGGTTTTACTCAAACCGGTTTACATTCCCCAGGAGGGAAGGGAAGGTGCATCCAATTCTGGACCTCAAGTCGCTGAACTGCTTTGTGCAGGTGCAGAATCTGTTCACAAGGTAGTGGCTTCCCTGCGTCAGGGGGATTTTTCTTGGCTCCATCGACATCAAGGACACTTGCCTTTCACATTGCAATATGTGTCGGTCTTCAGTGCTTCCTCCGCTTTGCTGTGGTAGAGGAGCATTATCAGTTTGTGGCATTACCCTTTGGCATTGCTTCTGCTGTCTTTAACAATGTGTTGGCCCCAGTGCAAGCAATGTTACACCAATGGGATATCGCGGTACTGGGCTACTTGGACAATCTCCTTCTGCGAGCAGAGTCTCCTGCCTTGGTGGAAAACCTGGAAATCACCATACGAGCTTAAGGGAGTTTGGCTGGATTCCGAATTTTCAGAAGTCTGATTCCCCTGATTATGCTGTCCCAGAAAGTGGCCTTTTTGGGGGGCTTTCGCCTATGCACATAGGGTGTCCGAATTGGCAGCATTACCCTGTGGTTCACCTTACTTGGTAGTTCACAGTGATAAGGTGGTTCTTTGCCCCTCTCTGTCAATCCTTCCTCAGGTTGTTTCTGATTTTCATTTGAATGAAGACATTATGTTGCTATCCCTGTGTCCGAGGCCAAAACATGTAAAGGAAATTGATTTGCATGCCTTGGATGTAGTCCGGGTGATTAGGGTGTACCTGGCAGCTACGGAGTCCTTTAGGAAATCAGACCCACTATTTGTGCTTATGGATGGGCCTCAGAAAGGGTTGTCTGCTTTCTCTGTGACCATTTCAAGATGGATCAGACAGACGGTGATTCAGGCCTATTCCATCAAGGGTCAGGTTCCTCCTTTCACTGTCAAGGCGCACTCTACTAGGGTGCTTAGTGCCTCCAGGCCCTTCCGCCATCAGGCGTCAGTGACGCAGGTTTGCAAGGCGGCTTCCTGGTCACCGGTGCACACTTTCACAAAGTTCTTTGAAAGTGGATGTGTTGGCATCTGCGGATGCTTTTTTTGGCCTGCAAAGTTTTGCAGGCTGCTGTTTAGAGAATCTGGTCCGCTTTGAGGTTATATTGTTTTTTCCGGTGAGCTGCAGTTGTTTTGGTTGAGCTCCTGTTCACCTGGTTGGCTATGGTTAGCCTTGGGAATTTATTTTTCGCTGTTCCCACCCCTCATGTTTAACACTGCTTTGGGACGTCCCTATAGTTAAGAAGATCAGGAGCTGTGTCCGTCAATGAAGGAAAGAGAAAATGGGGTTTTTGACTTGTATAAAATCCATTTCTCTGATGTTCATTGACGGACTCAGCACCCACCCCTCTGTAGAGTTGTAATTCTTCTGACACTGCTTGTAACAAAACTTTAGCAGAGTGAGGTAGTTTACCCCCTGGGACTTCCTAATGTCCTTCTGTAGGGGGCAGTATAACCCAATGGTTAGGAAGATCAGGAGCTGTGTTCGTCAATGAGCAGCAGAGAAATTGATTTTATGGTAAAAATCCCTTTTTTTTTCTTTTCTCTGCGCAAATACGGTGTGACATAAAGTAATGCAACAATCTCCCATTTTATTCGCCAGGGTCTCTGCTAAAAATAAATATATGTTTGGGGTTCTAAGTAATTTTTTAGCAAAAAATACTGATTTTAACCTGTAAACAACAAGTGTCAGAAATGGGTCTGGTTCTTACGTGGTTAACTGTTTATTTTGCTCACCCAAATTTGTGATCCAGATACTACCCACTTGCGGACCGCCCACCGTAATATTACTGCGGCAGGGCTGCTCGGCTGCGTCCAACACAGCAGGAGGAGCGGCGGCGATTGCCGCTGCCATCCCGCAATCGTCCGGCAAACCGAGAGAAGACCCGCCTGCTTATGTAAACAAAGCAGGCGGATCTTCTGTCAGACAGGCAAGGACAGATCAGCTAAACTGAAACTGCGATCTGTCTGTGCCTGTCACAGAACCATCCCCCCACACAGTCAGTAAGCATATAAGGCATACATTTAACCCCTTTGATCACCCCCAGTATTAAACCCTTCCCTGCCAGTGGCATTTATACTGTAACAGTGCATCTTATTTAGCACTGATTACTGTATTAGTGTCACTGGTCCCCAAAAAATGTCAGGGGTCCGATCTGTCCACCGCAATGTCGCAGTCCCGCTAAAAATCGCAGATCGCTGCCATTACTAATAAATAAATAAAAGGTCCAAAAATCTGTCCCGTAGTTTGTAAACGCTATAACTTTTGCACAAACCAATTAAAATACGCTTTTTGGGATTTTTTTTACCAAAAATATGTAGCAGAATAAAAATTGGCCTAAACTGATAAAAAAAATTAAATTTCTCTTACGTTCTCCGACAGTCGCCGCCCACTCACAAGTCTTCACCAATGGGTATTGACCTTTGCTCCGCAGGAGTAGCTAGGCAACAAGAATTGTTAATAACAAAAGCTTTTAGCATAGACACACCCCTAGGGGCTGTCCCCTCAGTCAATACCTCCCTGCACCAGCATTCCCAACTCAGTTTGATCTTGCCTAGCTTAGGAGTAGCAGGCTTTCCTGTGCTGGGGCTTCAGTCTCAGCCTTCTACCCTTTTTGATTTTATTTCAAGTATTTTTCTTTTCTTTACTAGCTGTTATTTTGTCAGCTTTAGTTTAGGGTTCTTCGGATGAAGATGTTCATGCGGAGCTAGGTCTCGGACTGGCCGCCCTGGATCTCAGGGCTGAGTGCCAGATGGATCCCCAGCTTGCCATCGAGCTTTCAGCTTAGGTTTGCCCTGGCACATTGAACGACCCATCCCTGTTCGCTGCAGGGATGCTGCCTGTGAGGTGGCTACCTCACTGGACGCCATGCTGCGGTCTATGGCTGCAGTCCACAAGCGTCCTGGCTGCGGCACTCCCTGTCTGCCTTGATAGCGGTTTGTCGCTGGAGACGGCTCCCCACGCCATCTGGTACGGTAAGCACCTTCTGTGTGGGTGTCAGTCTGTGGCTGTGTAGTACCCCCTATGTCTGTGTAAATGCGGGCTCCCTGTCAGATCCCTGTATGGCTGCATTGCCTGTGGGCTGCGAGGGGGGCCATCCTGCTCTGCTGTGAGTTATGCTCTGGGTGCAGATTTAGGTCGAGACGTGTTGTGCGGCGGCCGCTGCCGCGATTCGCCAATTTTTTTGCAAATATGCTGTGGCTGGCCCTGTCCCTGTACAGCGCCGTGTTTTTGGCGCCATTCGCCGCCATTTTGGCAGGCCGCGCTCGTTCGAGCACATGTCGGCGCCATTTTCCTGTAGCCTCATCCCTCAGCCGAGCGGCCATGTTTGCGGAGCCTCATAGGCTATATCAGTCAGCCAGCTAATGCATCACTTCCTCTTTCTCTGGGAACAGCGATCGGTGGCAGCAGCCTGTTGTGCTCTCTCCAGGTTTTTACCTTCTTTGTCCTGTCATTCCTTGCTCAGTGTTCGCTATCCCTGCGGGATCGGTGCATACAGTAGTGTACGGTGGGCTGCGCTCGCCGTGGTGTTAAAGGGCCAGTACCTTTTTTTCTTTTCATTGCTGGGGCATGGATTCTCAGGATAGCAAGTTTCCTCCCGCCCTGGTGGGGGACCAGGGGGCTGCTGCACCCCCCGAGGGGGCTGATCTGGCCGCGGTGGTGGCGTCCTTGGTTTCTCAGGTGCAGATGCTGATGGCTGATCGATCCGCAAAAAGGGCCAGGTTATCCATTTCCTCTGATTCAGAGGGCGATGTGGCTGCTGTGGCTGGCGTACCCTTCTCGGGGTCCCGCTCATCTTTGGACCTTATGGGGTCCAAGGGGGAGGCAGAGGTGGAGGGGGTTGATGTTTCTCCCCCTGGCTCGCCTGAAGAGCTTGCACTCATGAATGAGCTGATTGCCTCCATTAAAGATACCTTGCACCTAGAGGATGAGCCTACTCCTCCTGCTAGGGTGTCCTCTTTTGGAACGCAGAGGGCTCGAAAATCTGCGCAGGTTTTTCCCTGCCCTGCGGAATTTCATCATACTGTTAATGAGCAGTGGCGCAATTTAAAGAAGCCCTTTACTGTGCCAAGTAAGTTTAAACTGCTTTATCCGTTTGCGCCCTCCACCGACGAGCGTTGGTGTGTGGCGCCTCAGGTGGATCACGCGGTGGCCATTTTGAACAAGGCTACTGCGGTTCCTTCTGAGGATACCCCGGTTTTCCGGGACCCTACGGACAGGAGGCTGGAGTCTCTTGCCCGTCATGCCTATATGGTTGCTGGTTCTATGCTGAAGCCTGTTTTTTGCTTCCATTATGGCGGCACAGGCTGTTGCAGATTGGACGAAGATGCTCAGGCGCACCCTGGTGGCTGATTCGGCTCCGCCTACCACATTGGCTATGGTGGATCAGATACATCAGGGTGTCATGTACTTGTGTGATGCGGACTTGAATTTAGCTCCCTTGGCTGCGCGCCTGTCCAGCGTGGCGATACTGAACCGTCGTCTGATATGGCTGAAAAGTTGGTCGGTCGACCAATCTTCTCGCAAGACGCTGGCGGATTTTCCCTACGCGGGATCTCGCCTTTTTGGCGAGGCTTTGGATACTCTGATTAAAGGGATTACGGGGGGCAAGATTACTCTCTTACCCCAGTCTCACAAGCATAAGTCCTTCCGTGGTAAACGGAATTCCTCGTTTAGGCCCTCTCAGGGGTCCTTTCGTGCCTTTAGGTCACAATCCAAGGGCAAGCCCTTCAAAGGCCAAGGCTCCCAGAAGAAGCCGTGGGCAGGTAAGCAGAAGTCCGGCCAGTCCGGTTCGACTTCCCATACCACTTCCGCCTGAAGGGGCGCCCTCACCCGTTTCTGGGGTGGGGGGACGTCTGCGCGGTTTCCTACAACCTTGGCTGACCCACATTCGGGACAGATGGGTTCAGGAAATCGTTCGATCTGGTTACAAGGTCGAATTTCTCTCTCGGCCGGCGGGCAGATTTTTTCCCTCAAATCTTCAGCTATCTCCGGAGCACTTACAGGATCTGCACCTGGCGGTGCGGGCCCAAGGGGTGGTTGTTCCGGTGCCTCATCGGGACAGATTTCGGGGGTTTTACTCCAATCTGTTCACTGTGCCCAGAAAGGAGGGCAAGGTGCGTCCGATTCTGGACTTGAAAGCTCTGAACCGCTTTGTGCGGGTTCGCAAGTTCCGCATGGAATCCCTGCGCTCAGTGGTGGCTGCTCTGAGTCCGGGGGAATTCATGGCCTCCATCGATCTGAAGGATGCGTACTTACACATCCCCATTTTCGAGGGTCACCAGAGGTACCTTCGATTCGCCATCGCGGAGGATCACTACCAATTCGTGGCGTTACCTTTCGGTCTCGCTTCGGCTCCGCAGGTTTTTACCAAGGTGCTGGCGCCGGTTCTGGCCCTGTTACGAGCACAGGGCATTGCTGTCTTGGGGTATCTGGACGATATCCTGATAAGGTCAAACGCCAGTCAGAGCCTGGAGACCGACCTGTCCACCACGATGCGGACACTGCAGGAGTTTGGTTGGACCATAAGGCCCCTTTCACACATGCTGTTCCTTTGTCCGTTTTTCATCCATCCGTTGACGGATGAAAAACGGACATCAATGTATCTCTATGTAAAAACGGATGACAACTGATGATCATCAGTTAACATCCGTTTTCATCCGCTTCCGTCAATGTCCGTTTTTTTGAACGTATGAATGCTCTATTTTTCATCCGTCAAAAAAACGGATCGGACGAAAAACGGATGACAACGGATGAAAAACGGATGAAAAACGGATGACAATGGATGAAAAACGGATGACAACTGATGAAAAACGGACAACAACTGACGAAAAAACGGATGAAAAACTGATACATTTTGACGTGACTGAACTGATGAACTGAACGGACCGTATGTGTGAAAGGGGCCTAAACGTTCCGAAGTCGACTCTGTGTCCTTCGGTTCGTCTTCCCTACCTGGGAATGATTCTGGACTCTGTCCAAGCGAAGGTCTTCCTACCGGAAGACAAGCTTCGGACACTTCAGGACGAGGTCAGGTCTCTCAGGGACAACCGGCACTCGTCTCTCCGGACATGCATGAGATGTCTAGGTTTAATGGTCTCGGCTTTCGAGGCGATCCCCTTTGCCCAGTTTCACACGCGGGGTCTCCAAGCGGAGATTCTTGCCGAGTGGGACGGGCGGCCGCAATCCCTGGATCTGCGGATCTCGTTGAGCAAAAGCACCAGAAGGGATCTTCTGTGGTGGCTCCAGTCCCCGGTGGTGTCGGGGGGCAAGTCTTTTCGTCCATTATTGTGGACGGTGATCACCACGGATGCCAGCCTGTCGGGCTGGGGTGGTGTACTGGGCGTTTTGTCCACCCAGGGAACTTGGTCGGAGGAGGAGTCCTCCCTTCCGATCAACATTCTGGAATTGAGGGTGATAAAGCTTTGCCTTCTGCGATGGACGGACCGGCTTCGGGGCCGTCCAGTTCGGGTTCAGACGGACAATGCCACCGCGGTGGCCTATATCAACCATCAAGGGGGCACCAGGAGTGCCCGGGCGGCTCGGGAAGTGGCCGACATTCTGTCTTGGGCCGAGACGCACGTCCCGGCGATAACGGCAGTTCACATACCGGGGGTGGAGAACTGGCAGGCGGACTATCTGAGTCGCCAGACCCTGGACCAGGGGGAATGGGCCCTTCACCCGGATGTCTTCCAGATGTTGTGCGCGAAGTGGGGTTCCCCAGATGTGGACCTGTTCGCGTCTCGTCTAAACGACAAGGTGGAAAGGTTCGTGGCAAGGACGCGCGATCCTCGGGTGGACGCCTCGGACGCGTTGGTGGCGCCCTGGCATCAGTATCGTCTGATGTATGCCTTTCCCCCGATTCAACTACTGTCCAGGCTGCTTCGCAGATTAGCCTCGGAACAGCATGCGGTGATTCTGGTAGCACCGGACTGGCCTCGCCGGTCTTGGTACGCAGACCTCGTAAATCTGGCAGTCGACGCTCCGTGGTGCCTGCCGCTTCGGGAAGACCTTCTGTCTCAAGGGCCGATATTCCATCCTGCTTTACAGTCGCTGGCTTTAACGGCCTGGCTGTTGAAAGCCAGGTCCTGAAGGATCGGGGTCTCTCCCCTGAGGTCATTCCCACTTTGATCAAGGCTAGAAAAGCCTCTTCAGGAAAAATTTACTACCGTACTTGGAAAGCATACTTTGCCTGGTGTGAATCCAGGGGGTATTCCCCTCGCTCATACTCGGTGTCGAGAGTGTTGGCTTTCCTCCAAAATTTAGTGGACCAGCGTTTGGCGCTGGCCACAATTAAGAGTCAGATTTCTGCGCTGGCCGTTCTCTTTCAACGCCCTGTGGCGTCTAATTCATTGATTAGCACCTTTGTTCAGGGGGTGCGACATTTGGCCCCTCCTAGGAGGGAACCTTTGCCTCCATGGGACTTGAACTTAGTTCTGTCCGTGTTACAACAGGCTCCCTTTGAAAAGATCAGGGAGATCTCGTTGTCCCTGTTGTCCAAAAAGGTTGCCTTTTTGGTGGCGATCACTTCGGCTCGCAGGGTGTCGGAGCTGGCGGCTTTGTCCTGCAGCTCTCCCTACTTGGTGCTTCACAAGGATAAGGCGGTCTTGCGACCGAACTCATCTTTTCTTCCGAAAAGGATCTCGGAGTTTCACCTTAATTAAGACATTGTCTTGCCTTCGCTCTGCGCGAAGCCTAAGCATCCGAAGGAGGTTGCCTTGCATTCCTTGGATGTTGTCCGGGCTATCAGGGTTTACCTATCGTCCACTAAATCTTTTCGCAAGTCACATTCCCTCTTTGTCCTTCCTGAGGGACCTCGGAAGGGCATGGCGGCGTCCGCTGCGACCATCGCCAAATGGATCAGACAGACCATTGAGCAAGCCTATGCCTTGAAGGGGAAGGTTCCTCCCTTCCCTGTGAAGGCGCACTCTACCAGATCTTTGAGCACGTCTTGGGCTTACCGTCATCAGGCTTCTGTGGCCCAGGTGTGTAAGGCGGCGACTTGGTTGTCCGTTCACACCTTCTCAAAATTTTATAAGGTGGATGTTCAGGCATCGGCCGAAGCCTCCTTTGGCCGTAAAGTTCTCAGTGCGGCAGTTTCTTAGGGGCCCTTGTTTTTTGGGCCCTTGGTTATTGGGGTGTTTTACCCCTGGGTTACTTGTTTTCCTGGGTTGTTGCTCCTGTTGAGCACGTTTTCCTGTTGCCCAGTTGGTTCTCTTACTATGGTAAGGTTCCTTTCTCTGATGTGGGTACTGCGTTGCCTTTTCTACGGTTGCGTCTCCCACCCCTCATGTCTACACTGCTTTGGGACATCCCATTGGTGAAGACTTGAGTGGGCGGCGACTGTCGGAGGACGTAAGAGAAAACGGAATTTTTGTAAAATCTTACCGTAAAATTCCTTTCTCTGAGTCCTCCGACAGTCGCCGCCCCCCACCCCTCTTTTGGGGTTTTGTTGCCTAGCTACTCCTGCGGAGCAAAGGTCAATACCCATTGGTGAAGACTTTGAGTGGGCGGCGACTGTCGGAGGACTCGGAGAAAGGAATTTTACGGTAAGATTTTACAAAAATTCAGTTTTTTTTTTTTTTTTATTAGGAATGTTTTACTGCAGAAAGTAAAAAAATATGGCGTTTTTTTTTTTTTTTTTTTTTTTCAAAATTGTTGCTCTTTTTTTTGTTTATAGCGCAAAATCTAAAAACCGAAGAGGTGATCAAATGCCACCAAAAGAAAGCTCTATTTGTGGGAAAAAAAAGGACATCAATTGTATTTGGGTACAGCGTTTCACGACTGCGCAATTTTCCGTTAAAGTAACGCAGTGCTGAATCTCAAAAAATGGCCTGGTCATTAAGGGGGTAAAACCTTCCGGGACTGAAGTGGCTACTGCCCGTCAATTCTTCCAGTACCCCTGGGCCTCTTTACAGACTACACTGCATTACCTGGTCTGGGACATTACCAACCTACTAATTAGACAGAAAAAGAGCCACAGCACATAGATTCGGTCATCAATGTACTGTAGGGGGTAAAGAGGACCTAAACAGTGGAGGGTGGTAAAAAAAAAAAAAAAAAAAAGGCAGGCAAAGGACTATTTATCAGTAGTGCTTGTAGTCTTCCGCAAATTTTTCCCACTTATTAAGGGTCCTGTCTTGACCTACACTCTGTTTCTCTGTAGAAGTGAAAAACTTTGTATAGTTATGTCTTTGCTTTTTTTGTCAGAGCTGTTGATGACTGTTAGGCTAATGATCACAAAGTAGGAGAAGAGGTGGTGGAAGCATAGATTCACAGAATAAAGGAAGCAAAAGCACACATCTCCACACAGCCTTATTGCTAAAAAAATAAATACAAATAGATCCTATTCCCTTAAAGCATGAATTGTTGCACAGTGCTTGTGCTTTGTAACTTGCTCCTTGAAAAACCTAAAATACCTGGCTGATCCTGCCCTCCCCCCTGTAAATTGACCACAATTTATCATGGCTGCTGAGCCCTGACACCGTGGTCAGTTTACTTGCCTCTGTCATCCACAGCTCTCCTCTGCCCTTCAACCCCCGCCTGTCAGCTTGTGAAAGTGTGCTCTGCTCCTCGCCTCTTCCCTTCCTGCTGCTATAATAATTGTAATATATTCATACAATCTCCTCTATTAATGTAATGTGCCGCACAGTTGGTGTTTTATGAAAAAAAATTCAGATTTCTACCTTATTTCAGAGTGCCTCCAGGCGCTCATGTGACTGACGTCAGCAGGAGTTTTCTGCCCCTCTCGCTGTAGCTGTCAGACTGGAAAAGGAGAGCGGCAAACAGTCATGTGAGTGCCTGAAGACGCTCTGAAATAAAGTAGAAATAGGCATATTTTTTATAAAGCATGTACTGTGGGGGGGGGCAAATACCATTATTAAACAGAGGGGATTGTATGTTCCTGACCAAGTGGCTTTACAACAACTTTCAAGAGGTACTAAAGATAAACATTTAAAAAAAAATAACAAACCTGGTATACTTACCTGCTTTGTACAACGGTTTTGCACAGAGCAGCCCTGATCCTCCTTTTCTTGGGTCCCCTACCGGTGCTCTTGGCTATAGGGGCACTCGTGTGTTCTCGCTCCTGAGCCCCGCTGTTTGTTTCCAAAAGACAAACAGTGGGGCTTGGCTCCCTCCTCACGGAACGTGATTGACTGCAGTGGGACGCCATGAGGATAGAGAGAGCGCACGAGAGCAGCTGCTCTCGTGCACATCACTGAATCGAGATCCGGCACAGTTAAGTATTAGGGGGACTGAGGTGTAGCTTCATACTGAAGGTTTATTCTCTTCATGCATAGAATGCATAAAGGTAAAAAACCTTCAGTCTTTACAACCACTTTAAATCTCAAGGTGCAGGGGTTCCCTAGGCACAGGAAGTGCACTACAACTTTGTTTTAGAAAGAATTTAAGACTAAACATATTTTCTCTTATGTCCTCTGACAGTCGTCGCCCGATGGTATTAGCCTTCACTAATGGGTAATGGCGCACTCTGCAGGAGCAGGCTAGGCAGATAATTGATTATCAGGTTAATACAAAAAACTTTTGTACCTCAGCACGCCACTAGGGGGCCATCCCTCAGCCATTACCAGAACCCAATCTGATATTACTTCAGTTTCAAGCTGCCTAGCGTCAGGAGCAGAGCTTTAGGTCTTTCCCTGCTGAGACCTAGCGTCTTGGCTTTCTTATTTTTTTTTCTGAATTTAAGTGTTTTCTCTTTATACAATAGATTTTTATTTCTTCTAACTATCATTAGTTAGTCAGGGATTCCTTTCCTGGAGGACTACAAGTGACTGCAGAGCTGGGCCTCGGACTGGGTATCATAGATCCTTATGGAGTCCCAGCCTGCCAACGAGCGTCGCAGGTTACTGGTGCGCCCAGGCCTCGCAACGACAGTGCCCCTCCGTATGGGGACGAGCCGGCGGAGCTGCGCTTCGCAGAAGATGTCTCAACCCGGATCGCCCCCGCGTGTTGCCAGCATCTCTCTATGGCTGACGGCACCCCCCACTTGGGGTGGGAGGTCTCCCATTTTTGAGCTGTGCCCGCTGCTGGACTGCTGAATACTGGACCCCCTTGTCCCTGGGGACGTTTGGGGAGTTGTGGGCCACTCCGATAGCTTGGCTGGCAGTCTCTGTAGGATCCCTCTTCTGGCCGGGTTGTGGTTTTCCCTCCCCTCCCTGTCCCCGCCAGGGGCGCTGCATGGGAATGCTGTGGGGGGGGGAGGGTCTCCCTGGGGTCCCTGCTAATGGCCAGAAATGTGTTTGGTGCATTTATTTTGCAGCCATTTGGAGCGGCCGCCACTTTAGTGGTTTGCAGATTCTAAGCTCTGTGTAACACAGCAGCCATGTGAGAATTCTGCTCTGGCTCCCGGTCAGGCGCCATCTTGGATGTGGACAACATGCCTAGTAAGGGCAAGCGGCCATTTTCCCTGTGACTTTTGTCATTGACTTTCAATAGGCACCTTTTCTCTGGGCTCGAGGGCTGGCCTCTAGCGGTGTGATGTCACTTCCTCCTTCTCCATTTTTATCCTGTGTAAAATGGGCTGACAGACTAGGAATTTTTGCTTATCTCGGCCATTATTCGACCAAATCCAATTCTTTTTTTTTTTTGCTAGTGTGTTTTCTCAATGGGCTCTTTCAGTTGGTGCAAATTGCGGGGGGTGCCCACGGGAACGGCCGATTTAAAGGGCCAGCGTCCTTTTTCTCATTTAAGGCAAAAATGGTCTCCCGTGATAATAAATGCCCCGCAGACCTGGTGGGGACTTCGGGTACACCTGAATCCTCTCCCCTGGCACCCATATCTGCTGCTCTGGCGACTTTGGTGTCCCAGGTGAATCTGCTGATGTCGGCACGCTCCTCCATAAAAAACGGCCTGTGCCCTCCCAGTCCTCTGACTCTGAGCCCGAGATGGTCCCCCTGAGGGGTCCCGGTCCTCCACGTTGAGGGAGAGGAGGAGGGGGAATCTTCCTCGGTAGCGCGGGAACGCGCTACGATGGATGCTCTCATGGGCTTCATGACAGAAATTCTCTATCTTAACGATGAGCCAGCTCAGTCAAGTGAGCGGTCTGTTTTGCTCAGGTTCCGCAGACCCCAGACGGTCGAGTCAGGCATTTTTCCTGCCCGGTGGATTTTCACGAGACTGTGAATGGCCAGTGGCAGCGCATTTGGCACATGTTGGTGGTGCCTAAGCGTTTTTCCACCCACTGTCCATTTTTCAGAGGAATGTTGGTCGGTGTCCCTAAGCAGGGGATCACACTGTGTCTAGGCTGAATAAGTCCACCTTGCTGCCGGTAGGGGATTCCCGGTATTCAGGGGTGCGGCTGATAGGGGTGTGGAAGCGCTTGCCCGCCACTTTTATCTACTGACGGGTTCCTTTTGGCAACCTGTGTTTTGCCTCAGTGTTGGCCTCTCAGACGCTCATGACATGGTGCAAGGGGCTTCGCAGCAGGATCAGCTCGTCCACACTGCGAGCTTCCTGGGCCACTCGGCCTTGGACGTGGCTCTGTTGGTCGCCGGTTGTCAGCGGTGGGTGTGCGATCCACCGCATTACCTGGTTAAAGTGCTGGTCGGTTGACCACGCGTCCTAAAAGACGCTGTCTGAGGTCCCCTATGAGGGGGGTCGTCTTTTTGGGGTAACTCTAGATGAGTTGAGGTAAGGTACGGGAGGTAACAGTGCTCGTCTGCCCCAGGTCACGAAGGTAGAGCTCCCCCGCACACGGAGTGGGCCCTACTTCCAGACTCAACATAATTGCCTTCGTGCCTTTGGGACGCAGGAGAAGGCTAAACCCTTCCGCCTTCCTGGTGGCCACGAGGAGCCATGGTCGGGGAAGCCAAACGCCGGTCATTCTGGTTCGACGGCCCAGTCCACCTTTCTCTAAAGGGTCCGTTGTCGGCCTTGGCCGTCTTGATTCAACGAACTTTGGCGTCGCTTTCTTTGGGCCGCACCTTCATTCAAGAGGTGCGGCATTTGGCTCACCCCGAGGGGAGCTCTCTTGCTTCCATGGGACCTGAATTTGTTTTTTGTCAGTGTTACAATAAACCTCTCTTCGAGAACATCAGGGAGATGTCTGTCTGTGTTGTCACAGAAAGTTGCTTTTCTGGTGGTCATTACGTCGGCTCGCAGAATGTCTGAATTGGCGGCCTTGTCCTGCCACTCTCCTTATCTAGTGCTTCATAGAGATAAGGTGGTTCTGCGACCGAGTCGATCTTTTCTTCGCATGGTGGTTTCTTCCTTCCACCTCAATGAGGATATCGTGTTGCCTTCGCTGTGCGCATGGCCCAAGCATCCTAAGGAGTTTGCTTTGCTTTCTCTGGATGTGGTCCGGGCAGTCAAGGTCTACCTGTCTGCCGCAGAGTCGATTCGGCAGTCTGATTCTCTATTTGTTTTTCCTGAGGGACCTCGGAAGGGATCGGCCGCCTCCGCAGCGACCATTTCTAAATGGATTAGACAGACGATTGTTCAGGCCTATTCCATCAAGGGTCAGGTTCCTCCTTTCCTGGTAAAGACTCATTCTACTCGAGCCGTTAGTGCCTCTTGGGTTTTTCGCCATCAGGCGTGTGTGGCTCAGGTGTGCAAGACAGCGACACGGTCGTCAGTGCACACTTTCACGAAGTTTTACAAACTTGACGTTTTGGCATCTTCAGATGCTTCTTTGGACCGCAAAGTTTTGAGTGCGGCAGTTGTTTGAGGGGACATTGTTTTTAATGTCTTTCCTTGTTGGAGTTTTTTTTCTGGGTTTGTTCCAGTTTTTCACTGTGGGCTCAGGTTATTGCTAGCCCAGTTATTTGCGTTACCTTCTTATCTGGTTGCGTTGCTTTCCCACCCCTCATACCTGCACTGCTTTGGGACTTCCCATTAGTGAAGGCGAATACCATCGAGCGGCGACTGTCAGAGGACGTAAGAGAAAATAGAATTTTTGTAAGAACTTACCGTAAATTTTTTTTCTCTGAGTCCTCTGACAGTCGCCGCCCCAACCCCTCTGGTTTTTGGATCTGGGGGTTGTTGCCTTCCGGTACTGCTTGCTACGATACTGAAGTAATATCAGATTGGGTTCTGGTAATGGCTGAGGGATGGCCCCCTAGTGGCGTGCTGAGGTACAAAAGTTTTTTTGTATTAACCTGATAATCAATTATCTGCCTAGCCTGCTCCTGCAGAGTGCGCTGCTACCCATTAGTGAAGACTAATACCATCAAGCGGCGACTGTCAGAGGACTCAGAGAAAATAATTTTACGGTAAGTTCTTACAAAAATTCTATTTTTCAGGGTACTGTTCATGCAGGATTGACATTTGTAAATGTTTGATGTTGGAGTCCATAGACCTGTATAAGTGCTTTCACAGGGTTGTTTGTAAAAAATACAACCAGTGACTTGTTGAATACACAACATTAGTACGTTTTTTTTTTTTTTTATTATTATTATTGCCTGGAGTTCAGCTTTAAATTTTATACAAGTAAATGAAAATTTGAAATGTCTAAAACCTAGAGGGGACTCTCTGATTTTACAAATATAACTGAATTGCTTGCTAAGCCGAGGGGACCTAATACAGCAGTTTTCTTATACAGGAAGGGGTTGTGGCTAATGTAAACAAAGTTTACAAAGTCATACTGTGTTTGGAAAGGAAGGGCCAGCAGAAGTACAGAGATATACTGGGTTAGTGGTTTTAATGGTTCTTCACCAGACTGCAGATTTCTTCTATAACATCTACAAGCTTGTCCTTTACAGCCTTCCCCATGGTGGTTGTTGACAGACCCCACAGAGCTGTTTTGTTATTGGCTGCCTAAGCTGCTTGTCAGCTGGGACATGCCGTTACAGAACGGGAAGGAGGTCGTTTCTGGCTTCTGTGCTGTAGAAGTAGGTGCCAAGGATGAGTGATAAAAGTTTTTCTTTTTAAAAATGTTGACTTGGCTGTTGTGAAAACCTGCAGCAGGGTGAAGTTCCTTATAAATTGGTTGGGGGTTGGAACAGGTTTATGAGCGCAGTAGGCAAAACCGGTTGTTTCCATCCTAGTCACAGATCTACCGCCCTACTTGTTGCCCCGCTCTTTTAGCTGTCCCTTCCGTTGGGGGATCACAAAGTGAGTACACAGAGGTGCCTCTGGGATCCTTGGATCTGCCCAGCGAGGGGGCTTTGTCTCCCAACCACACAGGTAAACTTTTTACCCAGTCACCCTAACATTCACTTGCTGCTGTGCATGTCAGTGCTACATCTTCACTTCTATCCCCCCCACCCCACCCTGCCCCAAAGCTTGCATCAATCCCTGGAATTTCCTCTTCACTGATCCGGTGGCTGTTGCTGAACTTTTTGTTTTCATTATGCCTTATGTGCATTGCATTGTTCTTTATGCACTCAGTTGACCTTGGTGTCTTCTCTCAGGTGTGTGTAATGAATCAAGTTCCATGGACACTGAGCGTTTCGAGGAACTGCCTTTGTGCAGCTGCCGTATGGAAGCTCCCAGTGTGGAGAGGGTGTGCGAGCAGGCCAATAATATGTGTATGGCTACTGAGAGCGTAGATGGAGAGGTAAGGCCCACCTGTATTCTGTACCAGGAGAGGGTAAGCGGTATAACTGTGTGTATTTTTTTTTCTTTTATTGTATAGGAATTTGTAAGTAAAAATCTATTTAGGGCAGAGGTAGGTTGAAGTAAACAACAAATCAGATAATCTCTTCCTTATTTCATTTCTCTAGCTGAGCGGTTGTAATGCTCCCATAACTAAACGAGAGACAATGCGTCCGTCAAGTAGGGTCCCTCTTATGGTGCTCTGTGAAAACCACCGCGCCCGCATGGTCAAACATCATTGCTGCCCAGGCTGTGGCTATTTCTGTACCAGTGTAAGTACCCAGTGATGTATGTGGCCACCATTGCCAGGGGTGTCTGTAATGTACAGCATATCCTCACATCTTTATCTTTTACAGGGAACATTCTTGGAGTGTCATCCTGATTTCAGGATAAATCATCGCTTTCACAGGGCCTGTGTCTCTCCTCTGAATGGAATTGTCTTCTGCCCACACTGTGGAGAAGATGCCACAGAAGCAGAGCAGATAACCATTGCAAAGGCGGACACACCAATCCCAGTACCTGCACCACCCCAGCATGATGGCAGTGCCCCTGGAAGAGCTGACACCACACAGCCCAGGTGAGGATAGATTTCCCTGCATTTATGCATTTTCTTAAACATCCTTTTAGTGCTGACATTCTTCCTGCATGTAAGTGGGCAGACGAATCGTATTATTGTGTGTTTTCCATACATTATATTCATGTATTGTGCTAAAAAATAGACCTTTTAACCACTTCCCGCAATCCGATGTACCGGTACGTCGGCTTGAAGAAGTGGTTGTACTGAGGTGATGCCTGCAGCTAGAGGCATCACCCTGGTAATGTTTTTTAGAGCCGGCGGTCAGCTTTCTGGAGAGAACAACCGATGCAGCTCAGCAGCCGCTTGGGCGTTATCCCAGCAAGCAGGAGGGGACGTCCTCCTTCTGCCGCTCTGCCCTGGTCTCCCGTCCCACCAGGAGACCTGAGCAACCAGCTGGCTCGTCCCCCGGCTAGTTAGAGTCCTGAATGAAGCCAGATTCGGCTTCCATCGTGTCTCTGATCATGTAACCCAAAAGCAATGTCACAACGTTACTTCCGTTTTTTTTCTCGGCTGCCAACGGCACCAATTTAGAAAAACTGTCCGTATTCAAAAATGCAGATTTTGGCATTTTGAATACTTTGAAGTGCAGTGGAGGGGTTTGGGGTCTTATAAACCCCAGATCCCACCATAAAGAGCACTTGTCACTGCCTATTACTGTCACAAGGGATGTTTACATTCCTTGTAAAAGCAATAAGTGATCAGATTTTTTTTTTTACAGTTAAAAATTAAATAAAAATAAAAAATGTCCTTGTGAGCTCACCCACCAAAGAAAACTCATACGTAAGTCGTGCCCGCAAATGTAAACAGTATTCAAATTACATGTGAGGTATCGCAGTGATCGTCAGAGTGAGAGCAATAATTCTAGGAAAAAGGATTCCTCTGTAACTCTGAACTGGTAACCGTTAAAAAATGTTAAAGCGTTGCCTGTGGAGATTTTTAAGTACCATAGTTTGCCGCCATTCCACGAGTGTGTCTAATTTTAAACGATAACATGTTGGGTATCTATTTACTCTGTGTGACATAATGTTTCACAATATACAAAACAATTGGGCTAACTTTACTGTTTCGTTTTTTTAAATGCAGTGAAGTGTATTTTTTCCCCAAATAAATTGCGTTTGAAAGACCGCTGCGCAAATACCGCAAGACAAAAAATATTGCAATGACCGCCATTTTGTTCTCCCGAGTCTGATATATATATATATATATATATATATATATATGTATATATGTGTGTGTGTGTGTTTTGGGAGTTCTTAGTAATTTTCTAGTAAAAAATAAGTGGTTAAAGTTATTTTGTAGTTGAGCAAATATTACACCTGCATTTTAAAATGATTCTAAAAAAAATGTGGGCGGCACAGTGGTGTAGTGGTTAGCACTTTCACCTAGCAGCAAGAGGGTCGCTGGTTCGAATCCCAACCACGACACTACCTGCCTGGAGTTTGCATGTTCTCCCTGTGCCTGCGTGGGTTTCCTCCCACACTCCAAAGACATGCTGGTAGGTTAATTGTATCCTGTATAAAAAAAAATAAAAATAAAAAATTGGCCCTACTGTGTATGTATGGGAGTTGGGGACATATAGTTACATAGTTAGTGAGGTTGAAAAAAGACATCAGTCCATCCAGTTCAACCTTAGATTGTAAGCTCCTTGAGGGCAGGGACTGATGTGAATGTACAATGTATATGTAAAGCACTGCGTAAATTGACAGCGCTATATAAGTACCTGAAATAAATAAAGAATATATTTTTTTTTTTAAATAAACTTGTTCTACTTACCTGCTCTGTGCAGTGATTTGGCACAGAGCAGCCTCAATCTTCTTTTTCTTTTTTCTTTTTTGGGGTCCCCTGCCGGTGGTCCTGACTCCTCCCCCGCCAAGTGCCCCCAGTAGCAGGCCTCTTGGCCTTGACCACCCCCTGCTCTCTCCTCATTGGCTCTCTGGCTGTGATTGACTGCCGTGTGAGCCAGTGAGGAGAGTGTGAAGCAGGAGAGCCGCTGCTTTTTTCGTGCACATTGCTGTAGAAATATGGGGTCTCCCATAACTATAATGGAGGGAGCTGCACGCATAGAATGCATTAGGGTGAAAAACATGAACCTTTTAGAACCACTTTAACTGTATTATTTTTACCCTTTTGCAAAACTGTTACTATAGACACAAGACTCTTGGGTGGCACACATGCAGCTGTTTTACTCTTCCACCCTAGTAGATATAGTTGTGTGTAGATCTTTATTTTGCAAGTGCAGAGCTAGTTCTGAACTAGTCCAGTATCCTACTGTTCAGGCAGAAAATTGTAAACACTGAATTTAAAGTAATAATAAATGCTACATTTGTACATACGTTCAATTTGTTAATCTTCGGAAAGATTTCACAGCAGATTGATGCATATAAAAGCACCTACACTTCCATATGGGTTATATCTAAACTTTCAGAAGATACAAGTTGAACAATAACTGGCTTTAGTGTTCTTTAAATGACAAGGAGTCCATAAATACTGAAATAACCAGAGATTGTGAAAAGCATCAAATCCGTTTTTATCTTTACAGGCAGTTTTAAGCCACTAAATTGTAGATTCTGCTACTCTTGCCAGTTAAGCAAAGAAACATTTTTTGAGCTTTAAACTCAGTATTGCTTTGATGGACTTTCTGCTTTTAGTGCCCGGATGAGAAGTATGGGGGATGGCAAACGTTCACTTTTAGAGGACCGTTTTGATATCAATGGGGAGACTCCAGGGCCTTCTATCGTCCTTCCATCAGGAGTGTCTCTCAACGCCGCTGGTTTGCCACCTGGCCCTGCACGTGATGCACTGCAAAAAGCCTTAGCGTCCCAAGAGACTGACAAGTATGAGATGAGCCTGTTTGTGTTTATATTCCTTTATTCATCCCTCTAAATATTTTTCCTTATTTTCACACCTTTTGATTGTTTTTTTTTTTTCCAATTTTACCTGTTTACATTTGGCTTGTGTGCCTGATAATGGGACTAATAACTGCCTTGTCTCTTCAGTTTAGCTCAGCAAAAGAGAGATCGCAGGAAGAAGATCCGCTACAACTCTCGGCAGCTCTACCTGAGTGTGAAGGCTGGAGAGCTCCAGAAAGTGCTGCTTATGCTAAGTGAGCAACTGCATATTTAAAGCCAAACGAAACTACTCAAAACTCAACTTTCCAACAGTCCCGCACCGGCATCCTCTCCTCCTGTGTGCTGGTCTTTAGCTGTCTTCATTGGCTGGCGAGAGATAAATCATTTCAGGGTGCGCGCAGGAGGCCGTCATTCCAGCACCTAGCGAGATCAGCCTGGTGATCTAAGCTGAGCTGCATGGCAGACAGCGAGCAGGCAGGTAGGGGCCCTTTCTTGCAGAAGAGACATTGCATGTCCCTTCTGCAAAAAAGCCTGCCTGCTTGCTGTTTGTTACAGCGCAACTTCAGTTCCGCTTTAATATCTTTTTTCAGTGTTTGGGCCGAAAAGTTTAATTTGTTTGTTCTCATGATTTATGCTGTAATGGCGAAGATGAATTGTGTGAATAAAGGCCAGCTCCTCTCCTTTTGGGGTGTTTGAATCATGTAGGTTTCTGCTATTCCATGAATCCATTGGTGAGATTTTTTTTCAGTGTTTTGGGTCATCACATGTTCTCAACATAAGCAATGAAGCTGTCCCTTACAGCTGGACTCCCAAGTCATTTTGCTTTTGTTCACTGAAAATGATAGAATTCATGTAGTTATTTGCTCTTGTGGCAGTTGCAACCTCACCCCCAGGAATTATGTTTTTTTAAGAGTTTTTCTGCTTATCTGTCACATCAGTCACTCTGTACTTCAAATAAAAAGAGAGGTTAGCTTTAATAATAGATGCTTTACTTATTGGAGCCATGATTTTTTTACAAACTCCCTTAAAAAAATACTAAAAGCATACTTTTTATTTTTTAAATAATATACATGTCATACTTGCCTGCTCTGTGCAGTGGTTTTGCACAGAGCAGCCCCGAACCTCCTCTTCTCGGGTTCCCCAGCCGGTGCGCCTGGCCCCTTCCACCTTATTAAATGCCCCCATAGCAAGCCGCTTGCTGTGGGGGCATTTGTGAGGGCTCGCTCTGGAGCCCCACTCTGTGTGTCCTGTGCAGTGGTTTTGCACAGTGCAGCCCCGATCCTCCTCTTAGGTCCACCACTGGTGCCCCTTACCCCTTACTAAGTGCACCCATAGCAAGCCACTTGCACTTTTGCGGGCTCGCTTCCAAGCCCTGATCTCTGTGTCCAGTGACGCACACAGCGGGACTCAGCCCTGACCCCCCACCACCACCTCCCCCTTCTCACTGACTGTGATTGACAACAGCAGGAGCAAATGGCTGCACACAGAATGTATTTTTACCTTCATGCAAAGAATGCATTAAGGTTAAAAACCTTCAGCCTTTAGAACCACTTTTAAGAAATGATCGGCTGTCTACAACTCCGCAATTTGTAAAAAAAAAAAAAAAAAAAAAAAGAAATTGCTTTGTCCTTACTCTCTTCCCCCTTTTCTCATGATTTGTTTCAGCGGATAACCAGGATTCCAGTTTCCTGAATGACCAGCAGTTGAAGAGGAGTCCGCTGCATGCTGCAGCACAGAGGGGAAGTCTGGAGCTCTGCCATGTTCTTGTGCAGGTGACTTTTCTTCCACTGTCTTTTCTGACAGTCAGATATGCTCTGCCCCATTTACCTTATTTGTGTCTTTCATATGCTTTGCTCTCCTTTCAGGCTGGTGCCCACATAAATGCCACTGACAAAATTCTGCGCACCCCTCTTCTTGAAGCCGTCGTGAACAGTCATACAGAAGTTGCCAAATATCTGTCTCAGCATGGAGCTTGTGTTTACCACAAGGTAATGTCACTGGCTCGCTACTCTCAGAGCAAACACAGCTTATCTCATTCTTTATTTAAGCTAATCGGGTGGATTTTACCACATACCACAAAATATGACATAATTGTTTAAAATGTCACCCTGCCATATTTATGTAGATAAATATGTATGTGTGTAATTTTGTGTAGGGGGATTTTAACTTTATTATTTTATTAATATGAGGTGTAGTGTGATGTATTGAGGTGGGGGATCTCCTCTAAGAATGCCAGTGTACTCAGCAGCGGTAATTCACCACTGCTTAATAAACTGTAACCAGGGTTTCACTGATTTTTCTGGTACTGTACTCTCGCTATGTCTCGCGAGATTACAGTAACAGGAGGTGTTGTTCAAAGTTTAAAGCATTTGTAGATCGCTTCACTCCTCAAAAGGAGAAGCGATCTACACTGCTTCAAAAACAGGCACTCAGGAGAGAGATCTCCTCTGAGAATGCAGAACTCGGCAGCGATTGTTTTCCCCTGCATAATAAACGGACACCATAGTTCAGTTTTGAAGCGTGGAGTGGGGATTGTTTGAAATTGTATGACATATTCTTTACGCTCTAACAGTAGATCTCTCCCCTAGCCTTATTTTTAACTTACTGGATTAGTGGTATCTGGATGGAAACCGTTCTAGAACAACAAAAAAAAGACATTAACTATTAACTACTTGCTGATTGTCCTATAACACTTTTACTGTTACAGGGCGGCATCTGTGGGCAGAATCACTTATCTATGTGATTCTGCACTTCCGCCTGCAGGGAGCTTGCGCCTTGCACCACAGGCAGGCTTCACCTGCTGTGATAATTCACAGCAAAAGCTGATCTGCAGGTCCCGGGTAGTTGTCATTCGGCACCCACTGATCGATGGTGAAACACGGAGAACTGAGAGATGCCTATGCAAACAAGGCTTATCTCTGTTCTGACAGGGGAAGAGACGATCCTGTGTCTCTGCAAAGCAGAACGTAAAATTGATCTCTTCCCCTAGTGAAAACAGGACACAGTGTACACAAAAACACAGGTTAGGCACACATTTAACCCTTTGATCGCCCTAGATGTTTAACCCCTTCCCAGCCATTGTCATACAGTGACCGTGCATATTTTGAGCATTGATCACTATATTGGTGGCACTGGTTCCCGCAAGGTGTCAAAAGTGTCAGTGTCTGATAGTCTGTCGCAATACCGCTATGAGCTGCCGGCCGGCGCCATTACTAGTGTTAAAAAAAAAAAATTTAATATATCCCATAGTTTATAGACCCTATATACCAATCAATTTTCGCTTATTGGGATTTTTTTTTACCAAAAGCATGTAGCAGAATACATTGGCCTAAACTGCTGAAGAAATTTGTTTTAAAATTTATTGGATATGTTTTATACCTGAAAGTAAAAAAAAATATTGTTTTTTCAAAATTGTCGGTTTTTTGTTTATAGCACAAAAAAAAATCAAAAATACAGACGTGATCAAATACCCCCAAAAGAAAGCTAGATCTGTGGGGGAAAAAGGACATTAATTTTATTTGGGTACAGCTTTGCACAACCGCACAATTGTCAGTTAAAGTAAAGCAGTGCCGTATCGCAAAATTGTGTGTAAAACCTAACTTAACTTCTTATTTAGTGCTCTTTGGTTTGTTAACTCTAAAAGCCAGAAACCCATGTGAGCTGGGAATTTCCTTTTGCTGTTTGCCTGTGTTGCACTCTTATAAGTTACAATTTCCCAGCTGTCTTTGAGGATTACAGAACCCCCCCCCCCCCTTCAGTTATTGAGTAGAGGCGAGGGAGCAATTATTATAGCTCTGTTCTAGGGTGAAAAACACTTCTCCACAAAATCACTATGGTGAGCAAATGTTGTCCCCCATAGACAGGAAGTGTTGTTGGCAGGATCTCCAGGTGAAAATAAAGGGAAAAACTCTAAAAATTCACAATATGACATTATATTCCTTCAAAAGTCTTAAATCCTGTTTCTGTTCAACCACTAAAATTGTTGAAAGATTAAATTAGGCTTGCAACTGATAGGTGGATGTAGAAAATATTTAAAGCATTGTTTGGGGATACAATCCTATTCTGGTTCCCTCATGCTTACGCTTTACCTTCCTGTTTTAATTATTGGTAAAGTCGTTTAACCACTTAACGCCAGGCGGTCTACTGGTACATCCCTTGACTTCGAGTGATTGTCCTGGGATGATGCCTGCAGCTGAAGGTATCATTGCAGTATCTTTTTATTTACAGTCGGTGGAGCACTTTCTTGTAAAAGCAATCCTAGTGGCTATATAGTTGCTAGATTGCTTTTACAAGTGGCAGGAGAGGATCCACCCCCTCCTGCTGCCTTCCTGGTCTCTCCCATCTCACCAAGGAACACGGGATTGCAGCCAGGGACCGAAACAGCCCAGATCATCTCTATGGTATAGGAAAACCAGAAGCGACGAGTTTCGCCAGATGTAAACCACACCATTTTTAAGTTGGGAAAGCATCAGATCAAACTGACCTTGGTTGGATCTGAAGCTTTTAAGGGGAGAGACTTGAGATACAAAGCAGGTAAGCCGCTCAGGTGAGAGTACTTATCAGGTGCGTGTCAGATCCGTAGTCCCGGGCAGCACTCTAAACACAAAGTAGTGACCGCACTCCGATGTAAGAAGAAAAAACATGAAATTTATTCACCACTTGCAATTCCAAACATAACTTGAGACATCACGGACAAGGACCAAAGGTTGACGCGTTTCACGAAATTGCATTTGCATACTCATAATCACTTACATCTGAGTGCGGTCACTACTTTGTGTTTAGAGTGAAGCTTTTAAGGGCAGAGGAGACATCTGGGGTGTAATTGACCCCAGATGTCTCAGTAAAGAGGACCTGTAACTGCCAATTGTTATCACAAAGGGATATTTACCAGCCATAAAGCATAGCAGAGATGGGGAGGTCATAAAGGCATGTGCATTTATTTTATTTATTTTTTTTTTTTTTTAACAAATCTTTGGGCAGATAATTTCCTTTTTGCACAGATTTAGTTGTTTTGGTCGAATTGTCTTTTACTTATCGACCTCTTTCAGGAGGAGGATGGCTCAACCTGTCTTCATCATGCAGCCAAGAGTGGTAATCAGGAATTGTTGAACTTTCTTCTGGCTACAGGCCAGGTCAATGTGAATGCCCAGGTGAGAGCACAACCCTTACAATGTTTGGCGTTGTATACTCCCCATCGAAACCTTCCTAATTACCTGTCTGTGGTCTGTTTAGGATAATGGTGGTTGGACACCCATCATCTGGGCAGCAGAACACAAGCACATCAGTGTCATCCGTACATTGCTGACTCGGGGAGCAGATGTTACCCTGCAGGACAATGTAAGTATATGCCTTGCTGAGAAGATCTGTATGTGTTTGTTTTTTTCAGATTCATAGTTAAGAAATGATCTATCCTTTTCTGTGTAATAGTTCTCTTTTTTTTAAATGTATGCAATGAAATGAGACATTTGAATACATCCTGGTTTTAAAAAGGATTTCTCCAGTTATCTTCTAGGACAAAAACCTGAGAGATGATTGGCTGTTCCCTAAAGTCGACCATAGATAGATCCAATCTCAGCCGGTTCAGCAGTGACCGGCTGAGATTCGATCCATCTATTGGCAGGCTCGACTTCAGTATAACCAGCCTGTCAGATTTTTTTGCATGCGATCACTGCAGGCGGCTGTAGCTGCCAGCAGTAACCATTGTGTTTTGCCACAATGCTCCCCACCAGCAGAACACAATAGCACTGCAGGAGGGATTCCTCCATCAACACGGAGTGTGTTGATGGGAAAATCGAGCAATTTTCATCCCTTCCACCTGTGGTAAAAGGAAAGAAAATTGTGTGATCTTTGGCCTGCCTAACTGGAAACACAATCAAAGTAGTGAAAAACACCTCCCACCCCTCGTTCCTCAATTTAGATTGTGTTCCCTACTGGCATGCAGCTCAGTGTTGGTTGTTTTTCTCCTGACCGGATGTTTGTTGGGTCAGACGGCCTCCCTCTGAGCGGATCTGCAAAGCTGAATGTCCTTTACTGTGCTTTAGACAGATTCGGTTGGAGGGCTTTTTTGAAGAGTTTAGTCTTTTCTCACCATAACCTATATGGTTATACTATATCTGTGTGATAATTACATTTTATTGTAAGAATAAGCAAATATACCAAGTGCAATAAACCCAAATTAAAAGCACAAACATTCGTTGGCACAAAGCAAGGTTTGAAAATGGTGTGTAGAATGGTTTGTGGAAAATGGTTGTCTCACTCGAGTGAACACTAGAGGGAGCATTATCTCGATATCGGGAGTAAACACGGGAGGGAACATTATCTCACTGATATCAGGAGTGAACACTAGAGGGAGCATTATTTCACTTGTATCAGGAGTGAACACTAGAGGGAGCATTATCTCACTGGTATCAGGAGTGAACACTGGAGGGAACATTATCTCACTGGTATCAGGAGTGAACACTGGAGGGAGCATTATCTCACTGGTATCAGGAGTGAACACTAGAGGGAGCATTATCTCACTGGTATCAGGAGTGAACACTGGAGGGAACATTATCTCACTGTTATCAGGAGTGAACACTAGAGGGAGCATTATCTCACTAGTATCAGGAGTGAACACTAGAGGGAACATTATCTCACTGTTATCAGGAGTGAACACTAGAGGGAACATTATCTCACTGTTATCAGGAGTGAACACTGGAGGGAACATTATCTCACTGTTATCAGGAGTGAACACTGGAGGGAACATTATCTCACTGTTATCAGGAGTGAACACTAGAGGGAACATTATCTCACTGTTATCAGGAGTGAACACTAGAGGGAGCATTATCTCACTGTTATCAGGAGTGAACACTAGAGGGAACATTATCTCACTGGTATCAGGAGTGAACACTGGAGGGAACATTATCTCACTGTTATCAGGAGTGAACACTAGAGGGAACATTATCTCACTAGTATCAGGAGTGAACACTAGAGGGAGCATTATCTCACTGTTATCAGGAGTGAACACTAGAGGGAACATTATCTCACTGGTATCAGGAGTGAACACTGGAGGGAACATTATCTCACTGTTATCAGGAGTGAACACTAGAGGGAGCATTATCTCACTAGTATCAGGAGTGAACACTGGAGGGAACATTATCTCACTGTTATCAGGAGTGAACACTAGAGGGAGCATTATCTCACTAGTATCAGGAGTGAACACTAGAGGGAACATTATCTCACTGTTATCAGGAGTGAACACGGGAGGGGAGTAATATCTCACTGGTATCAGGAGTGAACACTGGAGGGAACATTATCTCACTGTTATCAGGAGTGAACACTAGAGGGAGCATTATCTCACTAGTATCAGGAGTGAACACTAGAGGGAACATTATCTCACTGTTATCAGGAGTGAACACGGGAGGGGAGTAATATCTCACTGGTATCAGGAGTGAACACTAGAGGTAGCATTATCTCACTGGTATCAGGAGTGAACACTGGAGGGAACATTATCTCACTGGTATTAGGAGTGAACACGGGAGGAGAGTAATATCTCACTGGTATCAGGAGTGAACACTGGAGGGAACATTATCTCACTGGTATCAGGAGTGAACACTAGAGGGGAGCATTGGGGATTTTACTAATAGACTTGATGGGGTTGATGTACTGAAACCAGAGAGTGCAAAATCTGGTGCAGCTCTGAATCCAAACCATTCAGCTTCCCGTTTTTTGTTTTGTCAACGCTTATTTATATTGATTATACAGGTTTTTTATAGCGGCAAGAGTTTGCGCAGCGCTTTACAAAATGAAGGCAGACGTTCTAATACAATTTGGTACAAGAGGAATCAGAGGGCCCTGCTCCTTAGAGCTTACAATCTTAATTGACCAAGATAAAGTTAGAATCTGATTGACTACCAGGCACAGCTGCACCAGATTTTGCACTCCAGTTTCAGTAAATCAACCCCATGTGTCTACTCCTAAGGACCTCAGTGCTGTTTGGGACTAGCCATAAGTTGAACATTTTCCTTTGCCATTATAATGCAAAGTACAGGTTCATTCTAAAGGACAAAGCGTTGCTAATACAAAATGTGTGCTGAAAATTATACAATGATTTCCTTTCATGCCGAGCTTTGTTTGTGTAAGGGGTGGAAATATATGGTAACATTCCTCTTTATCTGATGTTTGGACGCTACACCGTTTCTAAATGTAATAAAAGACTGAAGATTGGGGTTTACTTCTATAATGTATTTCTGTTTCAATCATTTTTATTCAGTTTAACAAGTAGCTAACATGTTATCGTTACCCCCAAGCAGGGGCTAGCGTTTCCAGTGGTAACAAAAGTTAGCTTACAGAGATAAAATGCAGCAGTATGAAAATGAGAACTGATAATACAGGATATAGGCCTTTTCATAATGCCATGAGGGGTCTTGGGGAGGTTCCCTGCAACAACGGGGTATCCACTATTTTATAATGTATTTCATCTCTTACACAGGAGAAAAACATCTGCCTGCACTGGGCATCCTTTACCGGCAGTGCCGAAATTGCAGAGGTTCTCCTCAATGCACAGTGTGACATACATGCCGTTAACTTCCATGGAGACACACCCTTGCATATTGCCTCCCGGGAGGGCTTCATCCACTGTGTCAAGTGAGTACCCAACTGTGTTGTCAAGCTGCTACTCTTGACAACCGGTATGTCGAAAAGAAAAATAGCAAGCAGTTTGTGAAGTTGTAAAAAGTCACAGCATTTTTCCAAGCTTTCTATTTTTTCGCTAAGGCAGGCCATACATTTATACATCTTTTTTTCGTTCAACCAGCGGGTTGAACAAAAAAAAAAAATGGGGGAATCCTTCCTGCAACACTATTGTGTTCTGGCTATAGCCAGCGGCACTGATCGTTCGGGAAAAACCCAACACACTGGTTGTACACTAATCAATCCACAGGTCGAATTATGCACAACCAACTAGCCCATACATGGATGGAAATTCAGCTGATCTCTGCTGAATCGGCCAAATTTCAATCCATGTATGGCAGGCTTAAAAGATATACTCCTTTTAACCTGCTTCTGAACAGAGGTTGCAGTTGATACATATTCTATTGCTTCTTTGCAAGTGTGATGCTTGTGCAAAACCAGGGGTTTCCAAACTTTCTAAGCAAAGGGCCAGTTTATTACCCTTCAGACGTTAGGGGGGCCAGACTGTCACTGTGGGAGTAAACAATACCCCATTTTTGATATTAGGGGGAGAAATAGTTGGTGTTAGTGGGAGGAATAGTGCCCCATTGTTGGTGCCAGTGGGAGGAATAGTGCCCCATTGTTGGTACTACTGGGAGGAATAGTGCCCCATTGTTGGTACCACTGGGAGGAATAGTGCCCCATTGTTGGTGCTACTGGGAGGAATAGTGCCCCATTGATGGTGCTACTGGGAGGAATAGTGCCCCATTGTTGGTGCTACTGGGAGGAATAGTGCCCCATTGTTGTTGGTGCTACTGGGAGGAATAGTGCCCCATTGTTGTTGGTGCTACTGGGAGGAATAGTACCCTTTTGTTGGTGCTACTGGGAGGAATAGTGCCCCATTGTTGGTGCTACTGGGAGGAATAGTGCCCCATTGTTGGTGCTACTGGGAGGAATAGTGCCCCATTGTTGGTGCTACTGGGAGGAATAGTGCCCCATTGTTGGTGCTACTGGGAGGAATAGTGCCCCATTGTTGGTGCTACTGGAAGGAATAGTGCCCCATTGTTGGTGCTACTGGGAGGAATAGTGCCCCATTGTTGGTGCTACTGGGAGGAATAGTGCCCCATTGCCAGTGGGAGGAATAGTGCCCCATTGTTGGTGCCAGTGGGAGAAACAGTGCCCCGTCTTTGGTGTCAGTGGCAGAAATAATGCCCTGAAAGGGCCAGATAAAGACAAGCAAAGGGCCGCATCCGGCCACCAGACCATAGTTTTGAGACCACTATGCTAAATTATGGATCTTCAAAGCATTAGAAATATATAATTGACTTAACATGATTATAGTTTCCCTTTTTAAAAACATGGAGTTTCCGTTTTTAAGTTGCATTTTAAAAACAAAAGCAAATCTTTCTATTGTCCTTTTAGTCTCTTCCTGTCTCGTGGGGCCGACACAGAAGTGCGTAACAATGAAGGTGACACACCATGTGACCTTACACTGGAACACACAGATGTCTGGTACGCTTTACAGCTCAACCGCAAGATCCGGCAAGGGATTCAAAACCGAGCTGTACGCACTGAGAGGATTATCAGCAGGTGGGTTGCGGTGACCAGTGGTGGGTTTATATATGCTGGTAATGGGGGAAATTGGATTCATGTTGCAGCTTTGCTGAGGTAAAGAAGTTAAGCTTTCTGTAGCTGGGTGACCGTGATATGCAAATGTACCCACTTCTTGCAGTGCTCCTTGCATGCTCCTCCTATTTTGTATTTATACCTAGTTTTAGCAAAGTGAAGGCCACTTTTTCCATCACTGTAGTAGACTGTGTACTTATAAAATACAAAAGAAAGCTGCGCTTAAATTGAAAAATAAAAAATATATACTATAATTAAATCGTTCATTTACATGAAGCAAGCTGCTAACACATATGTAAGATAAGACATAAACGACATATTAAATGGAAAGCGCTGTGCTATTCAAAACAGTCCATAAAAAAACTTGAATATGGATGTGAGTAAGTATATTTCGATCAATCGGGCAGAAGTGCAGATGAGAGCCACCACCAACACCGAACACACTGCCTCTTACCCTATAGCCACATCTGATGCAGCATAAAGGTATCCTTAAACCGAATCAGCCAATATCCTCAGTAAATGGGAATGACACTCCCAACTCCTTTATGCTGATATTTCCATGCACGCAGAACATTGAAACATGAATCCCAAGGACCCAAAAAAGGAGAATGCTCATAGAGTAGTACATTCCAAATACATCTAAGTTTATTAAAAGGATAATATCTTACACTCACATTTAGCAGGATTCTAAAAAAAAGCTATAGTGACATGAAAGCTGGATTGATTTCAAACCAGAAAGATGGCCGCTGCATCCTGATACGCAATGACGTCACACGTCTAAGTCCCACCCAATGCGTTTCGTCAGAGATTACATCGTCAGGGGCGTGACTGTGTACTGGGTAGAGTAAAATCCGATCTGTGGAGTAATTACTACAGCAGCAATAGTGATATCATCACTTTCTTTCATTTACACACAGGGATATTGCACATGGATATGAAAATTTTCCTATTCCTTGTGTGAATGGCATAGATGAGGATCTTTCTCCTGATGACTACAAATATGTATCGGAGAACTGTGAAACATCAGCCATGAGCATTGACCGCAATATCACCCACCTCCAGGTATTGCATGGCCACCTTTTTTCTCTTCTTTCCAATCATGCTCAATGCCTCTGACTGACTCTTCCTCTGTATACAGAACTGCAGCTGCCAGGATGACTGTTCATCTAGTAACTGCCTGTGTGGACAGCTGAGCATCCGATGCTGGTATGATAAGGTGAGAGATTATATTATGTCATTATTTCTAGGTTTGTATGTAGCGGGGTATAAGCCCCTCTCCTAGGGCTGGGTCAATAATTACCAGAACAGAGAACTTTAACTCCTCCCTGATTCCTATCGGCACAGTTCTTTAGTCAGTGGACCTGATGTATCACATATGTACAAAAGAATAAGGCGCCCCTGGCAATTAAATGCTTCCTTTTATATTTTTCTTAGAAAATCGCCTCTGGATACTTTAGACAATAGACATGTTTTCTAGTTCTGTATGCAAAAATGTAGGTTCTTTCTCATTTTTTATTTCTCACACTTTTGTCTTCCTATCATCAGGATGGCCGTCTGCTTCAGGAATTCAACAAGATTGAACCTCCGCTCATTTTTGAATGTAACCAAGCCTGTGCCTGCTGGCAAACCTGTAAAAACAGAGTGGTGCAGAGTGGCATCAAGTATGTATGCAAAGCACAATGCCAACAGGGTAACTCCAGCTGTATAGGGAGGGGTCATTTATAACACTAGTCTGGAACTGATGTATCCAATCACGGGGGAGAGCACTAGAGACCTGTAGAAGTAAGGTTAGTGTAAGAGGGATAGGTTGATGATAGGAATTAGAACAAAGGTTAGGGTTTAGGAGTAAGAGGTTTTTTTTTTTTGTTTTTTTTTTCTGTCTTGATTTTTAGGGTTGCTTTTTTCCTGAACCTCATGCTGGCTTAAAGTGGAATTTTACTCTAAAGTTCTGCTTTATGTCCTCCTCTCCCCAGTCCTCTAGCATTTTTAGGGCATTTTTTTGGAGGGGGGGGGCAGATACCTAGTTTTGGTAGGTACTCTCTTCCGGTACGCCCTACCACACTTCAAACTGCCAGCAACGTCTTTGGACACGTCACAGGTCCCATGTGGCTACGGGACCATTCAGTGGAAAGCCAGCTGTGTGCATCACAGCCGGTCATGCCAGCACCTGGGACCCAAAGACCGGCCCAGGTGAGGCCAGCACTGGATCCTTGCACAGGTAAGGACTAATTCACACTGCCCACACTTTTTGTCAAGCAATTTTGGTGTGTTTCCTGTGCAATTCTTGTGCATTTTTGGGTTGCCTGCACCTGTAAAAAATGCACATGCAACTCAAAAATGCAAATCGCGGTGCAGATTTCCTACAATATTCAGTCATTTTAATGGGGAGCTGTGTTTTTACCGCACCAGTGGTGTGAAAAGTCCCATAGGATTTAAAGGGAAACAGTTTCTTTCAAGGTAAAAATGCAGGAAAAACGTATCAGTGCGATATGGCCCCCTAGTCTTTTTTTAATAAAAGCCAGCAGGTACAGTAGAAAATCCTCTCCCCCCTCCCCCCTTTTTTTTTTGGATGATTTTAGTTTTTGGAGTCACTCGCCTGGATCAATTATACAGCAAGTAAAGTCAGCAATGACCGAACTCATGATCTGCAAACTTTTCAGTAAATCAGGACGTTTTGAAGGCATTAGATTAGCATAAAAACAAGGCAGCCCACATTTTCAGGAGGAGCGGTTATTAGTAGCAGCCCACATCTTTTTCTCAAGACAGGCTTCCTTTCTGTTTATCGAATAGAGTAGAGGAGGGAGATTAGGGTTAGCTTTGCCATTAGTGGGTAGGAGGAAAGACTTCTGGGAAGAAAGGGTAAGCAACCTATATATCTTAAGCTGTTTTGACAGATAATTTTCCTTTTTTTTTTACCAGTGCCAAAGCTTTACTGTCTCTCCCCCATTGCTATTGGTCAGTAAGACTGCCTATCATAGTGATGTGCCAATAGGAATGTGTGGGAGGTATGGGTAGTTGATTCAACTTGCAGGTTCACCCAAAGCTTTGAGTAAAACTGTAATCACATCTTGGTGTGGATCCCAAAACTGACCAAGGGATCTCCATCTGGCATCCAAAAAAGTTTTGGTGCATCCTGTGCGGTGTGTTTTACATTTGCTAGTGGGATCTATAATTGTGTGATTGATTGTAACTTCAGTAAGCTACAGGGCTTCTCTCCTGCAGGGTCCGGCTCCAGTTATACCGTACAGCGAAAATGGGTTGGGGAGTGAGAGCTCTGCAGGACATTCCACAAGGATCTTTCATCTGCGAGTAAGTGATTCACGTTTACCACTGTTCTCCTGAAGGGTAATTTTATCTCTTAAAGGGAATCTGTCCCAAAGAAAAGTAGCTGCAGGAGAAACCACTAGTGAAAGGTGTGTTTATGTAACTCCCAGGCCTCATATCTGTTCAGGGCAATGATACTGAACCCATTTAGCTTTACTTTAAGTATTGTCACTGCCCTGAAACTCTGAAACTGGATTGCAGACTGGGAGTGAAGAGAACGGTATATTCTATTAGTTATTTCTTGCAGGTGATTTTCTTAGTTTCCATTTTCTTTATCTATGTACTCCCTTATATTACTATGCCTCTCCACTTTTTATTGTCTAGTCTCGGTCATCATGGTAAAGGAGATATTGTTTGTAGCTTGCTGCATTGTGCCTGTCTGTTTCCACTTGTATGCTATATGGCTAAAAATTTGTAGACCCCTGACTATCAGACCTATATGAGCTTTTTGAATATTGCTTACCAAAACCTTGGGCGTCAGTATGGAGTCATCGCACACAAAACTTGTCTAACCATATTTTTTTTTTATACAAATGAGGGGGGTTGGGACTTTAAATGAGGCATGTGTGGCATGGCTGAAAAATTAGTCAATGGTAAAAAACATGTTGTTTATTCTCTTAAACAATGAGTAGCATAGCATAATCTAATTAGTACATACATGAGTTAATAAACATATCAATAGCATGTTGCAAACAATATATACATAAAAATGATGACAACCTCATAACACATTGCATTGTGTGGTGTGAGAAACTGTCCTCCATGTCATAGGGTCATTTCAAAGGCAGAATAGTGTGGTATGAACTGAATCAATGAGATATGTCTAGCTGTCTGAGAACATGGTGCATCTAGATGAGCCTGACACATTTTGTGGATTAACTCCACTTCCTCCGGGGCGGATGCATCAATTATCTGCAAGGTGACATAGATATACCAATATGGTCTAATGATATACCCAAACCTTGGGGGGAGGAAACTAACCATCCCTTTAAAATACTCAAATATAGAGCATGCTTTTTTTGGAGCTTGCTTTGTACACGGGAGCAAACTCATGCTGAGACTTGACCCTATAGTGTATGTTATGTGTTCTTCATGACCTTTGCAGGCTCATGGTAACTAAGGATCTCTCCTCTGATCCCTTGGGATTTTATTGCATTTTGTCCCTTTCCTCTTGTAACTGATTCCTCATTCCTGCTGCAGATATGTAGGAGAGTTGATCTCTGACGCAGAAGCAGATGTTCGAGAAGATGATTCCTATCTGTTTGATCTGGACAATAAGGTGAGTGCCTGCTTCTGTATAAGATGTTTAAAGATCTTTGCAAAGCAATATTTATTTTTGAAATGAAAAATGTAAAATGACCCTTCTTTGGTCTGCAACTCCTCTGTGAACATAACATACATCTGTGATGTTCCTTTTTATTACCCTCCCCAAGCGCATGTCTTTGAATCTTGGCCAGTTTAAATGGTCGCTCCTTTTGCACACATGTCTTTATGCCCTGCTTTCACTTGCATTCATTCTACTATATTAATACTAGCTTCTCTCTCATGGCATGGGAAAAGACCTACAGCGGAACTTCACCCAAAAGGGGAAGTTCTGCTTTTCCTCATCTCCCATATTTGGAATGTCTTTTTTTTGGCGCATGGGGAGAGTGGGTATCTGATTTTGACAGGTACCCACTTCCACTTCTGCTCTGACCGCCTAGTCAGTTGGAGTAGAAGTTCTTCTAAACCCCCATCAGTATTTGTAGCTGCTGTTTTTTTTTTTTTTTTTTTTTAATTATTTATTTACAGGGTGAAGATCTTCTTAACTGCTCGCTGACTGCCCTATAGCAGTTTTACTGCTACAGGGCGCCAAATGTGCGCTGGATAACGTATATAAACATGATCCTGCCCTTAACCATGCAGGGGGAATTCTGCCGCTTCTGCTGTGATTATTCACAGCAGAAGCCGATCTGCGGGTGTCGGGCACTCTATGTCCTCCGGCACCTGCCAATCAACGGTAAACTGCATAGAATGGGGATCATAAACAAAGCGGATCCTGTTCTGACGGAGGGAAGGGATGGATTCTGTGTATTTGCAAAGCACCAATTAGAAACCATCTGTTCCCCTAGTGAAAGCATCACATATAGTAAACTCAAACACTAGCTAGGCACACGGTTAACCCCTTGAATCACCCTAGATGTTTAACCCCTTCCCAGCCAGTGTCATTAGTACAGTGACAGTGCATATTTTTAGAAGCACATAGAAAGAAAGCCGCTCAGGTGTATGTTCCAAACCCGGTGCAGGTCAGATCCATCATCCAGGAGAAGAAAATCCAAGTAGAGACCGCACTCAAGGTATATGATGAAATCAATAAGTACCTTTATTCCTCATGAAATAAAGCGGACAGTGTTCAAACAGACGTGTCGGGTTGACGCATTTCACGATGCTGTAGATCGCTTACTCATAACCACAGGATATTTTTAGCACTGTATTAGTGTCACTGGTTCCACCAAAGTGTCAGTTTACGATTTGTTATATAATGTATATATAAATATATCCTATAGTTTGTAGACACTAGAACATCCATGCAAGCCTATAAATATACGCTTATTGGCTTTTTTTTTTCCCCAAAACGTGTAGCAGTATGTACATATTGGCCCAAATTTAAGAAGAAATTGGATATTTTTAAATGTTTTCGTTGGATGTGTTTTACAGCAAAAAGTAAAAATATATATATATATATATATATATATATATATATATATTTCAAAATTGTCAGTTTTTGGTTTATAGCCCAAAAAATAAACGCAAGAAAGCTTGATTTGTGGGGAAAAAATTACTTTTTGGCACAGTGTTGTACAGCCGTATCGCAAAAAATGGCCTGGTCATGAAGGGAGTAAACCTTCCGGAGATCAAGTGGTGAAAAAGCGGACAGTTTTAACTCCTCTTGGTTGCAGTTTTCTGTTTTTCACTTAGTTTGTAGTTCTGGGAAAGGGAAACAAATGTGTGCTCTCTTCCCTGAGTGACAATTTCTCATTTAAAGGGATGCTGTACCCCCTTTCTGCAAATGTCCATTGTAGGGACATGCTTTGCCCCTAGGAGGATAGAGACTGCATTGCCTGTGTCAATTGTTTTCTGGAATTGCTCTTTGACTGAATAGAGTTGCTAGTTTCATATTGTCACACGATGAGATTTTGTGAGACTGCATGCATACAAGTGTTCTTATAGCTGGGCCTGGGAAGGAAGCAGCTTAAGACTTCTGTCTGTTTTTTATTGTATATAGCAGGACAGTGTCTTCATGGCCAGACTCTTTACTACAGATCATTATACAAGTAATGTATGTAGATATCTCATTTCACCCCGCAGTGTAGGTTCCACTGTCCTTCTCTTTTTTTTTTTTGGGTAAACTGTGGATTACAACAAAAATAACTGGATGACTGAAATATGTAGCATCTGCAACATAATAGAACTGTCTCTATTTTTTTTCAGGATGGAGAGGTATACTGTATAGATGCCAGATACTATGGGAACGTCAGCCGTTTTATTAACCATCTGTGTGAGCCCAATCTCATCCCAGTAAGAGTCTTCATGTCCCATCAGGACTTGCGTTTTCCCCGTATTGCCTTCTTCAGTGGAAAGGACATCAAAGCGGGAGAGGAGCTTGGGTAAGAGAAAAGGGGACAATGCCCATTTAACCACTTCCCAACCAAGGCCGTCATATGAGGTCCTTGACTTTGAGTGGAGATATCTGAATGATGCCTGCAGCTGCAGGCATCATTCAGATATCTTTTTTTTTTTTCTTCTGCCAGCGATTATCTGCAAAGTAAAAACAACAAAACCCTCTGGGGCTTCTACCGGCTCGCTGGTGCGATCGGCAAGCCGGAGAATGAATCAGCCATTTACCATGGAGATAACCGAGACCGGATGGTCCCCAGCTATCTCTGACCTTCGGAGGCCAGGTGCAACGTTATGATGTCCCTTCCAGCTTCAGCAAATGTAAACACTGCTGTGTTTATAGCTGGAAAGGGTTTTTTTTTTTTTTTTAAATTTTATTTATTTATTTTTTATTTATCTCAGGCTTTCCCGCCTAGAAGAGCGATGTGAGGGTCTTACAGACCCTGATCTCTCTGTAAAAAGGACCTGTTGTGCACTATTCCTATTACAAGGGAATAAAAGTGATCAAATTAACCACTTAAGCCCCGGAAGATTTTACCCCCTTCCTGACCAGGGCCTATTTTGCGATTTGGCACTGCGTGACTTTAACAAACAATTGCGCGGTCGTGCGACAATGTACCCGAATGAAATTGACGTCCTTTTTTTCCCACAGAGCTTACTTTCGGTGGTATTTGATCACCTGTGCGATTTTTTACTTTTTGCGCTATAAACAAAAAAAGAGCGTAAATTTTATGAAAAAATAACAAATATTTTTCTAATTTTTTTTATATGTAATTCCCCAAAAAAATTTAAAAATCATTTTTTTTAACATTTTAGGGCAATTTGTTTTCTGCTACATATGTTTGGTAAAAAAAAATCGCAATAAGCGTATTTTGATTGGTTTGCGCAAAAGTTATTGCGCTTGCTAACTAAGGGAAAGATTTTTGTCATTTTCTATTTTTTTTTTTTAACGAGTAATGGCAGCGATTTGCGATTTTTCTCTATCGCTCATTGACAGACGTAGTCTTCTTGATTCTCAAGAGCTGGGTTATGTTGTCTCCGCAGGAGTAGGACTAGGCAGAAAGAAAAAACGTTCTGGCTCCACCTTAGGGGCAGTCCCTGAGGGTATATCCTCCCTCTCTCTGCTACAGGGAATCAGTTTTTTTCTGTCTAGTCAGGAGTAAGGACCTAAGTTCCTTGCTGGGATCTTTTGGTCCTGGCAAGATTTTTTTTCTTTAAGAAAAAGACATTTTTTAGGTAGTTTTCTCCAGTGTTTTTTTCCTGTGAGATCTTCAAGCAAAAATGCCGGACTGGGCGACACTTGTGGTCACCCCAGCCGGCCTACGAGCGCGCGCAGACCATGGCATTGCGCTTGGTCGGCCGCGACATATTCAAGTAAGTATGCGGGGCCGGGCGACGGGCTGGATGTTGAGATCCAGTGGTCACCCCGGTTTCTGCCTACGAGCGCGTGCAGACCAGAGCTCCGCGCTGGGTCGGCCGCGACGGAGTCCCAGTGAAGGGACTGACTTTGCGAGTTAAAAGTCTCGCTTGGACGCCAGGTACCAGAGAGTCGAGGCGTCCGGAGTGGTCCACAAACCCCCACCCCGGTGGAGAGGGTATTGTGAGGAGAGGGTGCCTGTCGGTTCGGTATGGTGAGTAAACGTTCCCTTTTTTTCCTCGTTATGAGGCAGTATGTATTATGGGCCCCTCCATATATGGTCAGTATATATCTGATACTTACAAGTCCCCTTGTAATACAGCATGTGTTTGTGGGAAGTGGACTTGGTTTAAGAGCTAACACTCTACCCAGCAGACTGTAACATTACAGCAGACATAGGAGGTATAATCCTACCTTATGTGTAGTGTATCTTCTGTAGATCCATATATCGCCTCTTAGGTACGCCGACATGGTCAGACTGGTGGCGGACGTCCCGTGGAGACTTCCTCTCAGGGAGGATCTACTGTCTCAGGGACCGATCTTCCATCCTGCTTTACGATCGCTGGCTTTAACGGCCTGGCTATTGAGACCCAGGTGCTGAAGGACAAAGGTTTGTCAGCTTCAGTTATTCCTACTCTAGTTGAAGCAAGGAAAGCGACTTCCAGAAAGATTTATCATCGCACATGGAAGTCCTACATTGCATGGTGTGAGCCTTTGGGGTTCCGTCCTCGGTCTTATTCGATTAGTCGAATATTGGCTTTTCTGCAACAAGGGGTTGAGCAGAAACTGGCCTTGAGTACTATCAAGGGTCAGGTCTCAGCATTAGCCATCTTCTTTCAGAAGCCTTTGGCTACTCATTCCTTGGTGCGGAACTTCATCCAGGGGGTGCGACATCTGGCTCCGCCAGTGCACGCGCCGTTACCCCCCTGGGATCTTAATTTAGTGTTGTCGGTTCTTCAGAAACCTCCCTTTGAAGATATTAGGGAGATTCCTCTACCCACGTTGTCCCAGAAGGTGGCCTTCTTGGTGGCTATTACTTCTGCACGCAGGGTGTCAGAACTGGCCGCATTATCTTGTCGTTCACCATATCTGGTGGTTCATAGAGATAAGGTGGTTCTTCGTCCGAATCCATCCTTCCTACCAAAAGTGGTTTCAGAATTTCATCTGAATGAAGAAATTGTATTACCTTCCCTGTGTCCTAAGCCCAGTCATCCTCGGGAGTTTGCTTTACACTCCTTGGATGTGGTCCGGGCGATCAGGGTATACTTGAAAACGACAGACTCGTTTCGCAAGACGGATTCACTTTTTGTGATCCCAGATGGACCCAAAAAGGGGTTGCCTGCATCTGCCGCGACCATTTCCAGATGGATCAGACAGACGGTAGTACAGGCTTATTCTATTAAGGGTCGGGAGCCCCCGTTCCCTGTTAAGGCGCACTCCACTCGGGCACTTAGTGCGTCATGGGCCTTTCGCCATCAGGCGTCAGTGGTCCAGGTGTGCAAGGCGGCTACCTGGTCGTCGGTGCATACCTTTACTAAACATTATAAAGTTGATGTAATGGCATCGTCTGATGCCTCGTTTGGCCGCAAGGTTTTGCAGGCCGCAATTTGAGGAGACCAGTGGTCTACCTCGAGGGTTTTTTCCGTTGGAAAATTTTTCTTTAGTCTCATTCTTTGTTTATAATGAGCCTTTAAAACTTCTAGTTTGGCACCAGTTGGGCCTTCTAGATTGGATTTGATTTTGTCAATCCCACCCCTCATTTGTGGCACTGCTTCTGGATGTCCCAGCTCTTGAGAATCAAGAAGACTACGTCTGTCAATGAGCGATAGAGAAAAATGGATTTTTGTAAGATCTTACCGTAAAATCCTTTTCTCTTAAGCTCATTGACAGACGTAGTACCCGCCCCTCTATCATTGAGTTGGGTTGGGTTAAATTCTCTGTACTGCTTTAAAACAGAACTGATTCCCTGTAGCAGAGAGAGGGAGGATATACCCTCAGGGACTGCCCCTAAGGTGGAGCCAGAACGTTTTGTCTTTCTGCCTAGTCCTACTCCTGCGGAGACAACATAACCCAGCTCTTGAGAATCAAGAAGACTACGTCTGTCAATGAGCTTAAGAGAAAAGGATTTTACGGTAAGATCTTACAAAAATCCATTTTTTTTTTTTTTTTTTTTTTTTTGCGGGACTGCGACATTGCGGCGGACAGATCGGACCCTTGACTGACATTTTTGACACTTTTGGGGGTACCAGTGACATTACTACAGTAATCAGTGCTATACATATGCACTGTTACTGTAAAAATGACACTGGCAGGGAAGGGGTTAACTTTATTGGTGATGCAGGGGTTAAGTGTGTCCCTAGGGGCATGCTTCTTACTGTAAAGGGGTGTGGCTAGTGATGTAACCACAGAGACATACGATCCTACATAGCAGGATCGTATGATCTCTTCAGTTAGATCAGGAAGAATGACAGGCGGCTTTGTTTACATCAGCCGCCTGCCTTTCTCCCTCTCCACGGGGAGATCGCGAGTGACTGGCGGACATCGGGCTGCCGGTCACACGCGTGGACTTGTTAGGGAACGAGCCGGGGGTGCGAGCGCTCCTTAGGCGGCGCGCGCTCGGCCCCTGCAGGCTCACAGGCTAGCGACGTAGAACTACGTCACCTTGCCTGGACGGAGCTGACCGCCGCCGTAAATAGTCATGCGGCGGTCGGCAAGTGGTTAAAAAAAATTTAAAGGGAAAGTGTCGGAAAACCTTTTTCTAAAGGGCCTCTGTCCCTGCGTGCTCGCACTCAGAAGCGAACACATACGTATGTCTCACCTGCCAATGTTTTAACCACACGTGAGGTATCGCCACGACTGTTAGCGAGAGCAATAATTCTAGCCCAAAATGTTTAAAGTGTCACCTATGGAGATTTTTAAGTACCAAAGTTTGGCCCCATTCCACAAGTGTGCGCAATTTTAAAGCGTAACATGTTAGGTATCCATTTAATCGGTGTAACATCATCTTTCACATTATACTAAAAAATCGGGACAACTTTAGCGTTTTTTTCTTTTCTTTTTAAATTCATGAAAGTTTTTTCCAAAAAAAAGTCTTTGAAAAATTGCTGCACAAACACCGTGTGAAATAAAAAGTTGCAACAGCAAAAAAAAACAAAAAACTATATACGGTAATGTTTGGGGTTCTGAGCTACTTTCTAGCAAAAAAATTATGATTTTTTAAATGTAGCAAAGGAGTGGCATAATTGGCCTGGGCTGGAAATGGTTAAAAATAACAACTGTAATTTCATAATATAAAGTGATCCTGTCATCAGTACAGAATATATAAAGTGACCCTGTCATCAGTATAGATTATATAATGTGACCCTGTCATCGGTACAGAATATATAAAGTGACCCTGTCATCAGTATAGATTATATAATGTGACCCTTTCATCGGTTCAGAATATATAACGTGACCGTGTCATTTGTACAGCTTATATAAAGTGATCCTGTTGTCGGTATATATTTCAACATAAAGATGTTACCTGTACCTAAGAAAAGTGAAAATTCCTGCCTCTCCTCCTGTCCACACCACAGTACTCTGCTTTGATACTGAGGAATTGTCCCCTGGTGTTTACTAGGGAAACAACATTTTTGGGACTGTCGACCCCTTTTTTTTCTTCTGCTGTTATCACTGGTTCCTCTTGCAAACCTCAAGGAGCAGGAGAAACACAAAGCACTGACACTCCCGGAAGTGTTGGTGTCTCAGCAGAGCTTAAGTGATCAGCAATGGAAAGGTGTTTTGGCAGTGTGCACAAAGGTATATACTCTCCTATTGCTGGTTTTTTTTATTTTGTGACAGGGTCACTTCAAAATGTGTGTGTATATTCTATCATTTATTGTATTGGTACTAACCGACACGTGTCTGTCTTCTTCAGTTTTGACTATGGTGACCGTTTCTGGGACATCAAGAGCAAATACTTCACATGCCAGTGTGGCTCTGAGCGGTGTAAACACTCAGCCGAAGCAATCGCTCTGGAGCAGAGCCGTCTCGCTAGATTGGAGGTTCCTGAAACAGTGCCAGTGTCCGCTACCCCTCAGACTGTGTGATCCCATTAGACTCTAAACTGGGCTTCATTCATACAGCCAACACCTGTCGTTTATGACCCTTGTAAGGGTGCCACTCCATTCAGCTACTTCCTGCCATGACCCCAACAAAAACCGTCTCTTGTCCAAGTAGTAGTCTTGAGACCATCAGTCTATTACCCATTCTCTTGCCACATCATTGTCTTGTAAATCGTCCAGTCTCACAAATAAAAATAAAGATTGTGACTTTTTTTTATATATAAACAAATATCACTCATTGTTTGCAGCTTGTATATGGAGCATGTGTCTCAACTGTGAAGTATTACAAATCTCAGAATTCATTTTTTTTTTGTGAATGGATGCAAGCCAGAGGCATTTATAAAAGTCGCAAAACATCCAGCTAAATTTTAAAATGGTACAATTACTTTATTCTAATTCTAGCTGCTTTTCAGAATTGTGTATTAAAGTGAAGAAAAAAGTAAAATATAGCTTACCAGTACTCAAATGTGATGGCTGCATTAGCTTTCATTTTTTCAGGCTTATTTTCACTTGGTAATCCTGCCAGTAATGCACTCCCTGTTCTAGGGTGACCACGTTCACGCTCCGTACTGTATCTATAGTGCAGTAGCATTGTCGTCACTCTTTAGACAGGATGTGTGGTAGGACTACCAAACACCTAATTTTCCCCAGTCATCCTCCAGGACGGGCAGGCGGGCATCTTTATTGTGGGCAAACACGGCCGCAATCAGTGTGGTTGCCTCTCCCAGACGGGGGTGGGCCCTCGTGGATTTAAGCACCAATTTTGAACGGCGATACCGCAGCGGCTCCTTCCTCTCCAGGTGGTCCAATGGCGGAGCACCAAGGCTGTGTACCGAGAGCTGTGGAGACAGGCCCCAGCTCTCATACAGTAAGGAGGAGGGGTGGAAGCAGGGGGGGCTTTCCAGGGTGGTCTACACTCCTGTTTGTGGGATAAAAGGGGGAGAAGTAGAGGAGAGAATGTATGCTTCCTAGGAGGTGGGGGAGGTTATTTCGGGGAGCTGGGTATTCCGTGCGCTTGCACGCTCTCTTTCCCCCTCTCTTCTCTCCCCCCCCCCCCCCCACCCCCCTTCTCACTTTGTGCTTCTGGCTGGTCTCTGTCTTTTCTCACAGCAAAAAAGCCAGTTTTTGGGTGGACAAACCTAAGTAGTAAAAAGTATTGCCTTACGCGCGGAGTAAAGATCCCTCCTGACAGCGAGAACTTACTCAATAGGTGTATTAAGAAAATAGTGGATGAGGAGACGAAACTTCTGGAAAAAGACTTCCTCGATTTCAAAAAAGAAATTACATCCACGCTTAGATCCCTAAAAAAATCAGCAATTAACGAGATGAAGGGTGAAGACCAGCCATCTACCTCATTTCAAGGATTTAAAACCAGAAACTAAAGGAAAAATCCAGTAAACCTGCACCCCAGCCACTACCGAGCCCCTCAGATTCGGAAGAGGATGGATAGCACCCATATCAAGACAGCTCAGACTCCGACGGCAATGTGGGCTCGGTCGAATCTCAGGAGATTTCCAAACATTGTTTTTCCTGCAGAGGAAATGGAAGAACTCTTAAAGGCGATTTATATTACAGAAGACATCCACAAATCGCAGCCTCCAGATTCCATCAGGGATAGGCTGTATACAGGGCTTCAAGAAGAGAGGCGCAAATTGTTTCTGATCCATCAGTCCATCAAGGGTTTTATAGACCAGGAGTGGAGGAACCCCGAAAAAAAATTGTTTTTCCAAAAGGCCTTGGAAAAAGAGATTCGCCTTTGACGAAAACAAAGTGTCCTCCCAAAATGCCCAAAATTGGATGCATCCCTGGTCAAGGTATCAAAAAAATCAGATCTCTCATTCGAAGACATGGGACAACTAAAAGACCCGATAGACAAAAAAATGGAGGTCACCCTACATCGGGCATATGAAGTAGGGGCAGCGGGATTTCAGCCCAACATAGCGAACACATGTGTAACCAGAAACGTGTCATTTTGGCTGGAGCAACTTAGGGGACACTTGGACAAAATTCCGGGGACTGAGGAAGCTCTGAATTCCCTCCTGCTCATAGAAAAAGGAGTGGCTAACATGGCTGATGCTTCTGCCGAAGCAGTAAGATTCTCTGCTTGCACCACATGCCTGGTTAATGTGGCTAGAAGGGCCCTGTGACTCAAGACCTGGGAGGGGAACTACGCCTCCAAGAACAAACTGTGCAATATCCCTTTCGATGGCAACTTGCTGCTCGGTTCTGAACTCGAAAAAGGTGTTGGAACGGTCAGCGGATAAAACAAGGTTTTCCCTTCAAAAAACCAAAAGGAAAGGAAGTTTTTTTCATCAGCAAAATCGTGAAACGCAGACAAGAAATAAGAGGCCACAGACCCAGCGAAGATAGGTCTTCAATAAGAACAAGGGCAAACCTAATGTTTTGTTCCAAAACTCAACATCTTCCAGCAAACCACAATAACGCCAGCAGGGCTGTGGGGGGGGGGGAGGTTTCTTAGTTTCCTCCCTCAATGGAGAGCGTTCTGCTCAAGCCAGTTTATCCTACAGGTAATATCCCAAGGATACAAAATAGAATTTGTATCGGAGCCTTCAACCAAGTTCAGATCTACAAAGATGCCAACCGGCTCAAGACACGAAATAACCATGGATACAGTAATCAGGGAATTGCTAAGGGAAAAAGTGATAACGGAGATACATCCAAGACTTCACACTCCGGGATACTACTCTCACGTTTTCCTGAGGGCAAAACCCTCCGGCAGATCTCGCCTAATCCTGAACCTTAAAAACCCGAACAAGTCTATCAGTTACAGAAAGTTCAAAATGGAGACAATTTGCTTGGTCAGAACTGTACTCAGCAGCAGCTTTTCTGGTGACACTCAACCTGAAGGACGATTACCTTCACGTCCCAGTTCACCACAGCCACCAAAAATTTCTGCGATTTGCCATCCAGAAAGGAAGAAAAACTTGTATTTCCAATCGAGCTATTCCCTTTGGCATTTCATCAGCCCCGCGTATATTTACCAAAATCATTGCGGAAGTGGTGCAGGAGCTCAGATTAAGAGGGGTTCAAATAGTCCCTTAGTCCCTGGACGACTTTTTAATCTATGGGGTATCCAGAGAGGAACCCCTAGTAAGCTTACAAGAGACCGAACAATTTCTCACCTAGCTAGGTTGGCAAATCAATTGCGGAAAATCAAACAGAACTCCCTCTCAGAAAGCTACTTTCCTGGGTTACATTATCGATATGATGGAGCAAAAAAATCATACTCCCAGAGGACAAGGTAGGAAAATTTAAGCAACATACCAAATCAGCGGAAAATAGCAAAACAAGGGCCAAGGAGAGCCATTATGTCCCTCTTAGGACTCCTGTCTGCCTCAATCCTGGGGATGCAATGGAGCCAGCTTCACATGAGGGCCCTACAGTGCCACCTGTTGAACGGCTGGGACAAAAGCATGGATTAGTTGGAGGAAACAATTCCTATTCCCATAGCTGTCGGGAAAACCTTGTCGTGGTGGACAGAGAAAGACACGCTAAGGAAGGACAAACTATGGCTCCTGCATGCTCAAGTCTGAGTTACCACAGACACAAGTGCATCTGGATGGGGGGCGCACATTGGACAACAGGTCAGACAAGGAACCTGGGATACAGAAATGGCAAAAGCATCCTCCAACTTGAGAGAACTGACAGCAGTACTGAAGGCTCTCTTAGCCTTTCAGGTGACTGTGGTGGGGAAGCACGTTCAGGTTCTGTCAGACAATGTCACTACTGTAACATACATCAACCGACAAGGGGGTACCAGGGCAAGGACCCTTATGAGGATAGTGCATGTGCTTCTCTCTTGGGCAGAAGTACACCTGCTATCCCTGACGGCGGTACACATCAAGGGAACACAATGCATTGGCAGACCACTTGAGCTGGAGACAGCTGGACCCAGCAGAATGGGAACTAAACCAAAAAATCTGTTCAATGCTGGTCTTAAGGTGGGGCCTTCCGGAAATCTATCTTATTGCATCGGCAAACAACAAGAAGGTGACAAAATTTTTCTCTCTAAAAGAGAGAGGCAAACTTGCTTAGAATAGATTCCTTGGGATTCCCATAGTCGTTCTGTCTAAGTTACTTCTTTCCCCTGGTACAGCTTCTTCCCAGGATGATCAGAAAAATTTGGGCGGAAAAGGCAAGGGTGACCCTTGTGGCGTCTTTCTGGCCGAAAAGAGCCTGGTTTTCGGCTCTGAGGAAGATGGCAGAGGAAGATCCTTGAACTCTACTGATCCAAGACAACCTTCTCCTGCAGTCCAGAGCCCACTATCCCCAGTTTTAGACTTTAAAGTTGACAGCATGGATCTTGAACGGCGCAGATTACGGAGAAAAGGCCTCTCTGCAAGAGAAGTAGAAACACTCCTACAAAGCAGAAAACCAGTTACAAGGAGAATTTTATGGGAAGATCTGGGAAATAATATATTCTGCAAACATGTGGCCAAAAAAACGTGATTTACATGACGTAGGCCCGCTACTCTGCTTGATGGAGCAGAAACGGGCCTTGCAGTAAGCATTCTTAAAGTACATACCGCTGCACTTTTCGTTTTCTGGGATATACAGCTTAAAAAAAAACCCTCTGGTCAAATGTCTTTTTCAAATCTATCTCAAGGGAATGGCCGGCCGAGAGCATAAAGGTGGCCCCTTGGGACCTTTCCCTGGTGCTCAAGGCATTAACTCAAGCTCCTTTTATGCCAATTTTGGAATCCTCATTAAAAAAAAAAAAAACCGACACTTAAAACAGCCTTCCTAATCGCGATTACATCAGCTAGATGAGTTAGCAAACTTCAGGCTCTCTATATAAAGGAACCCTTCTTCACAGTCTTCCCAGAAAAAATAATACTCAGGACAGACCCAAAGTTTCATCAGCCTTTCATCGGGCACAAGAGGTTATTTTACCATCCTGCCAAAATCCTGCCAACCAAGTGGAGGAAGCGTTTCGCATCTTTGGATGTCAGAAGATGTGCCCTTCATTATCGGGAGGCCAGTGAACAGTTTAAAAAGTTTGGAACTTTCCTAGTTTTCTTTGGTGGCCTTCACAAAGGAAAATCGGCATAAAAAAGCTCCATAGGTAGATGGATCAGAACCGCAATAAAAACAGCTTACGGCACCCAAAAACAATCTAGCCCGCCGAACATGAAAGTGCATTCTACTCGCTCTGTTGCTACTTCCTGGGCAGAGAAAGCTGGGGCCTCCATTGAGCAGATCTGCCGAGCAGCCATCTGGTCCAGTGATTCCACCTTTGTAAAACACTACAGAATCGATCTGGTCTCTGCCCAAGATCTAACCTTTGGTTGAAAGGTCCTGCAGGCGGTATCCCACCCTAGGTATGAATCTTTGGGGTCTCATGTGACCATCCTGGAGGATGACTGGGGCTAGAGTTATTACCTGATAACTTATTTTCCAGGAATCCTCCAGGACGAAAGACCCCCCCCCACCCTTACTAATGAAAGATATAAAGTCCATATATCAGCATATCAGCATGTTGGTGTTTGACCAGGCAATATTTGTACAACTGAGGGGGCAGCCTGTTTTAAACTTGTGTGTGCTTGTGTTTCCTGCAGGAGGTGGAGCCTATATCTCATGTGAATGTCCTGGAGGGTTCCTGGAAAAGGAGTTTTCGGGTAATAACTCTAGCTTTCATAACATGGGGAGGTATAGTCCATGGGTGATCCGGGCAGGCCTGATAATGCTGTTTGAGTTTACTTTGCAAAGTGCACCGGACAGCACTAGATTTCTAGTAGAAGGAATGTATATTGTTTTTTTGCACTTACAATATTGTCAAAAGTATTGAGGTGCCTGCCTTTACTCGCACATGAACTTTAATGGCGTCTTAGTTCGTAGGGTTAAATATGGAGTTGGCCCACCTTTTGGAGATAGAACAGCTTCAACTCTTCTGGGAAGGCTTTCCACAAGGTTTAGGAGTGTGTCTATGGGAATGTTTGACCATTCTTCCAGAAGCGCATTTGTGAAGTCAGGCACTGATGTGGACAAGAAGGCCTTGCTCGCAGTCCCTGCTTCAGTTTATCCCAAAGGTGTTCTATGGGGTAAGATCAGGACTCTGTGCAGGCCAGTCACGTTCCTCCACCCCGAACTCGATCATCCGTGTCTTTACGAACCTTGCTTTGTGCACTGGTGTGCAGTCATGTTGGAACAGGAAGGGGCCATTACCAAACTGTTTGCACAAAGTTGGGAGCATGAAATTGTCAAAAATGTCTTGGTATGCTGACGCCTTAAGAGTTCCCTTCACTGGAACTAAGGGGTCAAGCCCAACCCCTGAAAAACAACCCAACACCATAATCCCCTCCTCCATCAAATGATTTGGACCAGTGCACAAAGCAAGGTCGACATGAATGAGCGAGTTTGGGGTGGACGAGCTTGAGTGGCCTGTGGAGACTGAGCCAGGCCTCACAAATGCGCTTCTGGAAGAATGGTCAAACATTCCTTTAGACACGCTCTTAAACCTGGTGGACAGCCTTCCCAGAAGAATTAAAGCTGTAAAGCCTCGTACGCACGCAATGAAATTCCGCCGACCGGACGTCCGTCTTTTTTCCAGAGTGGTGTCTGTTGGTTGGAATGTGCTCTAGACTGCACAAGAATTTTCCCGCACGACAGAATTCTACTTCAGAAGTGATGTCACGTGTTGGATTGCTTTCTTTGTGTTCTTTCATCTCTGAGCATGCCTAGTCTTGCTCATAAGATTTTTTCCCCATCGAAATCTGTACTAATGAGATGAAAATCAGACGTGTTTTGACGGTCGACAAAAATTTTATAGCCTGCACACCATGATTTTTTTTGGCCGAAAAGTCGGAGTCGGTTGTCCGAAGCATCATACTAACAAGCCGAAAATCGGCAGATCGGTTGTCGGACGAAAATTCCCGGCCTAATTTCGACTCGTGTGTACGGGGCTTTACAGCTGCAAAGGGTGGGCCAACTCAATATTGAACTCTATGGACCAGGGATGCAACTACAGGGGTTGCAATTGCAACTGGGCCCCATGCTCCACGGGGCCTGTGTAGCTCCCCTGTACAACTGGATAGGAGGGGCGGCGGGGGCAGCATGTAGAGAAATCACTGTCCTCCTTTTTCCTCCAGGAGGAAAATAGAGCAGATTGGTTCCTCGGTATGCTGCCCCCGCCACTCCTCCTATCAAGTTCACTTGTGTTCTGCTGTGTGCTCCCTTGGTTAACCCCCCCCCCCCCCCCCACTGTGCTTCCTTCCCTTTCCTGCCAGCTGCTGCAAGGGATGTGTCACAATAGAGAACCAGGAAGGGGTCTGTAAATGTGTAATTTACCAGCTCCTTTCTTTTTTGAATGCACAGAGTCATAGTCAGTGACATTGTAAAAAAATAATGCAATTAAAATACCAAAAAATAAAAACTACTGACACCATTGGGTGAACCTCCATGATCGCAAAGGTCAGACTTGCGACCGGGCCCTGGTATTCCACCACTGTGGGGAGGCCGCAAGATGGCAGGAAGGGGGCCCACTGCAGAACTTGTGAAAGGGTCACGCTGCGAGACCGTAATAAAGGGCCCTGCACTGAGAGTAAAGGGCCCCAGGATCAGTGGGAAGAGCCCCAGGCTTGAAGGGAAGGGCCCTGGCTAGGGGACCGGGGGGCCCTTCATGGTTTCTTGCACCGGGGCCCTGAAGAGTCTAGTTATGACTCTGCTATGGACTAAGACTTGGATGCCATTAACTTCCTCGCATCCGCGCTACAGCCTATATACGGCTGCAGCGCGGACTCGAATTTTCGGGAGGCCGTTTTTAAACGGCCTCCCAGAAGCAGGCTCCCCGCGCGCTCCCGCGAGCGCGCATCGGGGAGAATCTGTGTCGGCCGTGTCCCTTGGACACAGCCGATCACAGATCGTGGTGAATGGCCAATCACAGCGGCCATTCACCACGTGATCTGACCATCCAATGAGAGATGATCTCATATGTAAACATAAGAGATCATCTCTCATCGCCGGCGCTCCTTCCTCACACGGAGCCTGCAGTGTGAGGAAGGAGGGGGAGCCGTCAGCCGCTAGGGACACAGAGACATGTAATCAGGGCACTGATCACCAGTGCCCTGATTACTAAAAGGTAAAAAAACATACACATTGCCCCCAACAGTGCCCGCCATCAGTGTCCCCCATCAGTGCCCATAGTGCTGCCAGTCAGTGCCCATCAGTGCCTGCTCATCTAGGCACTGATGAGCACTGACTGGCAGCACTATGGGCACTGAGTGTGGGCACTGATGGTGCTGCCCATCAGTGCCATCCGCCAGTGCCCATCAGTGCCGCCTCTCAGTGCCGCCCGTCAGTGCTGCCTCTCAGTGCCCAGCAGTGCCACCTCTGTGCTCATCAGTGCCTCCTATCAATGCCGCCTATCAGTGCTCATCAGTGCGGCATATTAGTACCTCCTCATCAGTGCCCATAAGTGCCACCTCATCAGCGCACATCAGTGAAGGAGAAAAATTTATTTTCAAAATTTACTCGCAGAAAATAAGAAAAACTTTTTTTTTTTCAAAATTTTCTGTCTTTATTCTTTTTTTTTGTAAAAAATAAAAAACCCAGAGATGATTAAATACCACCAAAAGAAAGCTCTATTTGTGTGAAAAAAATGATAAAAATTTCATATGGGTGCAGTGTAGCATGACCGCGCAATTGTCAGTCAAAGTGTGACAGCGCTGAAAGCTGAAAATTGGCCTGGATGGGAAGGGTGTTTAAGTGCACAGTAGGCAAGTTAAAGTTGTTGTGCGTATAAAGGTAGGTGTCCCAATACTTTTGACAATATAGTGTAGCATTGAGTCACTTGCTTGCAGCTTATATATGTAGTATGTCCCTCAACTGTGAAGTATTACAAAAGTCAGAATTCATATTTTTGTCAAATGGATGTAAGCCAGAGGCATTTATAAAGGTTACAAAACATTCTGAAGAATCAAACAATGAGACTGTCTCCACTTAACCAAATTTCCAAATCAATTCACTCCTCACTACTTGTAAGCAGTACAGACATGCCAGCTGATATGTACATCCTGACAGGGATTGTCTCTAACCTGTCTGAGTGCATTCAAAAGAGTTTACCTTTCCGAAACAGACCCTGTAGCTTCTGTTGTAAAGATTTGACAATGGCAAAGAAAAATGTATATTTTTATTGATATTTTGGGCCTGTATTCCCATAAATCGAATTTATTCATGGTGGATTAGCAGTCTGCAGGCATCATAGGAGTTGTTATAGACTAAGATATTCAGTTCACCCCAGGGGTGTCCAAAGCTGGGTAACCTTGTATTCTATGTTATTTTTGTCAAATGTCAGTTTTCAGCCTAATCTACACCATACTAAATTCTATTTAACCTCTTCCCGACTGTTCGCCGCATTTATACTGCGGTTGGGCGGCCCTCCTGCGTGAACCTACGTAGGTATACGTCGGTCGCGTGCCTGCAGCTAGGGGGCGAGCACTGCGGCACGCTCCCGCCCCCGCTCGTCAGCAGGGAAGCCGATGCAGCAGGCAGGTGGCTCCGCTTGCCGCCTGACACCCACAAACGTTCCCCACTGAGAGAGAACAACGGTCAGCTGTTGTAAACACAGCTGACCATTCTCTCTGTAATGATCATAGAGCTCCTGTGATCCTGCTATATAGGATCACATGTCTCTGTGATCATTTTACAAGCCATGCCCCCCCCCCCCCCCCCCCACAGTTAGAATCACTCCCCCAGGCTCACATTTAACTCCTTGATCACCCACAGTGTTAACCCCTTCCCTGCCAGTGTCATTATTACAGTAAATGCATATTTTTAGCACTGATTACTGTAGTAATGTCACTGGTCCCCCCAAAAGTGTCAAAAATGTCAGTTAGGAGTCCGATCTGTCCGCCACAATGTTGTAGTCCCGCTAAAAATCGCAGATTGCCGCCATTGCTAGTAAAAAAAAAATAAAAATGACATAAATCTTTCCTGTAGTTAATAGGCAAGATTTACCAAAACTATGTAGCAGAATACAAATTGGCCTAAAATGTTAAATTTTGATTTTTAATTTTTTTTTTTTTTGAGAATGTTATATAGCAGAATGTGAAAAATATATATTTTTTTCAGAATTGTCGCTATTTTTTTGTTTATAGCACAAAAAATAAAAATCGCACAGGTGATCAAATACCACCAAAAGAAAGCGCTATTTGTGGGAAAAAAAAGGACATCAATTTTATTTGGGTACAGCATCACATGACCGCGCAATTGTCGGTTACAGTAACACATTGCAGAATCGCAAAATATGGCCTGGTCATTAAGGGGGAAAATCTTCCAGTCCAGAAGTGGTTAAAGTAGGCCTTAAAGTGGAGCTCCACCCAAAAGGAGAAGCTCCACTTGTTCGCAGGATATACCCCAAACAACCCCCCCCCCCCCACATTTGCCACCTTTTGGAGGGAGGGAGGAGTAGTTATCTACTACTACAGTAGTTCTACTTCAGGTAAGATTGCCACACAGTGATCTACCACCTATCCGGCCCCCCCTCCGCTGTTTTATGGGACCTGTGCGTGTCTCAGAAGATGGCGGGATTATTCAGAAAGTGCAGCGCGACTCGCGCATGTGCAGTAGGAAACCGACTGTGAAGGCTTCACTGCTGGTTTCCCTTACTTGCAATGCCGATCGCTTGGGATGCTGACATCACGGGATTCCTGGACAGGTAAGTGTCCTTCTCTTAAGTCAGCAGCTACAGTATTTGTAGCTGCTGACATCATTTTTTTTTTTTCAGACGGAGCTCCACTTTAATGTGTGCTTCAAATTTTGCTGAAAAATTGGAATACATTTATCCTTCATATTTTTACATGTTCCCATTCACATAACATAAGTTTGTTTTACTTGTTTGCTTGCTTTTATGAAAACTCTAAAACTGAATGTTGTAATGTTAGGGAGGAGGTTGAGGCATTACAAGCCTAGAAAGTTAGAAAAATCAGCACAAAGGACGTTACTTACATTTTATTGTGAAGTGTCCCTTATTGTGATGTTGGTTGCCATATTAGAAATCCAAAGTACTCTGCCCCCTCCCATACCCTGCTGCCATATTCTTCTGGTGCTGAAAAGGTTAATATAGCCAAGAAACCTGTGATAGGCACTCATCAATTGTGTAGATTATGCTTGCCCTCCTCCATCTATAGAAGATAAACTATAGCGTCCTTGAATGGAAAGCGCTATGAATGGAGGATACAGACCTTTCATTCATTTGCCCATCCTTCATTTAAAAATCATGCAATGAGGGAAATCTATTGAATTCCCCTATCCATGCTAAACAAGGTGAATGTAGGAATCTTCACTGGCACCTATTGTATTTTGACAGATGGCACCTACAGCAGCCAGAATATATAAACAGTGGCTGTCTCTAAATGGATGCACTGCTGGGCCAACAATTTGTTGCCCAGCTCCTTTGATTTTCAGATTGAAGGATGACTGATAGGACGGTGCTGAGAGATGCAAAACACTTTGGTATATTTAGCTGACCAAAAGGAAGCAAAAAATTAATAGTTAGGATTTACACTTACTTTAAAGTGATACTAAAGTCTGTTATTTTTTTTTACTCTGTGTAATAGTTTTGCACAGAGCAGCCCCGATCCTCCTCTTCTCGGGTCCCTTACCGGTGCTCTAGGCCCCTCCTTCCTGTCAAGTACCCCCACAGCAAGCCACTTGCTATGGGGGGGGGGGGAGCCGAGCCGTAGCTATGTGTGTCATTTCAGACATGGAGCTGTGGTTCGGCCCGTCCCCTCTCGCTCTCCTCATTGGCTAACTGACTTTGACAGGAGCAAATGGCACCGCTGCTGTGTCTCAGCCAATCAGGAGGGAGAGTCTCAGACGGTGGAGGCACTCGTGCACATAGCCGGATTGAGATGTGGCTCAGGTAATTATGATTTATTTATTTATCTTAAAGAGATTGTAAAGGCAGAAGGTTTTTATATCTTAACGTATTCTATGCATTAAGATAACTCTCCCTAATACTTATCTGAGCTTGTCTTTGTCCAGCGATATTGCGGGAGTGTCTAAGCTACCTTGGACCCACCAACATTGGCTGAGACAGGAGTGTGGCGCGATTGGCTCCCGCTGCTGTCAATCAAAATCAATAAGTTCAACCAGGAGAGAGAGGGGTCTGGTCGTGGCTCCGTGCCTGAATGGACACAGGGAGCTATGACTTGGCTCGGGTGCCCCCATAGCAAGCTGCTTGCTATGGGAGCACTCAACAGGAGAGAGGAGCCATTAGAGCCGAAGAGGGACCCGAGAAGAGGAGGATACAGGCTGCTCTGTGCAAAACCAACACATTGGAATATTACAGCTTCCAGTACAATGTGCAGGTGATGTAGGGTACAGCTTAGCATACAGAATGGAGCAGTGTGCACTAAAGCACACTAAACAAAGTAGAACAGCTTACAGTTTAGATCACACAGTGTAGTAGTCTGGAGTTTGTGACATATAGACCGGAGCGATGTGCATTAGTGAGCATAAAGAAAGTGTACAGAGTGGAGTGCTATAATGAGACCCCTGGTATATTCTCCAACCCCATTACTTATTGCTCTGTCAAAGGTGAAAGCAGTCCAAATCTGCTACAGGCAGGTTTTTTGTGCATTTAGGATGTGGTTCCCATTTGACTAAAACATGGAGAAATGATTACAGGGTACATATAATGACACCTGAGGTTGAGTGGGACATGAAGCTTCCTGCCCTATTGTTATGGCTTGGGAAACTGGTGTGAGTGGCGTGCTCCACATTAACAAAGCAGATACGGATTTTCATCTGGACTTTCACCAATGCCAGTTTCCTAACAGACTTTATGAGCATATTTTCCTCAAATGATAAATGCAGTGTATGTGGTATGTGTTTACGGAATGATTGTATGATATATACGTTATTTCAGACATTTTGTCCATTAGATTAAAAAAAAAAAATACTTTCTCTTACGTCCTCCGACAGTCGCCGCCATCTTCATATTCGTCACAATGGGGTATTAGACTTTGCTCCGTAGGAGTAGCTAGGCAACAGAATATGTTAATATTAAAGCTTTTAACATATCCCACCCCCAGGGGGTGGTCCCCTCAGTCAATACCCTCCTACTTCCTGTATCCATACCTCAGTTTCAATGTCTAGCTTGTCAGGAGTAGCTGGATGTCTCTATGCTGGGGCATTTTGTCTCAGCCTTTCTCTTCTTTTTTTGATTTTTGTTTGAGTTTTTTCTCTCTCTTTACTTAGCTGTTATTTTTGTCAGCATTAGTTCTTCTGATGAAGAGGATTCGTGCGGGCTGGGTCTCGGGCTGATCCCCCTGGTCGCAGGTTGTGGGTCAGTGGCTTCCCAGCCTGCCTTCGAGCGTTCAGTCAGGTACTGCTCCTGGCACAATGAACGACCCATCCCTGTTCGGTGCAGGGATGCTATGGTGAGGTGGCTACCTCACTGGACGCTGTGCGGTTTCTCAACCCCAGTTTTGCTGCGTCCTGGATGCGACTCTCCCTGTCACATGTGCAGTGGCTTGTTCGCCTGTGCGGGTTCCCCACGCCATCTAGGAGGTAAGTGTATCTGTGTGGGGACCTGTCTGTTTGGGGGGTGTCAGTCTGGGACTGTGTAACCCTGCCTCTGTTCACACTGTCAAGCTCCCTATCTCTCTGGCTGCATTATGTGGGCTGCAAGGAGGGGGGCTGTGCTGCACTATCTGTGTCAGACTGTGGATGTGTGACAGGCTGTGTGCTGTGGGGCATGATGTATCGTGTTTGGGCACATTACAGCGACCGCTGCGGCGGTCCGCCATGTTTTACTGTACTGTAGTGTTTTTTTATGCGGTCCTCACTGTGGTGGAGGAGCGGCGTTTTCAGCGCCAAACGGCGCCATTTTGGCAGCGCTTGCTCCGGCCGCATGTTAACACTGCAGGCGGCCATTTTCTTGTAGCCTTCCATAGGCTTTAATAGAGCGCCCTGAGTTACATCACTTCCTTTTCCCTGGGCGCACCGATCGAGGCAGCAGCAACAGCAGTGGTCTCTCAAGGTTTTTATCCTCTCTATTCCTATATCCTTGCCTGAGTTGAGCTTTTATCCCTGTGGGGGTCTATTTGTGCTACTGTGTGTGCGGTGGGCTGCGCTCGCCGCGCTTGTTAAAGGGGCAGTTAACCCTTTATTCTCCAGCATATTATTTGGGGGCAATGGATTCTCAGGAAAGCAAATTTCCTGCCACTTTGGTGGGAGGCCAAGGGACTGCTGTTTCCCCCCCGGGGGGGGATTTGGCTGAGGTTGTGGCTAACCTTGCTGCTCAGGTGCAAATGCTTGTGGCTGCTCAATCCACAAAACGGCCCAGAGTTTCAATTTCCTCTGATTCAGAGGGTGATGGTGATGGGGCTGCTATGGCTGGGGTCTCCTTATCGGGGTCCCGTTCCTCCCTGGATCTTGTGGGGTCCGAGGTGGAGGCTGAGGTTGAAGGGGTTGATAATTCTCCCCCTGGCTCGCCTGAAGAGCTTGCACTCATGGAGGAATTGGTTGCTTCTATCAAACAAACACTGCGTTTGCAGGATGAACCATGTCCTCCTGCTGCCCTAGCAGCTTATGGGACGCAGAAAAGACGCAAGACATCGCAGGTCTTTCCCTGCACTGATGATTTTCAGCGCGCTGTTAGGGAACAATGGCGCAATTTACGCAAGCCTTTTGCTGTGCCAAGTAGGTTCAAGCTGCGTTATCCTTTCACGCCCGCTACTGATGAGCGGTGGTGTGTACCGCCTCCAGTGGATCACGCGATAGAGGTTTTGAATAAGTCCACTGCGATTCCTGCAGAGGATACCCCGGTGTTCCGGGATGCCACGGACAGGAGGCTGGAGTCTCTTGCCCATCATACTTATTCTATTACGGGTTCAATGCTAAAAGCTCTATTTGCTTCTCTTATGGCAGCCCAGGCTGTCGCGAGTTGGACGCAGGTGCTTAGGCGCGTCCTGGTGGCTGATCGGCCTCACCGGCGACATTGGATATGGTGGATCAAATCCATCAGGGTGTCATGTATTTGTGTGATGCGGACTTGGATATAGTACCGTTGGCTGCACGTGTACACAGCGTGGCGGTATTGTCTCGCCGCCTGGTTTGGTTGAAGTGTTGGTCTGTGGACCAATCTTCGCGCAAGACCTTAGCCAATCTGCCCTATGATGGATCTCACCTTTTTGGAGAATCCTTGGATACACTGATAAAGGGGATCACGGGTGGTAAGAGCACGCTCTTGCCCCAATCCCACAAGGCTAAGGCGGCTCCTGGTAAGAAACATGCTTCCTTTCGGCCCTCTCAGGGGTCCTTTCGTGCCTTTCGGTCGCACTATAAGGGCAAGCCGTTCAAAGGTCAAGGCTCCCAAAAGAAGCCGTGGTCAGGTAAGCAGAAGTCCGGCCAGTCCGGACCCGCTGCCCATAACAATGCGGCCTGAAGGGGCGCCCTCACCCGGTTCTGGGGTGGGGGGACGCTTGCTCGGTTTTCTTCAACCCTGGCTGGCCCGTGTTCGGGACAAGTGGGTTCAGGAAATCGTTCGGTCTGGCTACAAGATCGAGTTTCTCTCTCGGCCGGAGAGCAGATTTTTTCCCTCAAATCTTCAACTGTCTCCGGAGCGTTTGCGGGATCTGCACCTGGCGGTGCGGGACCTGAGGGCTCAGGGAGTGGTGGTTCCGGTGCCTCATCGGGACAGATTTCGGGGGTTCTATTCCAATCTGTTCACCGTGCCCAGGAAGGAGAGCAAGGTTCGTCCAATTCTGGACTTAAAGGCTCTGAACCGCTTTGTGCGGGTTCGCAAGTTCCGCATGAAATCCCTGCGGTCGGTGGTGGCTGCCCTGGTTCCGGGGGAATTCATGGTTTCCATCGACTTGAAGGATGCGTACCTTCACATCCCGATTTTCGGGGGTCACCAGAGGTACCTCCGATTCGCCATTGCGGAGGATCACTACCAATTCGTGGCATTACCTTTTGGTCTCGCTTCGGCTCCACGGGTTTTCACCAAGGTGCTTGCACCGGTTCTGGCTTTGTTGAGAGCCCAGGGCATCTCTGTCCAGGGGTATCTGGACGATATTCTGGTTCGGTCTGCTACCAGCCAGGGTCTGGAGAAGGACCTGTCCATCACGATGCAAACTCTACAGGAGTTTGGTTGGACGATAAATTTTCCAAAGTCGACGCTGTGCCCGTCGGTTCGTCTTCCCTACCTGGGAATGATACTGGACTCGGTCCAGGCGAAGGTCTTCCTACCGGACGACAAACTCAGGGCTCTTCAGGAAGAAGTCAGGTCCCTCAGGGACGTTCCGTGCTCGTCACTCCGGACGTGCATGAGATGTCTGGGATTGATGGTCTCGGCTTTCGAGGCGATTCCCCAGTTTCACACGCGGGGTCTTCAAGCGGAGATCCTGTCCAGGTGGGACGGGCGACCGCAATCTCTGGATCTCCAGATTTCGTTGAGCCATCGCACCAGAAGGGATCTTCTGTGGTGGCTCCAGTCCCCGACGGTGTCAGGGGGCAAGTCTTTTCGTCCTCTTTCATGGACGGTGATCACCACGGATGCCAGCCTGTCGGGCTGGGGTGGTGTTCTGGGCGTTCTGTCCGCCCAGGGAACTTGGTCGGAGGAGGAATTCTCCCTTCCGATCAACATTCTGGAATTGCATGCGATATATCTCTGCCTTCGACGTTGGACGGACAGGCTGCAGGGCTGTCCGGTTCGGGTGCAGACGGACAATGCCACAGCAGTGGCCTACATCAACCACCAAGGGGGCACCAGGAGTGCCCGAGCGGCTCGGGAAGTGGCCGACATTCTGTCTTGGGCCGAGACACACGTCCCGGCGATATCGGCGGTTCACATTCCGGGGGTGGAGAACTGGCAGGCGGATTATCTGAGCCGCCAGACCCTGGACCAGGGGGAATGGTCCCTCCACCCGGATGTCTTCCAGATGTTGTGTGCGAAGTGGGGTCTTCCGGAGGTAGACCTGTTCGCGTCTCGTCTGAACAACAAGGTGAAAAGGTTCGTGTCAAGGACGCGCGATCCTCGGGCAGACACGTCAGACGCGTTGGTAGCTCCGTGGCATCAGTACCGACTGATGTATGCGTTTCCACCGATTTCAATTGCTGTCCAGGTTCCTTCGCAGGTTGCACTCGGAACAAAACACAGTGATTTTTGTGGCACCGGACTGGCCTCGCCGGTCCTGGTACGCAGACCTCGTGAATCTGGCGGTCGACGCCCCGTGGCGTCTGCCTCTTCGAGAAGATCTCCTGTCTCAAGGGCCGATATTCCATCCTGCTTTACAGTCGCTGGCTTTGACGGCCTGGCTGTTGAGACCGAGGTCCTGAAGGATAGGGGTCTCTCTCCTGAGGTCATTCACACTTTGATCAACGCGAGGAAATCTTCCTCGGGGAAGGTCTATTACCGTACTTGGAAGGCCTATTTTGCCTGGTGTGAGTCCAGGGGGTTTTCACCTCGCACATACTCGGTATCTAGAGTGTTGTCCTTCCTTCAAACGGGTGTCGACCAGCGTTTGGCGCTGGCTACGGTCAAGGGTCAGGTGTCTGCGCTGGCCGTTCTTTTTCAACGTCCTGTGGCTTCTAACTCCTTGGTTAGCACTTTTGTTCAAGGGGTGCGACATCTGATCCCTCCTAGGAGGGAACCTCTGCCTCCTTGGGACTTGAATCTCGTTCTGTCCGTATTACAACCTGCTCCTTTTGAACAGATCAGGGAGATCTCGTTGTCTATGTTGTCCAAGAAGGTCGCCTTTTTGGTGGCGATCACTTCGGCTCGCAGAGTGTCGGAGCTGGCGGCTTTGTCCTGCAAGTCTCCGTATCTGGTCATTCACTTGGATAAGGTGGTCTTGCGACCTAACCCTTCCTTTCTTCCGAAGAGAGTTTCGGAATTTCACCTCAATGAGGACATTGTCTTGCCTTCGCTTTGCGCGAAGCCTAAACATCCGAAGGAGGTGAGGTTGCACTCTTTGGATGTTGTTCGGGCGATTAGGGTTTACCTTAAGTCGACTGAGTCTTTTCGTAAGACGGATTCTTTGTTTGTCCTTCCGTAAGGTCCTCGGAAGGGCATGGCGGCGTCGGCTTCTACCATCGCCAAATGGATCAGACAGACCATTGAGCAGGCATATGCTTTGAAGGGAAAAGTTCCTCCTATGCCTGTGAAGGCGCACTCTACCAGATCTCTGAGTACGTCTTGAGCCTGTCGTCATGGGGCTTCTGTGGCCCAGGTGTGTAAGGCGGCGACTTGGTCGACCGTACACACTTTCACAAAATTCTACAGAGTGGATGTTCAGGCATCGGCAGATGCTTCCTTTGGCCCCAAGGTTCTTAGTGCGGCAGTTCCTTAGGGTCTCTTGTTTTGGACCCTTGGCTGTTTGGGATATGTTTTTTATCCCTAGGTTATTTGTTTTTCCTGGGTTGTTGCTCCTGTTGAGCAAATTTTTTTCATGTTGCCCAGCTGGTTTCCTTCCTTTGGTAAGGTTCTTTTCTCTGATGTGGAGACTGTGTTGCCTTTAGGCGCGGCTGCGTTTCCCACCCCTCATGTTTGCACTGCTTTGGGACGTCCCCATTGTGACGAATATGAAGATGGCGGCGACTGTCGGAGGACGTAAGAGAAAACTGAATTTTTGTAAAATCTTACCTGTAAAATTCCTTTCTCTGAGTCCTCCAACAGTCGCCGCCCCCGCCCCTCTTTTGGGGTTTGGTTGTATACTCTACTGCTATTCCACTGAAACTGAGGTATGGATACAGGAAGTAGGAGGTTGTTGACTGAGGGGACCACCCCCTGGGGGTGGGATATGTTAAAAGCTTTAATATTAACATATTCTGTTGCCTAGCTACTCCTAAGGAGCAAAGTCTAATACCCCATTGTGACGAATATGAAGATGGCGGCGACTGTCGGAGGACTCAGAGAAAGGAATTTTACAGGTAAGATTTTACAAAAATTCCGTTTTTTTGGGATAGGACTACCAAATGTTAAGAAGATAAGATAGAGAAAAAACTTTCCAATGCATGTTTAGTATTTTATTCTTACCAAGGAAGTTTGGTTAAACAATGACAAAATAAATTACCAATTCAGAACAGTAAAAGATTGCATGGTAACAACACGTAGGATACCTTTGAACATAAATAATAAAATATTATTAGCTAACTGTTATAAGACTAAAAATGGTAAAGAAACAATTAGGCACCATAACGACTCCATCAAAATGATGTTTTTATGGTGTCTGGAGGTCCCTGTGCGCTGTCTTACCTTGTAGGATTAAACCATTTTAAAACCGTTTAATCCCAAAGTCTGTGTTCCAACATCGATCTCCCAGGGGTGTCTCTGATTGGCTGAAAGCAGTGAGCTGACACTCTAAGCCAACCAGTGACCCCCATTCATAAAACTGTCTTGAAAAAGGGATGTTTCTTTTTCAAGCCAGTTTTATGAATGGGAGTCACTGGTTGGCTGTGGACGTCAGCTAACCGCTCTGTAGACTACCAACCTCTGGAATTGGGACAGGTTGGTGGTTGACATACACTTGAAAGGCAGCTTCTTCACTCTGGAATCAAGAAATAAACAGAGGGCGCACTGGCCTAGCGCATTATCCTCAATACAAACCACTTTATTAAAAGAAAGTACAAATTCATACTCACAAACATAGATTTGACAAAGGCACATCAACACTAATGTTACAACATTGAGATTGTCGCATCACAGATATGAAGTCCTTACAGCGACTGGTTGATGCGTTTTGAGGTCTTGCCTCTTCCTCAGAGCTTTTTTCCCCTCACTCTCTCGCTCACTACTTTTCCGCTATTACTGAGCATCATCACGCAGGAACATAGCGTGCATCAAGGTCAGGAGTCAGGAGGACCAGGCTTCATCTGTCCTTCTAAAGTTACAGCCGGCCTTCTCCCTGCCGCAAAACAGGACCCTGCACTGCAAGCAAGACTCCGATCCCTGTGACAGTGGGCGCCGGTTTGGTCAGGCTGAAAAGGGAGGTATGGAGGGATTGGGCGGCAAAATTCAAATCCAATCCGGGACAGTGTCCTCAGTCAAGGGGCTGTCCCCCGGAACCAGGGACATCTGGTCACCCTACCCTATTCTGCTGTCTGGATTACCTCGTGGATGATGCTGGACTGGTTGCCATTCATTTTGAATGGCAGCCTAACACATGCACCTGGTCTGTGCACTGTGATTTGCTACCTTTCCAAAATAGTACAACAATGGTGTATGTGTGTAGTCGGGGACTCTGCTGGGCACTCCTGGATGTAAGGGAAGATTTACATAAAAATGCTAAATCATTACTATCTGGGTTATGCGCCACTTATTGGTGACTGTACACTGGCAGATCAATCAAACAGGAAGTTCTCCCCTAAAAAAAACCTCCTATACAGGAAGTACCTCTGTTTTTTTTGCCAGTGTCTGTAAGGTGATGGTCACTGATGTGTTGCATATGGTCTTGGAGCATACTTGGAGGTCCTAAACAGTTCTGCTGAGAATCGGGGATTAAATCAGATCCGTTTGAAAGGCTGTCAGCCAAAATGGATGATACTCGAGCCTCATTGGATAGGAGAGAAGAATGTTCGAGGTTTGCTTGTAATGCAGCCTTACGGCGCTGGACCCTGCGTAATGGAACCCTGTGCAGTGTTTGTTCTGACCAGGGTGCTTTCCAGCCGGCACTATACAGGTCCAGGGAGTGGACCCCAGATTAAGGGGGACTGAGTCCTTGAAGGTCTTTTATGACCAAGCTTACCATAATGGGTAAAGGTTGGACTCTAATGATTCAGAGTCCTCCAGCAGGAATGGTAAGTTTGCATTTACTAAAAAAAAATTAGATCTGACTGTCCCCAGTGGCCACTAAGAGAATGACCAGACAGTGTGCGGTTTGGTCTGGCCAGGTCATGCTCTGTGTGTGTCCTGGGAATATTGGGCTGTAGTTTCTCCTCCAGCCACTAGAGGGTGAGGGATCGCTCAGTATTGCTTACACTTGTGCAGTAATAAGGGGCAGAAATAAGAAGGGTGGCTATTTTTTTTAATGTTTGAAATCACATGTGGGCTGAATAATCAATGAGACACTGAGCACTCTATGGCTGGATAATGAGGTGTCAGCACTACTTATGGGAGAGCTGGGTGACCAGACAGGACACTAATATATACTGCATTAGTGCATAATTTGCATAAAGGTATACTTGCTGCCTTTTCTAGGGGGGGGGGGGGGGGGCGCACGCCTTGTACAACTTTTTGTCGATACACCCCTGCACGTGTATCAGTACACTTAAAGGAGTTGTGTCTCCAGAATAGCCTGCATTTGGTCTGCAGGAACTTACATTTAGGCATCACTGAAGCAACATAGAGTCTGTGTTGGGTGCACATGTGCTTGGCTAGTCCTGCAGAACTAGTATAGGGCCAAGTGCAGTTGGGCAGGTGTAGCATAACATGACATTATTGCATGGATACCTGTATAATTGTAAACTGCATATTGCATATATCAGCCTTCAAAATTTCCACTCACCTGCTCGAATTTGACTAGTGCCTGAATGACAGGATTGGCGCTGCCGTCACTCCTATCATTCCAACAGTGCAGGCTGCGATGGCTGCTGGAGGGAGGATTTTGCTCCCCCTCCCTCTAGCTTTTGGACTGTCAGTTTCAGGCTCTGGCCGCTTGTTGTGTGGGCGGGATGGGGATTCAGCAATCTTCTGAGATCCCACCCCCCTGCTCGCCCGCCCGCCCACCTCCCTGAACTGCCCACCTGCCTCAGTCGGTGAGGTGGGGGGTCAGTTGTAGTGAAAGTTAACCCCCCCACATGTATTTGTTTTAATGGCAGTGAATGTTACCCCCTCATTCCCTACCTTGCATCGGTCCTCATGGCAGTGAAATTTTATCCCGCTACCCCCCTTCTGCATTTGTGATAATGTCAGTGAAAGTTAACCCCCTCCCCCCACATTGGGGGTCATGGGAGGGGTTACATTTCAATGCCACTCACCACCAGTGGGGAGCAGGGGTTAATAATACGGACCCCTGTGCTTTCAGTCCAGTGACATCAATGCTGGGGCTTATTAATGCGTCCACTGACTTTAATGCTGGGGATTATTAATGCGTCCACTGACATCAATGCTGGGAAATATTAGTGCATCCAATGACATCAATGCTGGGGATTATTAATGCATCCACTGACATCAATGCTGGGGATTATTAATGCGTCCACTGACTATAATGCTGGGGATTATTAATGTGTCCACTAACTTTAATGCTAGGGATTATTAAGGTGTCCACTGACCTCAATGCTGGGGATTATTATTGTGTCCACTGACCTCAATGCTGGGGGTTAATAATGTGTCCACTGACATCAATGCTGGGGGTTAATAATGCGTCCACTGACATCAATGATGGGGGATAATAATGCGTCGTTTGATACCTGCATTAGGGGTTATTATGGCATCTGGCACCAATTCTGGGGGTTTTTAATGCATCCACTGACATCAATGCTGGGGGATATTAACACATCCTCTGATACCTGTGTTGGCGGTTATTATGGCGTCCACTGACACCAAAGCTGGGAGGTATCATGGCGTCCACTGACACCAATACTGGGGGTTATAATTACAGTCACTGACATCTATGCTGGGATAATTCTAATTTGTGTTTAGGGGCGGAATTAGGGGCAGGGTAAGGGTTGGGTGGGGCAACTGGTGGCGAGTAACTCTTAAGGCCTGGCTAGGAGTTCAGAACTTGAAATTTTGAGCCCTGGCTTACACTGCTTACTTGCATGCTTGCATTGAACTGTATACTTACTGCATAATTGCTTGCATTAAACTGCATACCTACTTGTATTGAACTGCATACTTGCTTGAATTGAACTGTATACTTACTGCATAATTGCTTGCATTAAACTGCATACCTACTTGTATTGAACTGCATACTTACTTGAATTGAATTGTATACTTACTGCTTACCTACTTGCGTGAAACTGCATACTTATATGCGTTTTTGCATTGGTTCTGCATACTTACTTGCATTGAACTGCATATTTACATGCGTTTTTTGCATTGAACTGCATACTTACTTGCATTGAACTGAACTGAATACATGCATGAATTATAAAAATACATACTTGTAAAACTTCATACCTTGGTACCTACATAATGGCATACCTGGGTACCTGCGAGTCTGCGTACTTGCATACCTTTGTGCAAGCCCGGACTGGGACAAAAAATAGGCCTGGGCATTTTGGACTGAGCAGCCCGCGAGGGGGGGCATGGCAGGGCGTGGCGTTCGTCTGGATGGTTGATGACAGGATTTAATGTTCCAGGATGTGTGGATTTGATTACGGTACCTTTTTTAGTTTAATTTTCAATTTAGATCAGAGCTGCCATATGATGCGTTTTTTTTTTTGTCTTACTTTAAATCCTGTTTTGATGGTTAAGTCCGAAAAATAGTATGAAGCAGATCAGTCCCAATTCCTGCACTATCACACCTCAGATCACCCCAATTCCTGCACCTTCACCCCTCAGATCAGCCCAATTCCTGCGCCTTCACACCTCAGATCACCCCAATTCCTGCACCTTCACACCTCAGATCACCCCAATTCCTGCACCTTCACACCTCAGATCAGCCCCTGGTAGGCTGGCACTGGCAGCAACAATTTTATTCAAATCAGGATTTCTTCTGCAACTAGGCTGACCTGGCACTGGCAGGCATAGTACTAGACTAGTACTATGCCTGGCTGACAGTGCAAGATCAGCCTAGTTGCAGAAGAAATCCTGATTTGAATTAAATTGTTGCTGCCACGCCAGCCCAGCCTATCTGCAAAAGAAATCCCTAAGTAGAAGTCACTCCTCTCTCCAGTCCTCCACTTACCTTGGGTGTGCTGTGCGGTGTGGCTGCAGAGTGTTCCCACTGGACATAGTACAGGAGATGGTCAGAGACTGAGGACATGATACAAGAGATGGTCAGAGACTACGGACCTGAAACAAGAGATGGTCAGAGACTGAGGACATTTTACAGGAGATGGTCAGAGACTGCGGACATGATACAAGAGATGGTCAGAGACTGCGGACATGATACAAGAGATGGTCAGAGACTGCAGACATGATACAGTAGATGGTCAGAGACTGCAGACATGATACAGTAGATGGTCAGAGACTGCAGACATGATACAGGAGATGGCCAGAGACTGCAGACATGATACAGGAGAGACTGCAGATGTGATACAAGAGAAGGTCAGAGACAGCAGACATGATAGAAGATAGAAGGACACTAGGGGGGCTGGAGAGCGCAGGGAAAGCAGATAGCACTGGAGGAGCTGAAGGGCAAGGGGGGGGGGTTGAGAGCACTGGGGGGTTAAGATCACTGGGGGGGGGCAGTAAAAGAAGTTGTATAGGAGGGGGATGGGACAGCTGCATATAGAGAAATTGATATTTCCATATTTCTCCTGAAGCCGCAGAATGCCTGCAGAAGGGAGTAGGAGAATCATCCATCCATCCAGCGACAGCAGGAGCCGGAATAGGGAAACATCAAATCCTCTATATGAAGCCGCCCCATCCCCCTCCTATTCAGTACACACGGCCGCAGACACCGGGGCTGCACAGCACTGCAGGGAGGCACTGGAGTGAGGAGTCGCACTTACCTTCTCTCCCCAGCCTGCCGCCGCCCCCACCCCCCGCGAGCAGCCCAGAGTCGGAGTGAAGAGCTGCCATCTGCAGCTGCTTGCTTGGATGGCCGATGCTGCGTGAGCGGCTGTGCTGCTGGCAGCGCTGGGCAGGACATCGGCGCGGCAGGAAGGAACACATACTTCAGGAACATACTTCTCTTGACTTCCGGCTCCGCGGCCAATCCGCCTTCTGCTCAGGGGGGTGTGACTCACACCCCCCCCCTGAGCAGAAGGCTGATTGGCCGCGGAGCAGGTGTAGCTGGCAAGTACACAGGCCGCGGCCGCCGCAGTGAGGGAATCAGGGAAATGAATGTCTGACTTCTACCTTCTACTGTGAGGAGTCGGACTGAATGAGAGCCGGGACCGCGGCCCACCGGGAATATGCCCGGTCTGCCCGATGGCCAGTCCGGACCTGCCTTTGTGGGTGCATAGCATTAGACCAACATGGTTTTGGGTCTGCATCCTTGAGGGACTGCGTATTAGGTTTTGGAAAATATAGTTGCTACATTATTTACCTGTTATACGATTTAAATGGTTTCAGTAGGGAGAGGCAGACGGAAGGCAGGTACCCCACCCTCAGGTTCAGTGGACTTTGGGGGAATTCTGGGCTACAGCATTTGTTTGGCATGCCAGCTATTCCTGGTAGTGGCATTGGCAGCTGCAATGGACTCCGGGCGCATCACCCTGAACATGCCTGATCTCGAAGCCTAAGCAGGATCAGGCCTGTTCAGTACTTGGATGGGAGACTGCCTAGGAATACTGTAAGGGTGCTGTAAGCTTTTCCCCTCAAAAGTAAGGGAGGCATCTGAGGCTGCTGAGTTTTGAGAGTATCTTGGACCAGAGGATGTTAAATCAGTCACTGAGGTAGTCCGCTCTGTCTTTAGGTTGACTTCTGCAGAAACCTGGTAGGTTAAGTAGACCTCCTTTTGGGACCTTCTGGGTCCACCAGAGTTATCGGTCGTCACCTTGCATTTGCTCTTGGAGCAGAAGTTATGGGCTCAATATTGTAAACACTCAACAGGTAGCGGCCCAAAAACCAAATGGAGACATGAGGTCTATCTTGGATCTCAAGGTACTAGACAAGTTTCTAAACAACCTTCTGTTTCTGATGGGATTGTCCAATTGGTGATGGTATCTCTGCTAGAGGTGGATTTTGGGTGTCCGTAGTCATCTATAATGCATATCTTCATGTGCCAGTTTTTCAAGACTCAGCGAAGGTTCTGCAATTTGCAGTAGAAAGTCGCCATTTTTGTTTTGTGACACTGCCCTTTGGGCTGGCCAAAGCCCCCCTGAGGGTTGGCAAAGCTCCCAGCCCCAGGAATGAACTTACTGAGGACGCAGGGAATGTCAGTCTCAGTATACCTCAATAATCTTGCTAATGGAGCAGTCGGTTCCAGATTTAAAGCAAAATAGAAGAAGCAAAAGGTTTTTTAAGATACATCTCTGCGTGAGGAAATTATATCTATGTTGAAGTGGTTCCCTACATGCAGTTCCACTACAGGTCTTTTGTAGAGGAACATTCTCTGTCTGGAACAGGAAGGTCCAAGCATTGCGTTGCCGGAGGGCTCTGTTCCCCCTCTGTTTCTCTGGTCGAATTGGTGGTTGATTGTTCAGAATCTGGAGAAGGCGAAATTTTTCCTTCCAGTGATTCCCGTCTCTCTGGTTGGGGGGGCTGGCGGTGGCTACAGTTCAGGGGACTTGGTCCCCACAGGATAGAATACTGCCCATCAATAACTTAGAACTTCAAGCAGTACACCTTGCTCTTTATTATGGGATGAACCAGTTGCGACGAGCTCTATGATTGTTGAGTCCTTTGGACTCGGATAATCACAGAACAGGGAAAAGTACCAATCACAGCAGCCCTTTACCACGTGATCATGGAAGTAAACAGAAGCCGGTTATCTGCTTTTTTTCCTTCTCCCAATCAGTGTGAGGAAAATAAAGCAGGTAACCAACTTCTGTTACAGGGACATCGGTCCCAGTCTGTGCCCGCCAGTGCTTCTAATCAGTACCCACCACTGCCACCTATCAGTTGCCATCAGTGCCTCATCAGTGTCACCTCTCAGTGCTACCTATTAGTGCCGCCTTATCAGCGCACATCAGTGAAGGAGAAAAATTACAATAACATGTTTATTTTAAAGAAAAAAAATTAGACTTTAGTATAATTTTAAGTATCTTTAAGGGTCAGATTTCATCTCCATTCATTTTTTGCCAGAGACCGTTGTTTTTTTTTTTTACTCATTGATTTGTACTTCATGCAGGGTGTAATGCAGACAGTCCCACCTGCCTGGCCACTCTTATGTCCTTGGGACTTAAACCTGATCTTGGCTGTCTTTGCAGAAGCCACCTTTTGAACCAATTCGAGAAACTCCGTTAGTCCCTTAACTCGGAAGGTGGCTTCTTTGGTTACTATCTCTTTGGTAAGAAGAGTGTCGGAGCTGCAGCCCTTTCATGTAAGGAGCCGTTCTCGGTCTTGTATCGATAGGTGATGTTGTGTCCTCATCCCATCTTTCTTGCCTAGAGTGGTTTCTAGTTTTCGCTTGAATCAGGACATTGTCTTGCCTTTCTTTTTTCCTAGTCCACAGTTGGCAGGAGAAAGATCGCTGCATACTCTGAATGTAGTTTGGGTGGTCAGTATTTACTTGAGTTGTTGGCAAAAGGTCAGGAATTCTGGTTTGTGCTGCCAGAAGAGCCCAGGAAGGGCTGGCTGCATCCAGGGTAATGATTTCTCATTGGATCCAGAAGTTATTCATTCATGGTTTGAAAGGGCAACCCACCCTTTCTGGTGAGAGTGCTTGTTACCAGGTGGGTGGGGGGCATCTTATCCGCCATCAGCAGTCAGTGGCTCAGGTTTTCAAGGCTGCTGTATGGTCTTACATTCATACATTCACAGGGATTTACCAGATAGATGTCAGAGCCATGGATGATAATGCCTTTTTCTTTTTTTTAGGGATAGCAGAAAAAGTCCTTCTTGGGTGGCAGTTTCTGTGATTGTGTCTCGCTCTGCCCAATTGTATTGCTTTGGGATGTCCCAGATAGTAATTAATTATAACCTGCTGTGTCCCGTGATGTACGATAAAGAAAATTTTATATTTTTTTCTACATACCTGTAAAATAAATTTCTTAGAGTACATCATGTGACACAGAGGTCCCTCTCCTCTTTTCTGGGATCTTCATTCCTTGCTACAAAATGAGGTACTTCCTGTATGGGAGGGGATATAGGGAAGAACTTCCTTTTTGACGGATTTGTCAGTGTCCATTCACCTATAGGTGGTGCATAACCCAGATCGTAATGATCATAACCTGCTTTGGTTCCCGTGATGTACTCCAAGAAATGGACTTTACAGGTAAGTATGTAGAAAAAATCATGTGGTTTTTTTTTTACCTGCAAATATTTGTAAAATCCACAATGTGGCCCTTCCGCTGAAAAGTTAGACACCCCTGCCTTAAGAAAACACTCCTCATTTTAAGAAAAAACACTTTAGCGTAGATGTTAATGCACACAGAAAGCATCCCCAAAAATACGGGTTTCATGGCAGCCAATTTTTCAGCCCCCTTTCATACCACAACCCCTCTTTACAGCACAGTCCCCCCTTTATATCAGTGTCCACAGTCATCTTTTAAAGCAGTCCCACAGTTGGGTGGCCAGACAGGGCTGTGATGTAAAGGAGACTGTACTGTAAAGGGGGGTGGGGCTGTGATGTAAAGGGGACTGCACTGTAATGTAAAGGGGGTGGGGCTGTGATGTAAAGGGGCACTGTGATATAAAGGACTGCACTGTAATCATTACAGTGCCACTTTACATGCCCCCCCCCCCAATCACAGTGCCCCTTGCAGTCATACACCCCCCTTTTCTCTTTAATCACAGTGCCCTCCTTTACTCCTCTCTGCCTCCCCCTGCATAGTCCTACCTTCAGCAGGGCAGAGGCGGTTGTCAGCCCCTATGTCCTCTCCAAGGTCTCACGCCCCCCTGAGGATGTCATCCTATCAGCAGGGCAGGGGATGGGAGGAGCTGAAGATCTGGACGGAGGGTGGGAGCTGCCCAACTTATCATATTAAGAAGCAGGTATTAATCTAAAAATACTCCTGCTTTCTGTGCAAATCTCCAGCTCCTCCCACTCCCTGCTCTGTTGATAGGATAACACTGTCGGAGAGACAGGAGGGCTGGGAGAGGAGACACAGGCATTGTTGCATAGCGGGAAGTGAGCGACAACCGCAGTCTGTGATAGATAGCCCTGTCCGGACAACAGGCCACATGCGGTCCTGTGGTTGGGGACCCCTGCTTTAAAGCACTAAGATTCCTCTTTGTTGGTCATATTTTTATTCTGGGTCACAGGAACACACTTACTTTTGCACTCCTGTGACCTAGAATCAGACAACAGTGGGCTAAGGGGTGCTGTCAGCTGACGTCACAGAGCTGCCGCAGGTTCTGGAAGGATTCTGACCATGTTTTCAGTTTTCCCAAGGAGCCCTGATGGACAGCTTGCTTCGGTTCTCAGCACTTGGCTGAGAGCTGAAGCTAGCTGCACCCACCCCTCTCCAGCCCAGTGCTCCAATGAGTGCTAGATGGGCAAAACGGAGAGCAGTGACTAATGGTCACCGCTCTGATTAGAGAAGACTGAGAACTGAGTGAATAGTGGTAATGTGATCGCCCAGTTCTCGAGCCTAGAGACGGTGGTGGACAGCTGCAGCTTGGAGGTGAGTATGTATGCTTGTTTTTTTATCCACCCCAAACTTCTAAAGGGATAATTAAAGGCAAAACTTTTTTTTTCTGTTGGATAGAGTAGAGAGGGATTAGAACAGTTCTTATTGCTGTCTGTGCCCCCCCGTTAGGGAAATTCACCCTCTCTATTTGTCCTGTTTACCATTATCATTGAAAATGAGAGTGAACGTTAAAAGAAAATCCCAAATTTTGAGTTGTCCCCAGAAAAGTAAAAGAGGGGAAATCTTCTAATGGGGTCACTAGTTCTGGTGACCTGGAGGGGGCCCCATGGAATTCCCTTGATTTGCAGGGATTTCCCCTCACGTCCTGTCTGGCTATGGTACAGGAAGTGAAGGGAAATCTCAATAGGGCACAGATGGCAAAAAAAAAAAGAAACCGACAGGGCTTATAACTCTCCCTTGCCCTATCCAAAATGAAATAAAAAGTTTTGCCTATAGTTCTACATTAAGGATTTGGCATTTCTTATTTTACGGCTTGTGTTCTTCAGGTGTTTATAGGTCAGTGAAGATCAATTTGTTTACATACTGTTGCATCAATCAAAACCAAAAGCCATGCTTGCCATCAGGATTATAGTTGCATAGATACAATTGAAGAATGCAGAAGACAAGATTATCCTGTTCTTCAATATGCAACAGAAAAGACTAGCAATGCGTACAAAACTTTATTGGCATCAATTCTGTGCAAAGTAATAGACCATAAACAGCTAAAAAGCACATACTCCCATATATGATGGACAAAGGTTGTCCACAATGATACACAGGGAGTTAATATACACACTCATATATATATATATATATATATATATATATAGATAGATATATTGTAGCAGGGTGCTGGTAAAACAGCTCCAAATAGCGGGGGAAGTGGTTGATGGGATCTATGTTCCTCCACGGTTTCTTAGATTTTTCGATCTAAGGTAATGACATTATGGTTAAGGCTGCATTCACATGTCAGCGTATGGATTGCGGGCAGAATCGCCGCGATTCCGCCCGCGATCCGGAAATCATTGCAAATCGCAGGACGCCTGTGCGTTGCCTGTGATTTGCAATAGCACCCCAAACGCTGAGCGATGTTGCCACGATTTCCGCCTGCCGAATCGCGGTAACATTGCGCAAAAAAAATTGCGGGACGCAATACGCTCCAAAGAAGCTCTTGTACTTTTTTGGGCGTAATGCGTCCCGCAGTTATTTTTTTGCGCGGCAAATCGCGGCAACATCGCTCAACGTTTGGGGTGCTATTGCAAATCACGGGCAACGCAGAGGCGTCCCGCGATTTGCAATGATTTCCGGATCGCAGGTGGAATCGCGGCGATTCTGCCTGCGATCCATACACTGACATGTGAATGCTGCCTAAGAGTGCTAGTTCTTTACCCTTTATTACTAAAGTCTTTTCCGGGGCTGGTTTTACTGGGAATCTGATAGTGCTCTGGGTGGGACAGATTCACAATTCCGTGGACCACAGTTTGTTGGTCTCTGGCTAGGCCTTTATTAAGGCAGCTGGACCTGGATCTCAGTGAGAGGGTGAATGTCTCCATTAGAGGAAGCAAATGGGAGCATGGCTGCCTGTGCCTGAAAACTTGAATATTAACGTTTGTTCTGGAAAGGACACTTACCTTTTGAACAAAGACTTTAACAGACTACGGACACAGTAAGAGCCGGTTCACACTAATCCGACTCAAAGTCGCCCCGACTTTAGGCGACTTTGAAGTCGCCCGTGCAGCGCGACTGCATCGCGGCTTGCAAACGGCTTCTCATAATAGAAGTCGATGCAAGTCGCTCTGATTAGAACGGTTCCATTGCACAGCATTGGGAGCTACTTGTCAGGCGACCAAGTCACCTGACAAGTCGAAATAGTGTGAACTGGCTCTTAGGCTCAGCTGAGCGGAAGTTTACTTTTGTTTGTTTTGGCCAGGAGCCAGTTTCTTTTGTTATGGACTTGAGTGTGGATTAAACATGACATTTTCTAAAGAAACTGTGAGTGTGTCCCTGCCTTGAGTCTGATCCCCTACAATATATATATATATATACTGTGTGTGTGTATATATATATATATATATATATATATATATATATATGTGTATATATATATATATATATATATATATATATATATATATATATTTTATATATATAAACAGCATTAAAAATTCCTTAAAAAAATCTATTTTTTATTTTATAATTTATATAAAAAAAAAAAACATAAAATGTATATGTCATTAATTCATGAAATGACTTCACAATTAACATATAGTAAGAATGCTTTACATCATCACAGCATGACAATTTGCAAAAAGCCCAAAGTGGTATTTCCAAGCTACTTGCTGTTATATTCCATCACTATATATACAGTGCCTTGCGAAAGTATTCGGCCCCCTTGAACTTTGCGACCTTTTGCCACATTTCAGACTTCAAACATAAAGATATAAAACTGTAATTTTTTGTGAAGAATCAACAAGTGGGACACAATCATGAAGTGGAACGAAATTTATTGGATATTTCAAACTTACTGAAAAATTGCATCGCATACTAGCTCATTATGAAATACCTAAGAATGAAGCCCCGAAGTGCCGACCGCTCACCTCTCTCATGGGTGACCTGTTGTGTCACCCTTCTTCCGGGTTTGCGGCATCCGGCCATCTGATTGGCTGGATCCGCGATAAAGTCACTCCCGCGCATGCGCGCAGGAGCCGACGGTAACGGCACGAGTGGCCGTTCCTTCAGAGCACATGCGCCAGTGATGTCACTGGCTGCATGCAAAGTTATTATCTCCTAAACGGTACATGTTTAGGAGATATTTACAGTACCTATAGGTAAGCCTTATCATAAGCTTACCTATAGGTACAAGTTGCAGAGGAGGGTTTACTTCCTCTTAAAAAAAAAAAGCTAAATACACTGGGGCAGTGCATATGTACTTATTTAGGCTAATTAATTGCAAAATGCTTTGTTTTTCTGTCCAGACAGTCCAGAGATTTGCACAGCTCAGACAAGACAGCCTGAGGACCTGAATTTTATCTTCTGCAGTTAGGCAATAAGGTTAAGTCACATTTCTGCCCCCAGCCGGTGATTGGACAGTAAAGGATAAGCGGCAGACTGAAGAGGTCATCTCTCTATTTCATCCTGTCACCATTCCTTTTCAGGACATTTACATGAAGTACACCTGATTGAATCATAGTGCTGACCCTTCCTCCCCCCACCCAGACCTCTGCTGTTCAGAGTATTACAAGAAGCTAATGGCAAGCCAAATGACTGTAAGTACACATGTTGCATTAATTAATATGCAATTGATTTTAATGAATACACAGCTTTATTACCTGGAGTTTTAGATCTGCATGGAGATGGACTTTAAAGTTGTATTAACAAGCTTGATGGAATGGACATAAATAGTAGTAGAAGGACTGAAATACCTAGGTAAAAGAAAGTGTGACCAATGAATTTGGGAGAAACCAGCCCTGAGTAATATAGAAAAATATAAAACTCCCAATATTAATCCCAATATCACCACCAGGAGAGAGGGGCAAGAAAGAGTTTTGGGCAAGAAATGCCCCTTTAAATAATAATAAAAACGCTGTCTGGGCGCTGCCATCTTGGATGTGGGCATCTGAAGCCGCAGTGTAATCTGCTGTGTCCTTCCTGATTCCAGGGAGTTCTTCCTGATTCCAGGGAGTGTTCTGGAAGTTCTTCCTGATTCCAGCCTCCTGGGAGTGATGACAAACAGCTCCCAGGATGCAATGCAAAGGCGGAAGTGATGTCGGTGGCCGTGGCCACAGAGGGGGGAGAAGGAGGAAGTACAATAAAAAATGCCCTGCAAATAAGGTAAGGGACCCCCGAAAAAAATTGAAAATGCCCAATTGTTGATCAGCATAGCGAGCGCTCCAGGAATCACTAAAGTTGCAAAATAGGCCGGAACACCACTTTAATTTCACATTTTAAATATCTGTTAACTGACATATCTACTGTATAAAGTATACATTCCAGTTAGGGGGAGACAAAAACCAGCTGCATCAAAGCCCATGGAACCATCAAAAATTGTCACTTGCTCGACATCAAGATGAAATTCTGAGATAAAATCATAGATCATTCCAGGTTCAACACGTAAAGTGTCTGTGTGCACTTCTTCAGAGAAGTTCTCCCATTAATAGGTATGGCTCATGGGTTCAATCAAAATGAAATATGGTCAGTCCCCACGTCCAATGCCTGGGTCTCCCGAGACCCTGCCAACACCAAATGTGAGCCCCCTGTGAGGGAGTTTTTGTCTCCCCCCCCCCCCCAACCCCTATAGCTTGAGCACACCCATCTGCAGTCTGAGGGGCGAGCCTACAAGGGTGACAATGCTGCCACTGCGGTACAGTGCATCATGTGAGCATTGTCACCATTAGAATGGAAGTGATAGTATCTGGCAGGATCAATGGTTAATATTATTAAAATTAAAGAAAATAATTGGATGTAACCCTACAGAATTACATTGCCTATAACCCTCAAATTTTAGGGACACTTTAGCCTCCCGAAAACTGAGCTTTAATGTGGAGGGTGACATTGTTTGGAGGGCACTCATATGAATCAACCTGGATTCAGTTGACTGCAAAACGCTCAGCTGAAAGGAAAAAAGCAAACAGTTGAGAAATGCATTTCTTTCAGCAGTGATTAATGTTCTGAGTACACAAACAGGTGGAGCATGCGTCGCTCTAAATCATTGTCTAAGGCACTGTTCTACAATCATCATCAATAAGCTATTGGCACATGATAAAGAATGACCTAATCAAATGTAACATAAACTCATTGATTTACAAGGACAGTCATTCACGTTTGACCGAGAAAAAACTGATACAACTGTTCTTTAATAGATTAGTGTGAGAAAAAAATGACTCCAAAGTCTATGCAACCCAAAAATGTAATATAACACAGTTCATCAATCCTTAGGCTGGCATGCAACCGGAAAGCCAGGAGAAATTGGTAAGTCATGTGTCTTCTATACTAAAAGTTAATAACAAAACCTTTTGTATTTTTATAAGACACTTCCCCATTCCTGAGTGTCTACTGTTCCTTGTTGCTGTGATTGAACTTTGAGTTTAAAAAGTAATAAAGTTATAAATATACAAAGTGGAAAACTAATCCCAAACTTTAATTTGCATTTGGTGTTTCAATTTAGCAGAGCAATGGGATGAAAGTATATTTCATCATTCAGTCGTCTATGTACCACCTTCAAGACCTTGGCCATGTCCACATGCCACCTGCAGTAGTACTCTGCATAATTCCTTGTTTCCTGCCATATACCCACATTGTGGCTTGAGGGTACCAAGAACTGGACCTAAGCTCCATTTACACTTGGGCGTAGTGTATTTAGGCAATTTTTAAAGGTGGTTTTCTGTGTGATTAGAAGATGCGGCATAGAGGAGCTTCTTTGGGACAGCATCATGCGTTTTTGACCCTACAGACTTTTATTACGGGAGTATCCGAAAAAAATGCACGTAATGTACCCTCTTGTGGTTGTTTTTTTTTTTTTTTCAGGTGCTCCCATTGATGCCTGTGCAAGCACAATATTCTCAACACACTCATTCAAGAAACTGGCTATTCAGTAGCGCTGGGTTCTGTAATGACCATAGGCTTGGAAACCGTGGATGATCAAAGTGAAGAAAATGTCATCAGTACACCAAGGATTTCTCGAAAGGGATTTTATTTTTGTGGTCACATGATAAACATACAGAAAATAGTTTCACCATTCAAAACCATTAATGTGTTGCCAGCATCCCAGATTTGAATAGAACAAACACCCCAGCAGATGCACGGGACTTTAAAGCCAACTAATACTCCAAATAGATTTATGATAAAACATACATTTATTAATTTATCTAAAAAAAAAAAAAGAAAATAGTTAATACATGAAATTTGAAATAAAAAAAAATAATAATGTAAACAGCTGGTTTTACATGTAGAATACATATATGAAACCATATTGTCTCCACTCCACTCCAACCTGACGTGTTTCAGGACTCAAACAAACCTTTCTTCAGGGGTATAATGCAGGAGATTTAACATAGCTTAGGCTTCTATAAATAAAGAACAATATTCACTGTCAGTACATATTTATGCAGACAAAAGTATTCCTGTGTAGTGTTGTCTGGTAATCACCGACCATACAAAGTAAACAAGTTGGCATGCAGCCATATGTGTATTTAAAAGAACTAGATCTGCTTCTGCTAGATGGAAGGGCCCATGATATGCTCCATCTCAGGGGGTTCTAGCAGGCCCCATGAAGGTCCCCTCTAAATTACCACCTGAATTTGTGAATCTAAAATAATATATGGAAATAATACCTGAATCTAGTAAATTAGAAGTAATCCATGGAATCTTTGCTCTCATGCCCCTTAAAAACTCCCATCTCAATCAGTTGGAGCTTTAAAGTATCAGGGTCTGGATGTAATGATGTTGACAATACACTATATTGTCAAAAGTATTGGGACGCCTGCCTTCACACGCACATGAACTTTAATGGCATCCCAGTCTTAGTCAATAGGGTTCAATATTGAGTTGGCCCACCCTTTGCAGCTATAACAGCTTCAACTCTTCTGGGAAGGCGGTCCACAAGGTTTAGGAGTGTGTCTATGGGAATATTTGACACAAAGCAAGGTCCATAAACACATGTATGAGCAAATTTGGGGTGGAGGAACTTGACTGGCCTGCACAGAGTCCTGACCTCAACTCAATAGAACACTTTGAGATAAATTAGAGTGGAGACTGCGAGCCAGGCCTTCTCGTCCAGTATCAGTGCCTGACCTCACAAATGCTATTCTGGAAGAATGGTCAAACATTCCCATATACACACTTCTAAACCTTGTGGACAACCTTCCTAGAAGAGTATAAGCTGTAATAGTTGCAAAGGGAGAGCCAACTCAATATTGAACCCTACAGCCTAAGACTGGGGTGCCATTAAAGTTCATGTTGCGAGTCAGGCAAGTCCCAATACTTTTGACAATATAGTGTATCTCTGTGTTGAGATGTACACTGGACAATTACCATTAGCTGCAAAATGCCTCATGGAGGGGGAAGAGAAAGATAATAGAAGGCGGTTGTGAGGAGATCTCTCCCATTAGGGGAGAAAAATATAGCTCTAAGAACGAATGTTCCATGACTAGGGGATCAAGAGGTGCCTTGCAGCAAAAAGTGAGTGTTTATCGATTCATACGTGAGGCTACTTACCTAGTGTTGTACAGATAGAACTCGTCTGAACACCATAATCCCTCGTCTGAACACGGCAATCCCAGAGTCCTAAATATGGTGACTAACACCTGCGAATGTGCCTACCGCCTACAAAGGCTAACATATAGCAACGTTTTGGAGCAATGCAGGGCCCCCTCATCAAACAAGTGACCAAGGGCAATCAGTGAATGTGCTCCCCCCCAATAACATTTGCCTAAGATCAAGATTAAAGCCATCAAGGGTGCCAATCAGGGAAGCCAAGCATCAAGTCCAAGCACAATATTCCCTAAGCACCCATTCAAGAAACTGGCTATTCAGTAATGCTGGGTGCTGTAATGACTATAGGCTGGAAACCATGGATGATCAAAGTGAACAAAATGTCATCAGCACTTGCCTGGCAAAGGGGCCCTGCGTGGCTCTGAAACGTTGCTGTATGTTTATCATGTGACCACAAAAATAAATCCATTTTGTGGAATCCTTGGTGTGCTGATGACATGTTCTTCACTTTGAAAGCCTGTGGAGCCAAAATTGAGCCAGAAAAGAAGCTACTGTACTTTTTCGAGTGGCTGAGTGTTCAGGTATAAAAGAACACCATGTAAAACAATGGGATTTTTTATGTTGCGTGTTTTTGTTTTGGAGCTTTGAGCTGCAAAATACTCAGATGTGAATAGGACCTAAGGACTCTTTCTAAACAAAAAAAGGGTATCTATAATGAGTTTTGACCAGGACTGGTGCAAGGATTTTTGTCTACACAGGTAAAGGTGCATTTGGCTGGGGATTCAGATTCCCCCTTCCCCCCAACCTGGTGCCCTAAGTCAGCTGTCTTTTGCTGGTGCCAGCCCTGGTTTTCAGCAATGTATTTCTTCTAGAAATGTATCCTTTAGGCCCCTTTCACACTTGTGCGACTTGTCCTGCGACTTGGGACTGCAAAGGCGTATGACAAGTCATACTCCATGGTTTCTAATGAGTATCGTTTATATTTGCACAACTTTAACCACTTTACCACCGGAGGATTTTGCTGTCTTACGTCTGGGCCACTTTTTGCGATTCGGCACTGTGTGACTTTAACGGACAATTGCGCGGTCGTGTGATGCTGTACCCAAACGAAATTTACATCCTTTTTTCCCCACAAACAGAGCTTTCTTTTGGTGGTATTTCATCACCTGTGTGATTTTTACTTTTTGCGCTATAAACAAAAAAATAGCGACAATTTTGAAAAAACAACAATATTTTTCACATTTTTTTATATGAAATTTCCCTCAAAAAAATGTAAAAATCAAAATTTTTTTATAATTTTAGGCCAATTTGTTTTCTCCTACATATTTTTGGTAAAAAAAATTGCAATAAGCGTATTTTGATTGGTTTGCGCAAAAGTTATTGCGATTGCCAGTAATGGCGGCGATCTGTGATTTTTTTTTTTGCGGGACTGCGACATTGCGGCAGACAGATCGGACCCTTGACTGACATTTTTGGCACTTTTGGGGGTACCAGTGACATTACTACAGTAATCAGTGCTATACATATGCACTGTTACTGTAAAAATGACACTGGCAGGGAAGGGGTTAATTTTTATTGGAGAGGGAGGGGTTAATGTATGCCTGGTGCTTACTGACGTGTGTGGGGGGAGGGGACTGAGTGACACAGGAACAGATCGCATGTTCAGCTATGCTGAACCCTGCAATCTGACCCTGCCTGTCACTTAGGAGATCCGCCCGCTCTGTTTACACAAGCGGGCGGATCTCCACACTCGATTCCCCGACGATCGGGGAAGAGCGGCGGTGATCACCGCCACTCCTCCCCTGGCCTGACTCCCGATGTGACTGAATACAGCGGGAGCGAGCCTCCGGTGGCGCGCGCGTGCCGCCGAGAGAGGGGAATGTCTGGCGACGTAGGTCTACATCGCCAGACGATAACGAACCGCTTTGCTGCAGTAGCAGCACAGTGAGCAGCGGTAAAGTGGTTAAGTCACAACGACTTCAAAGTAGTCCCTACAATGCTTTGGGCCGATTTAATGAGCTTTGAGGTCCATAGACATAGGCATTGCTTCAAGTCCAGTTAAAATCGCATCAAAATTATGGCAAAAAAAATTGTGGTAAAATCACGCATATGTGTGAAAGGGGCCTTATATCTTTCTTTTATGTTTATTCAACATCTTTAGTTTAATCAATATTTAAAAGAGAAGTATGGCTTTTTAACCTGCTTTACGACCACCCACCGCACATATACTGCAGCAGGGCGGGCATACTGCGCCGGATCGTGTACCTTGTACGTGCCGGCCACTGATTGATTGCCAGCACCCAATGATCTGCTCCAGACATTACCAAAGAGAGATAAACAAAACACAGGGCTCTCTTCTGACAGCAGAAATGTGCTGTTTTTTTTTTCTTCCTGCAAAGCACATTGCTTAGTAAAAGCAGCGCACAGCACACACAGTAAAGGCCGTACACCCGATAAGAAAATTGGAAGTAAAATTTTGTCCAATAAATGCTCTGCTGATTTTCGGATTGTTAGTATGGTGCTTTCGACAGCCAATTACGAATTTTCGGACGACAAAAACTGGATGTGCAGGCTATAAAATTTTTATCGCACGTCAACACAACGTCCAATTTTCGTTTTAATTAGTACAGTTTTCCCCCTGCAAAAAAATCGTAAGAGCAAGACGACGCATGCTCAGAAACAAGAGCACAATTCAACACATGACATCCTTTCTAAAGTTGAATTCTGTTGTATGAGAATTTTCATATGAAAGTAACCTCTTCACTTTCCACATGAGATTAGCATGCAACAAAAAAAACAGATGAAAATTCGTCCGATAATCTGATCGTATGTACGAGGCTTTACACATGTTGGCCACACAGTGTCAGTACAGACAGCCAGTGTCAGTACAGTGACAGTGCATTTTTTTTTTTTTTTTTTTAGCACTGATCACTGTATTAGTGTCACTGGTTCCCAAAAAAGTTTCAGGTGTCCAATTTATCAGCTGCAATATTGCAGTGCCGCTATAAGTTGCTGATCACTGCCACTACTTGTAAAAAAATAAATAAATAAAAATTCCATAAATAAATCCCCTAGTTTGTAGATGCTGTAACTTTTGTACAAACCAATCAATGTATGTTTAATGGGATTTTGTTTTACCAAAAATATGTAGCAGAATAAATACTGGCCTAAATTGCTGAAGACATTTACATTTTTTACATTATTTTTTTATTGGATGTGTTTTTATAGTAGAAAGTTAAAAATATTTTCTTTTTTTTTTCTCAAAATTGTCAGTCTTTTTTTGTTTACAGCAAAAAAAAAAATAACAACTGCAGAGGTGATTAAAAAATCACCAAAATAAAGCTCTATTTGTGGGGAAAAAAATGGAATACATTTTAATGGGGTATAGTGTCGCACAACCACGCAATTGGCAGTTAAATTAATGCAGTGCTGTATCCCAAAAAATGGCCTGGTCATGAAGGGGATAAATCTTCCAGAACTAAGGATGAATTAAGGTGGTTAATCAGAAAATTAAGGTGGTTAATCAGATCTCTGCTATTCATGTCCGTTCTGCTTAAAATGTTTGTTACCCCAACATTTTATATTCCTGATATGTGCCTGCTGTGCCATATACAGTGCTTTGCGAAAGTATTCGACCCCCTTGAACTTTGCGAACTTTTGCCACATTTCAGGCTTCAAACATAAAGATAAAAAACTGTAATTTTTTGTGAAGAATCAACAAGTGGGACACAATCATGAAGTGGAACGAAATTTATTGGATATTTCAAACTTTTTTAACAAATAAAAAACTGAAAAATTGGGCGTGTAAAATTTTTCAGCCCCCTTAAGTTAATACTTTGTAGCGCCACCTTTTGCTGCCATTACAGCTGTAAGTTGCTTGGGGTATGTCTCTATCAGTTTTGCACATCGAGAGACTGAAATTTTTGCCCATTCCTCCTTGCAAAACAGCTCGAGCTCAGTGAAGTTGGATGGAGAGCGTTTGTGAACAGCAGTTTTCAGTTCTTTCCACAGATTCTCGATTGGATTCAGGTCTGGACTTTGACTTGGCCATTCTAACACCTGGATATGTTTATTTGTGTACCATTCCATTGTAGATTTTGCTTTGTTTTGGATCATTGTCTTGTTGGAAGACAAATCTCCGTCCCAGTCTCAGGTCTTTTGCAGACTCCATCAGGTTTTCTTCCAGAATGGTCCTGTATTTGGCTCCATCCATCTTCCCATCAATTTTTACCATCTTCCCTGTCCCTGCTGAAGAAAAGCAGGCCCAATCCATGATGCTGCCACCACCATGTTTGACAGTGGGGATGGTGTGTTCAGGGTGATGAGCTGTGTTGCTTTTACGCCAAACATAACGTTTTGCATTGTTGCCAAAAAGTTTGATTTTGGTTTCATCTGACCAGAGCACCTTCTTCCACATGTTTGGTGTGTCTCCCAGGTGGCTTGTGGCAAACTTTAAACGACACTTTTTATGAATATCTTTAAGAAATGGCTTTTTTCTTGCCACTCTTCCATAAAGGCCAGATTTGTGCAGTATACGACTGATTGTTGTCCTATGGACAGAGTCTCCCACCTCAGCTGTAGATCTCTGCAGTTCATCCAGAGTGATCATGGGCCTCTTGGCTGCATCTCTGATCAGTCTTCTCCTTGTATGAGCTGAAAGTTTAGAGGGACGGCCAGGTCTTCGTAGATTTGCAGTGGTCTGATACTCCTTCCATTTCAATATTATCGCTTGCACAGCGCTCTTTGGGATGTTTAAAGCTTGGGAAATCTTTTTGTATCCAAATCCGGCTTTAAACTTCTCCACAACAGTATCTCGGACCTGCCTGGCGTGTTCCTTGTTCTTCATGATGCTCTCTGCGCTTTAAACGGACCTCTGAGACTATCACAGTGCAGGTGCATTTATACGGAGACTTGATTACACACAGGTGGATTCTATTTATCATCATTAGTCATTTAGGTCAACATTGGATCATTCAGAGATCCTCACTGAACTTCTGGAGAGAGTTTGCTGCACTGAAAGTAAAGGGGCTGAATAATTTTGCACGCCCAATTTTTCAGTTTTTTATTTGTTAACATAGTTTGAATTATCCAATAAATTTCGTTCCACTTCATGATTGTGTCCCACTTGTTGTTGATTCTTCACAAAAAATTACAGTTTTATATCTTTATGTTTGAAGCCTGAAATGTGGCACAAGGTCGCAAAGTTCAAGAGGGCCGAATACTTTCGCAAAGGAACTGTACTTATATGAGAAAGTCTCCTGTTCTCTTTTGTATTGCTTTCTTTGTGTGAAATTCCCGGTGTTCCTGGCAGTTCCTCTGCTTTCCTTTTTCAAACTGACCATACTAAGCATGAGAGCACACCATGGTCAGTTCTCTGGCTATGCTGGGAACTCTATGTACTCTCCTCCAATGATCAGACTTGTCCTGACACGCCCCTGCTGCACTGGGAAGCTCAGTGTACTGCTGCTTCTCCTCCCTCTAGCTGTTATGGAGCTGAGAATAGAGGGAATGTGATGACTTAAAAAAAGGTATTTATCATTTTTTTTGTGCCTATAAATGTTTTTGCCTTTTTTACTTTTATGTTAAACTGAATGGGTTGCTTTACAAGGTGACCGTTTACAGTCGCTTCTCTGACTGACTGTGGTGGCAAGTGGTTTTCTTTTCCTTTTGGCTTCTGAGCACAAACCTTACATAAAGAAGATACAAATTAAAAAAAAAATAAGATCTATACATAACTTTTACAAGAGGCACAGTGGCATGTATCTTAAATGTCAAGGCGTTTACACATTAACCCATCTTTTCTTCCCAGCTATAGTTCATCAGTCATTCCCCTGTGCTGGTTACAGGTATTTACTGTCACAGAGACTGGTATGTAATGGACTCCTGGTAAATGTTAATGATGATGTTTCATAATCAAGCCCTTGAACAGGTAAACCAACTTCTCAGTTAGCAGTTACGGTTGGCTCTTCACACACCTACAAATAGATGACTGATTGACTCATCTAAGAACATGCAGTTATTTCTGCATTCACTGGAAAAGGCAGACTGTGTTTATCTGCAAACTGCAAGCACCAGGAGGAGCTCGTGAAACCATTTATATTTAAAGGCCCTGAAACATCAACTTATGCAAATTCTGACTTTGATGTGATAAGTCTAGCTCTGACACGCCCCACTTGCCCCTCGTTCTTGATCCTTTAATGTAAACTATGGCCTGGGGGCCAGATGTTGCCCTTTACTTGCCTTTTATCTGGCCCTTGGGGCACTATTCCTCCCACTGATACCAATGATGGGGTACTGTTCCTCCCACTGACACCAATGATGGGGCATTATTCCTTCCACTGACACTAATGATGAGGCACTATTTCTCCCACTGACCTCAATGATGGGGAACTATTCCTCCCACTGACACCAATGATGGGGCATTATTCCTTCCACTGACACTAATGATGAGGCACTATTCCTCCCACTGACACCAATGATGGGGCATTATTCCTTCCACTGACACTAATGATGAGGCACTATTCCTCCCACTGACACCAATGATGGGGCATTATTCCTTCCACTGACACTAATGATGAGGCACTATTCCTCCCACTGACACCAATGATGGGGCACTATTCCTTCCACTGACACCACTGATGGGGCACTATTCCTTCCACTGACATCAATGATGGGGCACTATTCCTTCCACTGACACCGATGATGGGGAACTATTCCCCCCACTGACACCAATGATGGGGCACTGTTCCTCCTACTGACACAAATGATGGGGAACTATTCCTCCCACTGACACTGATGATGGGGAACTATTCCCCCCACTGACACCAATGATGGGGCACTATTCCCCCCACTGACACCAATGATGCGGTACTATTCCTCTGACACCGATGATTGGGCACTATTCCTCCCACTGATACTGATGATGGAGCACTATTCTTCCCACTGACACCAATGATGGGGCACTATTCCCCCCCACTGACACCAATGATGCGGTACTATTCCTCTCACTGCCACCGATGATTGGGCACTATTCCTCCCACTGATACTGATGGAGCACTATTCTTCCCACTGACACCAATGATGGGGTACTATTCCCCCCACTCACACCAATGATGGGGTACTATTCCTCCCACTCACACCAATGATGGGGTACTATTCCTCCCACTGACACCGATGATGGGGCACTATTCCTCCCACTGACACCGATGATGGGGCACTATTCCTCCCACTGACATCAATGATGTGGAACTATTTCTCCCACTGACATCAATGATGGGGAACTATTCCTCCCACTGATACCAATGATAGGGCAATATTCTCCCCCTAATTCTAAAGATGGGGCATTGTTTACCCCCATTTTCCGGACACTTTCTACTCTCACTGGCTACACTCTGGTCCCCCCTAAAGTCCAAAGAACAGTAAACCAGCCCTTTATTTAGAAAGTTTGGAGACCCCCACTTTAATGTAATTCAGGATGGGAGAGGTGGTTGGTTTAGAGAGCCTTACAAGCCAACAGCAAGGTGTGAGAAACTGGAGGGGGAGGCCAGAGCATGACTCGCAAATGATGTTGGTATATAATGGGTATAAGTATGGAAAAGAAAAACTCCTCGCTGTGTAAAAGGCACTTAGCTTACCTCCTGTAAGGGTAATCCCAAAACTCACGGGTTTCAGTAACATTTTGACTGTTGAAGCCAGATTGAAAATTATATTTATTTAGACAAACATGTAGATAAATTGACATGTTTGGAGAGCAAGTCAATCACATTACATTCTGTTGGCTTAATGGACATTGCTCTATCTGACTAGGGTTTCTAATACACTTTTATACGTTCTGAAGTGGGTGGCACCTAGCTATCTAATTTCTTTTGAAGTCCCATCTGGTGACATTTTGGAGTCTTTTGGTATGCGGACGGCCATTCACATAGATGTGTGACTTCCAGTTTCGTTCCTTGACTTCCAGTTTCGTTCCTTGAACAAATCTTTAAAGACTTGAGATAGCAATCTTGCAAATGAAGGGCTGAACACAACAGCTGCCATACAATACGACCTCTCACAAAACATAAATCCAATACTGTATATCTGCTTAATCTCAAATCCATGCCCGATAATCATAAGTAAATATTTGATAAACAAAATGGCTGCTTCCCTTTTCCTCATCACTCCTTTTCTCCTGATCCATGCTGCAGCCACTGAAAAGCTCAGAACAGAACCTGTAAACTAGTAGGGATCACTGTATTAGGGGTACCTACTACAGTGATTTTTAGCTCCCACGGGGATATCACAGGTACAACACATACATACTTCTATTAGTCCAAACTTGACCAATGTAACTATGTATAAATTGCCATTCAGCTTTAATATATGACATGGGATTTCCAGAGCACTATAATTTAGCTAAAGAGAAAGCACAGCAGATGAAGCTTGCTTTGTGGCTCCCCATGTTTGACTTAGGCTGGATTCACATGTGCAAATTGGATGTGGGTTTTTCACACATGTCTAAGGTAGCCGCAGTCTGCATTCCAAAAGGGTTGTGTGCATGTTTGGGTCTGGTTCAGGTGAGAATTCAGGCAGAAATTCAGACCTGATTCGCACCTGAACCGCTGAACAGAAATGCACCAGACCTCATGCTGGGAACCACGGCCGCACATATGTAAACACGGCCGAAAGCCTGCACTGAGCTGTTTGAGTCAAGTCAAGTTCCTCCACCCCAAACTCACACATCAATGTCTTTATGGACCTTGCTTTGTGCACTGGTCTAAATCATTTGGTGGAGGGGGGATTATGGTGTGGGGTTGTTTTTCAGGGGTTAGGCTTGGCCCCTCAGTTCCAGTGAAAGGAACTCTTAAGGCGTCAGCATACCAAGACATTTTGGACAATTTCATGCTCCCAACATGACTGCGCACCAGTGCACAAAGCAAGGTTCATAAAGACATGGATAAGTGAGTTTGTGCAGGCCAGTCAAGTTCCTCCAACCCCTTAGTCTTGACCTCAACCCGACAGAACACCTTTGGGATGAATTAAAGCAGAAACTGCAAATCAGGCCTTCTCATCTAATAACAGTGCCTGACCTCACAAATGAGCTTCTAGAAAAATGGTCAAAAATTCCCATAGACACACTTCTAAACCTTGTGAACAGTCTTCCCAGAAGAGTTGAAGCTGTTATAGCTGCAAAGTTTGGGCCAACTCGATATCGAACCCTATAAACTAAGACTGGGATGCCACTAAAGTTCATGTGCGTGTAAAGGCAGGCGTCCCAGGTGTGGTCAGTTCTTAATAGGAAAGCAGAGGGACTGGCAGGAACACCTTTCTCATACAAGTACATGGTACAACAGGCACATATCAGGAAAATGAAATGTTGGGGTAACATAATTTCCTGACAGACTCCATGGCAGCATACGTTCGGGTAGGCTCCGCCTCCTCTCCTACCTCATAGGACCCCACTCCCATAAATCTTTGCTCCCTTTCAGCATCAGTGTTCCTTTTTCGTCCTCCTCATACATATGTCTGATGTTCCTACTATCTGGTCCTGTATATCGGTGGCAGACTGAGTTTTGGAGTCTACGATAAGCCCTGGCTCTTAGCGGGGTATGGAGGGGGCAATGGAAGAGACCCTTAGCTGGAGATATGTGGTTTGGCCGAGAGAGCCCTGCTGCTGCGAGTGGCCCTTTATTGCCTGAAGGCACAAGCCGGTGTTGCGTCTCCTGGACTCGGTTATGCTATCGGAGGGTGGTAAGCCCTTATATGGGACCATTTCTTTTCCTCATTTTATGCTTATCTTTCGTTTTTAGTGCCTTTTTTGTCTATGCTCGTGTCTAGGGTGTTTTTCTGTCAGTTATTGCTCAGGGTTTGCTAGTTCTGTGGCTTAGTACTTACTTATGGTGCTTCTTGGCCGCCGCCACGCTCTTTGCCGCTACTTCCGGGTTGTTCGGCGCTTCTGGGCATGCGCAGTACGCTCTGAGTATCGGAGTCGTCGCGCATGCGCGGTGGTGCGGTCTGACGTCACGCGCGGTTGCGCAATATGGCGTGTCACGGCCCGGCGGTCTATTTAAACTTAGGATTAGACCGGAGCTGGCGGGAAGGTCGGCATATCGGTAGCCTCCCCCAGACTCCGGTCCTGTGGTTAAGGTAAGAAGATTCCTTCCCCTGGGGGTCTTGCTTTCTGGGTAAATGGGACTGATGGTTATGTCCTCTTCCTATTAGGATTCCTATCCCTAACTAGTGCACCATTGAGTTTACTCGAGCAATGGACTCATCGCCGCCCCCTAGTGGCCAGCCTGCTCTTTCTAGGTATGTGCTGGTTTTAACAGTTTTAATGCCCTGTTTCTCTTTCATCTTTCTTATGGCTTGTTGTATATGTCTGTCTCAGCTCTCTTAGGTCTGATCAACAGCCCCGCACACGCAGCGAAGACAGTCATGCAAATACGCAACACCAGCGCTCCTCATCTAAGTCTAAGTGCAGCTCCTCCCACAGCAGGGGACGTGAGCACCATTCCTCCTCGCACCATGGCAGCTCAGAACGCCCGCAAGGGAAAAAATGCTGGGGTTGCCGTACCCTGATACCAGACGGTTCCTCTTTGTGCAAACCCTGTTATACCCAAGCTATGGGTGAAAGGGAAAAAACGGACAAACATATTGAGGAGGTGGTACACAGAGTTTTAAAGGACTCTCTTGCTGAATTGCATAAGCCAAGCACTTCTGCAGGTCCGTCACGCTCTCCTGACAGAGATTTGTCGGTTCAGGATCCGTTTGAGTCCTCCCAACCCAGCCATACATCTATCCTCCCGTCTGAGTCCGATTCGGATGACTCCGGTACTGGATTTGAATTTGCCCTCGTGTCTCCGTTCGTTAAAGCGGTGAGAGAGGCCCTTGACTGGGAGGATCCTGCTGTCTCTTCTCCTAAGCAGAAGAAATATTTCAGGCAGTTATGCAAAGAGCTTTTAAATTTCCCATTTCTAGAGGAACTGGGAGATATAATGTCGGAAGAATGGAGCAAAGTGGAAAGGAAAAATTCCATGACCACTAAAGTATCGAAGCTCTATCCTTTTAAACAGGAAAAGGTGAAATACTTGGAGTCATCTCCTAGTGTGGATGCAGCAGTGATGCGTCTGGCGAAACACGTCACTCTCCCAATGGAGGATACAGCATCATTTAGAGATCCTTTGGATCGGAGGATTGACGCTGATCTTAAAGCGGAGTTCCAGGCACAGAAATTATTTTTTGCTGAACATACCCCCGGGACAGTCAGGGCTAGCACATTCCACAATGGCTAGCCTCTGATCTGTCCCGGTTCGCACTTACCTTTTAGAAGAAATACTTACTTAGAAAATTTCTTCCACAGCGTTTCCATCTCTGTTGTGGGCAGCTGAAGCCGGCGCGGTCCTCTTCTCTGTCTTCTTCCGCGTCTTCGTGTCCCAGAATGCACTGCACCGGCCCCTCTCGTCACTTCCGGTGCGGCGCCGCATTCCTAAACAGCTTCTGGGCATGCCCAGAAGCTGTTTAGCAGGGGAATGCGGCGTAGCCCGGAAATGACGAGCGGGGCCGGTGCCGTCGCATTGATTCCTGGGAGCTATGACGTTTAGCTCCCAGGAATCATCGCGAGGCAGGAAGTGACGGGGTGAGCCGCGGCTCCGAGGGAGGAAGCAGTCAGAGGTGAGTATTTACGATCTTCAATAAAAAGGTGAGTAAACAAAAAAAATAAAAATAACTATCCAATTCCTTTTCAGGTGAGCTCTACCTAGCGGAGGGGCACAAAAAAAAATCGTTTTTGTGCCCGGAACTCCGCTTTAAGCGTGCATACCTATCGGCTGGCATGGCCTGTAAGCCAGCAATGGCTTTGGCTACAATTTCCAAGGCCATGGAGGTTTGGGTTAATGCCCTCGAAGATACTCTTGCAGGAGTTTCGGAGGAAGTACTCCAAAGTTCTCCTATACAGGAGCTGAAGATGGTAGCGGGCTTCTTGGGGGAGGCTTCCTTAGATACTATTCGCCTTTTGGCCCGGGTTATGCTGGCCTCTGTTACGGCCAAACGTGCCCTTTGGCTTCGGCCTTGGGTTGCCGATGCTGCCTCTAAACAGGCTTGGTGTAGGATTCCCTTTGAGGGTTCTTCCCTCTTTGGGAATAAACTAGATGCAGCCATAACTCGGGCCACGGGTGGAAAATCTGGGTTCCTTCCCCAGGACAAACGCCCAAGCAATCAGAAACGCTCTTTCCCAAGGAGGCAAAACGCTAATCGCTCTAGGGAAGCGCGCAGCTACAAACCAGGAAAATCCTATGGGAGAAGCTGGAAGTCAAGACAGTCCTCCTTTCAGAAAGGCCCCAAGGGCTCTTCGTCCGGTGACCGGGAGGCCACCAAATCCTTTTGAGGTTGGTCCCGTCCAGTCTGTTCCGGTAGGGGCCAGGTTGCTCCAATTTCGGGACGTCTGGGCGGCCTCGATCCAGGATCCCTGGGTTTTGAATGTTGTGTCGCAAGGGCACTCTTGGACGTTCAACAACGTTCCCAAACCCAGGTTCATTGCAACTTCCCTTCCTCCTGCAGCAGAAAAGAAGAAGGTTCTTCTCAGTTATGTGGATACCCTACTGGATTAACAAGCTGTCGTACTAGTTCCCGAAGAGGAAAGGGGTCAAGGAGTATATTCGCCACTTTTTCTTGTCCAGAAAAAGAACGGCACTTGGCGCCCGGTAATAGATCTAACTTATCTCAACAGATCTATACGTCGAGAGAGATTCAAGATGGAGTCCCTAATTACAATACAGCACTCGGTTCTCCCAGAAGATTGGTTGGCATCAATAGACCTAAAAGATGCGTACTTCCACGTTCCTGTGGCAAAAGAGTATCATCAGTTCCTCCGATTTGCTGTCAATCATGTCCACATGCAATTTACATGTCTTCCCTTTGGGCTCTCAACTTCGCCTCGCACCTTCTCCAAGACTTTGTTGGCAATCGTGGCTCTCATCAGAACCAGAGGTATCAGATTACATCATTACCTGGACGATCTCCTTCTTCTGTCCCAGGACAGGTCCCAGCTACTGCTACATCTGGAGCAGGTGATTCGTACTCTTCAGGAGTTCGGGTGGATTCTCAATCTGGAGAAGAGCCATCTGGTGCCCACGCAGTCCCTGGTTTTTCTCGGAGCACTGTTCAATACGGTGAATTGCACCATATCTCTTCCAGAAGAGAAAATTCCAGTGGTCCAGAGCAGGGTGGCGCTCGCCCTCGCTGCCTCCCAGCTCACTGCTCGTCAGTGTCTAAAGGTGGTAGGGACTCTAGTGGCTACCTCACCCATGGTGAAGTGGGCTCTGTGGAGGCTGAGACCCTTTCAGAAGGGGTTTCTCCACCAGTGGATGACAGAAAACCTGTCACAGATTATTTATCTAACACCATTCATGAAGGGGTGTCTTCCTTGGTGGCTACGCCGTGCAAATCTAACCAACTGCCACTCAATTGCTCCAATTTCGTGGGTGACGATAACCTCCGACGCCAGCAGTACCGGCTGGGGAGCTCACTGCCGGTCAGAAGTGGCACAGGGCAGGTGGAATTTCGCCAGTCACGGAGTGGTGTCCAACATCCTAGAGCTACGAGCCGCCTTCAAAGCCCTCCAGGCTTTTACCATCTGACTCAAGGGGCCTCAGTGTTACTCAGGATGGACAACACCACGGCAGTGGCATACGTCAAGAGGCAAGGTGGAACCCGCAGCATGTCTCTACTCCAGGAGACAGATCCAATTATGTCTTGGGCCCAGCAACACCTGGCCAACCTCTCAGCGGTCTTTGTCCCGGGGGTATTGAATACGAGGCCAGACCTTCTATCGCAGGGGCCCACTCTACATCCGTGCCCTGCGCGTCTACACCTCAAGGTCTGGTTCTTGAGAGGGAGAGGCTGGAGGCCCTCGGATGTCCAGAAGAGGTGATTCCCACTCTTATGAGCTCGAGGAGGGCTAGCACCAACAGAGTGTATGAGAGAATCTGGGCAAGGTTTCTGAGTCATCAAGCCCAGGGTTTGGGTCCAGCAGGGGCACCTACCATTCAGCAAGTATTGAGTTTCCTACAGTCTGGTTTAGATCTGTCCCTCTCTGTCTCTTCTCTCCGGGTGCAAGTTTCTGCCATCTCAGCTTTCACCGGAATTCAGTGGGCAAGACATCAACTGATCCAACAGTTTTTTAAGGGCGCAGTCAGGCTCAGGCCGCAGAGAAAACCTAGATTCCCAAAATGGGATCTTCCGCTGGTCCTGGACTTCTTTGCTTGGAAAGAGGTTGCTTCCATGTCCATCAGGGAGCTTACGTTGAAGACGGTATTTCTGGTGGCTATCACCTCTGCCAAGAGGGTCTCAGAGATACACAATTTGGGCTGCAAAGAGCCTTTTCTGACCTTTTTTCAGGACAGGGTGGTCGTAATCCCTATGTTGGGGTCAAACCCTAAAGTTACATCTGTCTTCCATGAAAATTCTGAGATAGTTCTGCCCACCTTCAGAACAAATGATGAATCCTTAGTCCATCCTTTAGATGTGGGAGACACTCTGAGTCAATACTTAGAGGCCACATCCTCCTTCCGGCAATCGGATTTCCTGTTTGTTCTTCTCCATGGGAATAAGAAAGGTACTCGTGCATCTTCAAGAGCGGTGGCTGCATGGATTGTCCAGGCTATACAATGGGCATATAGAGCAAAAGGCTTGGCTCCTCCAGAGGCGATTACGGCTCATTCTACCAGAAGCACCGCTACGTCCTGGGCAGTTTCTAAACACGTCGCGCCTGATGTGATCTGCAAAGCAGCCTCTTGGTCATCTGTGAATACCTTCCTTACACATTACTGTGTTGAACCTGCTGCCTTATCTTCAGTTAACTTTGGCGTTCAAGTTTTGTCAGTTGACAGTGCCAATTAAAGTTTTCTTTGTTCAGCATCTTCCCACCCGGGAGTGTATAGCGAGTTATTTCCCGAACGTATGCTGCCATGGAGTCTGTCAGGAAAACGGAAAATTGATATCAAATACTTACCGTAATTTTCCTTTCCTGATGGACTCCATGGCAGCAGGAGTCCCCTCCCAATTCCTGAGTAGGCTAGTTACAGAACACTGATGCTGAAAGGGAGCAAAGATTTATGGGAGTGGGGTCCTATGAGGTAGGAGAGGAGGCGGAGCCTACCCGAACGTATGCTGCCATGGAGTCCATCAGGAAAGGAAAATTACGGTAAGTATTTGATATCAATTTTCCGTTTTTCAAGATACAAACTGTATTCTGGTTTGAATTCAGTATCTAACTTTGGTACACAAGCCGATGTCAGAACCTGAACGGTCCCAAATATTGTTCGAATTAAGCGCACCACATGACCAAGAGCATTTAATGCTAGAAAAGTGGTTCAGCTGCTTTATTAAATCCACCCCCCCCCCCCATTGTCCTTTTAAATAGTAGTTCTGCCAGCAGCTACAAATACTGTAGTTTTAAAGAGGAACTGCAGTCTGCTCACATAATTTGTAATAAACCATTTTGCATATTATTTGAATATATACTGTGATTCTGTACTTGCCAAATATGCTGCAGAAATCTCCCTCCACTAAGTCTGGCTGCAGCCATTTTAACTGTGGGCAGCTGAAGCTGCTGCCTGTTCACTTCCTGGATTTACACAGACACGCATATATACAGACACCATAGCTCCCAACTGTCCCTGATTTGGAACAATGTCCCTTTTTTTCCTCTTTATTTGTCCCTCACTTTGGTCTGATCTATATAGTTGTATATAAAATGCACTATTTATCTTTTAAAAAGTGTTTCCCAGTTTTAAACCTTTCATCCAATTTCTAAATTGCTGCATTATTAAATTTCAAAAGCCAATAGAAAGGAATAGTAGTGGTAAAAAATCACCTGTAGGTTTAAATAATTATTTATTTTTTGTATAATTCTCCTTTAAAGGTGGCATTGCCCATGCCTACATTCTTTTGCTAATAGGTGTCCCTCGTTCCCATCTCAAAAAGTTGGAGGGTATGAGACAGACACACACACACTCACACCACTGCTTGCCTGCACATTTCTCCTCGCTTGATCAATACTCATGGATCTCTGCAGTCTCCTGTTATCTCCCCCCTCATCCAGCCCCCTCCAGTTCTCCTATGACTCATCCCTTCCCCCTTGCTGGCAAATTCTCACGAGAGTGAGAGATAGAGCTGTGCATGATGTCATAAGCCTAGGCAATTACAAGACTAGAAAGAGGAAGTGGGCTGTATAAGGTATTTACTGGCAGAAAAAAAAGTTTTACTATCCAAAGTTTAAGCATCGAAGGCAGAACATTTAATAGATGGAAAGATGAAAAAATGACTGCAGAGCCACTTTAATATAAGGGCACTTACCTATCCAGCCGGTTTCCTACTGTGCATGCACAAATTGTGCTGCGCCCTGTGAATGGTTTTCAGTTGCAGGGGGAAAGAGGCTGGGCCCAACTTCCGCATCGCCTCAGCGAACTGAGCCAGAAGTAAGTGGGAGTTGGTGCCTGTCAAAATCAGGTTCCCCCCTTAACCACTTGCCGACCGCCGCAAGTACATATACTGCGGCGGTCAGCCCCGGCCAGGCAAAGTGACGTACCGGTACGTCACTAGCCTGTCACTCGCTTGTAAACCAATAGCGGGTGAGCGCGCGCCCGCCCGGCTCGTTCCCTAACAAGACAGTGCGTGTGACCGGTGGACCCGATGTCCCCCGGTCACTCTCGATCGTTCGCCGGGAAGGTAGAAAGGCAGGCGGCTAATGTAAACAAAGCCGCCTGTCATTCTCCCCTGTGTAAAAATGGAGATCAGACGGTTCTACTATGTAGGACCGTTGATCTCTGTTTTTACACTAGTAGCCATGTCCAATCACAGTTAGAAACACGCCCCTAGGACACACTTAACCCCTCCCTCTCCAATACAGTTAACCCCTTCCCTGCCAGTGTCATTTTTACAGTAAAGGTGCATATGTATAGCACTGATTACTGCAGCAATGTCACTGGTAACCCCAAAAGTGTCAAAAATCTCAGTCAAGGGTCCGATCTGTTCGCCGCAATGTCGCAGTCCCGCAAAAATCGCAGATAGCCCTGCCATTACTCGTTAAAAAAAACAAAACAACAAAAATGACAAAAATCTTTCCCTTTGTTAGTAAACGCGATAACTTTTGAGCAAACCAATCAAAATACGCTTTTTGCGATTTTTTTTTTACCAAACATATGTAGCATAAAACAAATTGGCCGAAAATGTTAAAAAATTTTGATTTTTACATTTTTTTTTTTGGGGAATTTCAGATAAAAAAATGTGAAAAATATTGTTATTTTTTCCAAATTGTCGCTTTTTTTTTGATTATAGCACTTGATCAAAAAATCGCACAGGTGATCAAATACCACCAAAAGAAAGCTCTGTTTGTGGGAAAAAAAGGACGTCAAATTTGTTTAGGTACAGCGTCGCATGACCGCGCAATTGTCCGTTAAAGTCATGCCGAATCGCAAAATAGGCCCTGGTCAGGAAGGGGGTAAAATCTTCCGGGGCTTAAGTGGTTAAAGGTGCCAAATGTGTCAGTAAACGAAGCTGGGGGGGCAGACATCCAGAGCTTCCCCTCTCCTTTTTCATGTCATGTTGATCATTTGAACCTGATCCAGCCAGATCTAGAGATACTCATCTCACGCATACATTATGCAATTTTCTTTCCTTCAAGCACAGGTGACAGTTGATTGCAGAATCTCTCCTGCCGGTGACATACCTCCCGACTTTGTGACGAGGGACACCTATTAGCAAAAGTATGTAGGCACAGGACACACACCCCCTGCCATGCCTAAAGGAGAAAAAAATGATAAGTTAAAGTCCAGGGGTCTTCAAACTATGGCCCTCCAGTTGCTTAGAAACTACAATTTCCATCATGCCTTGTCATGGCCCTGAATGTTAGAGTTTTACAATGCTTCATGGGCTGTGTAGTTCCACAACAGCTGGAGGGCCGTAGTTTGAGGATCCCTGAGTTAAACCCACAAGTGCTTATTTTTACCACTACCATTCCTTTATTGGCTTTTGAAATTTACCAATGCAGCTATTTAGAATTTGGATAAAAAGGTTTAGCACTGGGAAATGCTTTTTTAGAGCTACAGTATCTCACAAAAGTAAGTACACCCCTCACATTTTTGTAAATATTTTATTATATCTTTTCATGTGACAACACTGAAGAAATTACACTTTGCTACAATGTAAAGTAGTGAGTGTACAGCTTGTATAACCGGTTGCCGACTGCGCACAGTATATTTACTGCGGCAGTCAGCCCCGGCCAGGCAGAGTGACGTAGGTCTACGTCACTCGCCTGTCACTGCTATTAGAGCCAATAGAGCGCCCGCCTCGCTTCGTTCAGGGAGGAGTGCGGGCGTGTGACCGGCGGACCCGATGTCCGCCGGTCACTCGCTGATCGTCGGTACAGCGGGAGAAAGGCAGATCGCTTATGTAAACAAGCCGCCTGTCATTCTCCCCTGTGTAAAAATGGAGATCAGACGGTTCTACTATGTAGAACCGTTGATCTTTGTTTTTACACCAATAGCCATGTCCCACTACAGTTAGAATCACGCCCCTAGGACACACTTAACCCCTCCCTGTCCAATACAGTTAACCCCTTCCCTGCCAGTGTCATTTTTGCAGTAACAGTGCATATATATAGCACTGATTACTGCAGTAATGTCACTGGTACCCCCAAAAGTGTCAAAAATTTCAGTCAAGGGTCCGATCTGTCCGCCGCAATGTCGCAGTACCGCAAAAAAATCGCAGATCGCCGCCATTACTCGTTAAAAAAAAAAAAACACCAAAAAGGACAAAAATCTTTCCCTTTGTTAGTAAACGCGATAACTTTTGCGCAAACCAATCAAAATACGCTTTTTGCGATTTTTTTTTTTTACCAAACATATGTAGCATAAAACAATTTGGCCGAAAATGTTAAAAAATTTCATATAAAAAAAAGTGAAAAATATTGTTATTTTTGCAAAAATTACGCTCTTTTTTTGTTTATAGCGCATGATCAAAAAATTGCACAGGTGATCAAATACCACCAAAAGAAAGCTCTGTTTGTGGGAAAAAAAGGACGTGAAATTCGTTTAGGTACAGCGTCGCACGACCGCGCAATTGTCTGTTAAAGTCACGCAGTAAAAAATCGCAAAAAAAACCCTGGTCAGGAAGGGGGTAAAATTTTCCGGGGCTTAAGTGGTTAACAGTGTAAATTTGCTGTCCACTAAAAATAACTCAACACACACATTAAAGCGGAGTTCCACTCAAGTGGAACTGCTTGTCTGTCTCCCCCCCCCCCTTCCGGTGCCACATTTGGCACGTTTCAGGGGGGAGAGGGGGGAGCGGGTACCGGTTTTTGACAGGTACCCTGTCCCCACTTCGGTTGGACCTTGCCGCAGCAAGGTACGTCGGAGGTTCAGCCCCCTCCTCCTCCCACTGCTTTCAGGCCAATTACCGAGCGCAGGGCTTCACTGCCGGGTTCTCTTACCAGCAATGGCGGCGGCAGCACCCGACAGCCGATTAAAAAAATTGTGAAAATGTCCAAACTGGGCCCAAAGTCAATATTTTGTGTTGCCACCATTATTTTCCAGCACTGCCTTAATCCTCTTGGGCATGGAGTTCACCAGAGCTTCACAGGTTGCCACTGGAGTCCTCCTCCACGACGACATCACAGAGCTGGTGGGTGTAAGAGACCTTGCACTCCTCCACCTTCTGTTTGAGGATGCCTCACAGATGCTCCATAGGGTTTAGGTCTGGAGACATACTTGGCCAGTCTATCACCTTTACCCTCAACTTCTTTAGCAAGGCAGTGGTCGTCTTGGCGGTGTGTTTGAGGTCGTTATCCTGTTGGAATACTACCCTGCGGCCCAGTCCCCGAAGAGAGGGGATCATGCTCTGCTTCAGTATGTCACAGTACATGTTGGCATTCATGGTTCCCTCAAAGAAATGTACATCTCCTTTGCCGGCAGCACCCATGCAGTCCATGACACTCCCACCACCATGTTTGATTGTAGGCAAGACACACTTGTCTTTGTACTCCTCACCTGGTTGCCGCCACACACGCTTGACACCATCTGAACCAAATAAGTTTATCTTGGTCTCATCAAACCACAGGACATGGTTCCAGTAATCCATGTCCTTAGTTTGCTTGTCTTCAGAAAACTGTTTGCCGGCTTTCTTGTGCATCATCTTTAGCAGAGGCTTCCTTCTGGGACGACAGCCATGCAGACCAATTTGATGTAGTGTGCGGCGTATGGTCTGAGCACTGACAGGCTGTCCTCCCACCCCTTCAACCTCTGCATTAATGCTGGCAGCCCTCGTACATCTATTCCCAAAGACAACCTCTGAATATGATGCTGAGCATGTGCACTTAACTTCTTTAGTCGACCATGGCGAGGCCTGTTCTGAGTGAAACCTGTCTTGTTAAACTGCTGTATGGTCTTGGCCACCGTGCTGCAGCTCGGTTTCAAGGTCTTGGCAATCTTCTTATAGCCTAGGCCATCTTTATGTAGAGCAACAATTACCGTATTTAGCGGTGTATAACACGCACTTTTTCCTCCTAAAAATGGAGGAAAAAGCTGCAGTGCGTGTTATACGCCGATATTAAAAAAAAAAGTGCCAGGAAACATCGCCGAGAGCAGAAGGGGCGGGCCGGGCAGAGGAGAAGGAACGACGAGCTGTCATTAGAGCAGAAGGGGGCGGGTAGGGCCGAGGAGAAGGAAGGACTAGCTGTCATTAGAGCAGAAGGGGGCGGGCCGGGCCGAGGAGAAGGGAGAACGAGCGAGCGCAGTCATCGGAAGTCCCGCCTATGACAGACGTCACACGTCTCGGCAGAGGAGGCGGGACTTCCGATGACTGCGCTCGCTCGTTCTCTCTTCTCCTCGGCCAGGCCCTCCCCGCCCCCTTCTGCTCTTATGACAGCTCGTCCTTCCTTCTCCTCGGCCCGGCCCGCCCCTTCTGCTCTCAGCGCTGCTTCCCGCCCATTTTTAAAACCTATTCTGACTGTTCCAATGGCGCTTGCGAGGCTGCATATTTGAACACTGCGCTTGCGAGGCTGCATATATTAAGGCTGCATATATTAAGGCTGCATATATGGACCCTGCCTATATGGACACTGCTGATGGCCTGCATATATGGACACTGCTGATGGCCTGCATATATGGACACTGCATGTATGGACACTGCTGATAGGCTGCATATATGGACACTGCATGTATGGACACTGCTTATGGGCTGCATATATGGACACTGCTGATGAAGATGCATTGCTGGAAACTGCTGATGAGGATGCATTCATGGGCACTTGTGAGATGTCATTTGATTTAAAAAAAAAATGCTCTGAGTTCAAAGCTGTTTATTTTAAATTTAAGCTTTTTTCCCTGAAATTTCTCTCCAAATATTGAGGTGCGTGTTATACGCCGGCGCGTGTTATACGCCGATAAATACGGTATTTTTATCAGATCCTCAGAGTTCTTTGCCATGAGGTGCCATGTTGAATTTCCAGTGACCAGTATGAGAGAGTGACAGCAATAACAACAAATTTGACACACCTCCTCCCCATTCACACCTGAGACCTTGTAAAACTAACAAATCACATGACATTGGGGAGGGATTATGGCTAATTGGGCCCAATTTGGACATTTTCAGTTAGGAGTGTACTCTCTATTAGTGCCAGAGGTTTAGAAATGAATGGCTGTGTGTTGAGTTATTTTGAGGGGACAGCAAATTTACACTGTTATACAAGCTGTACACTCACTACTTTACATTTTAGAAAATAGTCATTTCTTCAGTGTTGTCACATGAAAAGATATAATAAAATATTTACAAAAATGTGAGGAGTGTACTCACTTTTGTGAGATACTGTAAATAGTGCTATTTAGATCAGACCAAAATGAGGGACAAATGAGGACCGAGGGACTTTGTTCCAAATCAGGGACAGTTCCTCAAAATCAGGGACAGTTGGGAGCTATGCTATGATCACTGCTGGTAACTATGGACACCAGCAGTAAAAAAAACCTGACAGGCTGGTTGTACTGAAGTTGATTGATGGATTGACTTCAGTACAACTAGTCTGCCCATAGACAGATCGAAATTCACCCAGTCCCTGCTGAACTGGCTACATTTCAAGCCGTCTATGCCTAGCTTACGGCCAACATTATATTGAAAACGCTGCACAGCCAAATAAGAGAGTCAAGCACAATGACGGAGACCTGACACCTGATATCAGCAATATGAGTCACCGAACACCTGAGACAAATACTCACTCTCCCATTATTACACATAATTACAGGCAGTGGATTAAGGTCAGCTCAGTGTAATGTGGAAACATGGAGATGGCAGCAGATTGTACTGTGTGGAGGGTGTATAACAGGGGTCTCCAAAATTTCTAAACAAAGGATCAGTTTATTGCCATTTAGACTTTGGGGGGGGGGGGGGGGCAGACTGTGGCCAGTGGAAGTACAAAATGGTATCAGTGGAAAGAATAGTGTTCCATCAATGGTGTCAGTGAGAATAGTGTTACAAGAGCTGGATAAAGCTAGGCAAAGGGCCGCATTCGGTGTGTGGGTGTGCAGTATGCTCAGTGCTGGGTGTATGGTGCGTGCGGTGTGCTCAGTGCTGGGTGTATGGTGTGTGCAGTGTGCTCAGTGCTGGTGTGGCATCAGCTGAAAAGCCTTCTAACATGGCGGATGGTTAGTAAAATAAAATGGTTGATTCTGACAAATTTGTTTGTAAAACTACAAAAGAAAGAATAACTAACTAAGACTTTCAACTCCCACACTCTCCCTCCTCTGCATGACTTCCTCTTAAGCAAGGCACTGATAGGAACACAGACAAATGCAAAATCACAAATGTCAACTGACCTGAAATAGAAATTATAGGAAATCGCTGCATAGTGAGAAATATATTTTGTGTGCTATGTCTTAGATAAAGGAAGTATGTATTTGTGACATAACTGCCTATATATATATATATATATATATATATATATATATATATATATATTTTTTTTTTTTTCCCTGAAGCCTGCATCCAAATTCCATCTTTGGTTTCTAAGAAGCTGTTTGCTGCTACATTTCTTGGTGCATTAGCCGGGAAACCAGATGGAACTTTGAGATGGGTGGCTGTTCTACCGCGACTCGTGGGGATCGGTCCGGAGCCAGCCCCTTGGATCATGTCTACATCTCAGGCACCAGTGGACGAATTGCCTGGGAAACTACGCTCTATCTTGTTGGCCAGCTCCGAAACTGCCCCGACGACGTCTTGAATCCAGACTCGGGAACCAACCAAACAGTTGGAGCTCCACTTCAGGACCAGGTGAGATCTATGCCTTTTAGTTGGGATAATAGACAGGACCTCTCAACGGTATTCGAAGGGAAGGAGAGCCTGATCACCTCGTGAGGAAACCCCAAGTCGGATGATTGCGCATCCTGGGCGGACCTCAACCAGTTAGTTATCCCGGGTGGTAAAGGTCAGTGTGAATTGTGTGCATGAGAAGTTGCCTGGCAACAAAGCAATAGTGGACCCTGTGTAGATGCGGGCGACGGCATCTGAGTCATTGATAAGAGAAAGCGATTGTCGTTTGAATTATCCCTTTGTGTCAGGAGTCTTGGACCCCTTACCAGATCATTAAAATCTTACCCTACCCTCTCTGTCTGTCTTGACATCTCTCTAGGGCTACAAAATGGGTGGGAACCAGTCAGTCCTATCCCCCTTAGTGTTTGATCAAAAGTTTCATGAAGAGATTCTAAAGGTCGTAAACTGAAACTGAGCCCTCAAAGACTGGAAACACTGTGACAAAGACTAGCCCCGCTATGGAGCGCGGTGACCCCTGCAGGGAACACTAGACACAGACACCGTTGACTGACTGTTAAAAACACTGACAAAAACACAACCAAATCCCATACATAGACTGTTAGAAGAGGGTAATAGAGGATGACCCAAACAGGCTACAAAGAGCATAAAAAACCAAGCAAGTGAGGAACAGTGTAGAATTATGGTTATGACAGGTACAGCCAGCAACTAAGAGTTCCAGACATATACATATCTATTTTGAGGCTGAAGAGAAGCCTCCCCCATACATGTCAGGGACATGTCACAGGCAGGTATGAGCAGAAAAAGGCCAGATGCTCCACCCTGCTGACTGGGGAAATCGAGCTTCAGTCGTTATGCCGCAAAGGAAGGCGACCAGAACCCATCAATGCCTAATCTCAGTGCATATACTCCCAAATGTACCCACGGATGGGACACTCTCAGCATAACTAGGATGAAAGTGGCCACTGAAGCGACCAATGGGTGCACAGGTCAAATGTCCACTTCCACCCCAAAGACTCCAGAAACCGAACTCTCGCCCCGTCTTCAAACTCAGCTATGCAGATGCTCCTGAGGGAACAAGCTGTAGGGGGATACTGGACTCTAATTTATACCCCTTTCACTACAACAGATTTGCTTAACTGGAAAACTCACAACCCCTCGTACAGTGAGAAGCCCCAAGCCATGACAGACTTACTCCGCTCAATAATTCTACTGACTCTTTTCAATACTGAGAGGAGGCACAGAGTAAGCCAGGCAGCTCTAAAGTATGTTGAAGAGCTAGGAAATATGACTGTGACCCCACCCCCACCGGCTCGATTGTGGAACAAGAATAAGAAGGACCTGCAATGTTATTTCATATTAGAGTACACCTCCATCCCAATTGAATACATAGAAAAAGAGAGAATTTGGGAACTTTGTATGAGGTTGCGGAACACTATAAAAAAAAAAAGACCCTGTATGGAATCTAAACATAAGGGAAGACATGGACAAACTACAACTTTACCGGACAGCTATTATAGAGGGGATGAAGTCAGCGGGGAAAAAAACCTACCAACCTTAGCAAAGCCGCAGAGGTCCTTCAGCAACCCAATGAAAGTCCTGGACAGTTCTTTGAGAGGCTCTGCGAAGCTTTCAAACTGTACACCCCTTCGATCCTGAGACAAAGGATAATCACACCCTGGTAAATACGGCTTTTGTCAGTCCGTCTGCAAGGGATATCAAGAGAAAGTTGCAGAAACAGGAGTGTTTTGCTGGGATAATTATTTCACAATTATTAGAAATAGCCACAAAGGTATTTAGCAACCGGGACTTGGAAACGAAGAGAGAATCTGACCGTAGAATGAAATGGAAGGTTGACATGTTAGCAGAGGCACTGACAAAAACTCACAATATTTTGAAACTGGGCAAAAACCAGTGTGCATATTGTAAAGAAGAGGGACACTAGAAACAAGAGTGTCCCCAGAGGAGACCCGGGAGAAGGGGACCGGACCCTGGAAGACAGGAATGGGGGGGGGGCAGTTAGTTAAGAATCAGCGATATGAGAGGAACAGGCAGGAGAACAAGTATGCAGACTTTGTGGGACTGGCGGGTTCTGTATACCTAAATGTGGACCAGTACTGAGACTGACTGGGCTCCATCCCATTAGGCCCCCTTGAGCCCTTGGTCACTGCTACAATAGGGGCCATAGAACTGAACTCATGCTGGACACCGGAGCCCAATACTCAGTGATGACCAGACAACCCCCATCTCTGACAAACAAATTACCATTGTCTGAGCCACAGGAAATAAAGTTAAAAAGACTCTTTTTAACAAAGAGACTTTGTAACCTGGGTGGACACACACCAAGTCCAACATCAGTTCCTGTATATGTCAGACTGCCTAATTCCCCTGCTGGGCTGAGACTTACTCACCAAACTCAGAGCACATATATACTTCAGACCTGATGGACAGGCTGTCCTACACCTGCCCCATGCCTCCGAGACTTCTATTATTATTATTATTATTCAGGATTTATATAGCGCCAACAGTTTGCACAGGGTTTAACAAAATTAAGACAAACATTACAATTACAATACAATTTGGTACAAAAGAAATCTGAGGGCTCTGCTCGTTAGAGCTTACAATCTAAAAGGGAGGGTCAATTGATACAAAAGGTAATAGCTGTGGGGGATGAGCTGATGAGGAAAATTAAACAGTGTATTAGTTAGTATTCGGATAGGCTTCTTTAAAGAGAAGGGTTTTCAGGGATCGTCTAAAGATGGATAGATTAGGGGACAGTCTGACAGATTGGGGTAGAGAGTTTCAAAGAATGGGAGAAGCTCTGGAGAAATCCTGGAGGCGAGCATGGGAGGAGGTGACAAGGGAGCTAGAGAGCAGGAGGTCTTGGGGGGACTGAAGAGAGCGGCTTGGTTGATATTTTGAGATCAGGTTAGTGATGTAGCTGGGGGCAGAGTTGTGGATGGCATTGTAAACTATTGTTAGTACTTTGAATTTTATTCGTTGGGTGAGTGGAAGCCAGTGAAGGGATTGGCAGAGAGGGGTTGAGGACACTGAATGGTTGGTAAGGTGGATGAGTCTTGCAGCAGCATTCATTATGGACCTAAGGGGGATAGTCTATGTAAAGGTAATCCAATGAGGAGGGAGTTGCAGTAGCCGAGGCAAGAGATAACCAGGGCATGAATTAGAAGCTTGGTGGTGTCGTTGGTTAAAAAGGGGCATATTCTAGAGATGTTGCGGAGGTTAAGGTGGCATGATTTGGACAGGGATTGGATGTGAGCCTGGAAGGACAGTGCAGAGTCAAGGGTTATGGTCCTCAATGTATCAGAGGAGGAATGGAGAATGTTCACGCTGACAGAGGACCCACTCCCTCTTCCCACGGGACTACAACACATCCCGGGAGTGTGAGCGGAGGATAATCCTCCAAGACTAGCCAGGCACATTCCCCCGGTCCTTATTCAACTAAAACCGGGAGCCACCCCAGTCAGCCTGAAACGGTACCAGCCACCCAAAAAGCCCTCGCAGGAATCCAAAAGTACCTGAAAAAATTCCTACAGTATCGGAATTTTATAGCCCGGCCAGTCACCCTGGAACACCCCCCGTACAAAAAAACAGGAACAGCGGAATATCGGTGGTACCAGTTGCAGGATGGAAGAATTGTCATCCCATCTGCAGTAGCAGCTGAGTTAGTGACAGAATTCCACAAGGGAACACACATTGGTACCAGTTGCAGGATGGAAGAATTGTCATCCCATCTGCAGTAGCAGCTGAGTTAGTGACAGAATTCCACAAGGGAACACACATTGGCAAGACTGCCATTGAAAAGGCCTTACAGAGACATTTTTCTATTCCCCAGTTCCCCACACTGGCACAAGCTGCAGCCAGCAGATGCATAGAATGTGTTTGAAACAACCCCAGACAAGGGTCTATACAAATTCCCAGAGTACAAAATGTAGGAATTTGTATAGGCCAATGGAAGAATACAATGTATGTACCAATGGAAGAATTACTGGTTGACTTCACTGTAATGTCTCCCTCAGAAGGATACAAATATTTGCTGGTGGCCGTCTGCACCTATTCAGGCTGGGCAGAGGCCTGGCCCACATCAACTGAGACTACAAAGTAAGTGGTCAAATGCCTGCTCCAGGAAATCTTCGTCAGATATGGAATCCCCTCATCCATAGGCTCAGACAATGGCCCAGTCTTTGTTCACAAGTGCCTCCAGGAATTAGCAACAGCACTTAAGATCACTTGGAAACTGCACACCGCATATTGACCTCAAAGTTCTGGAAAAGTTGAAAGGATGAATCGCACCCTGAAATCGCAACTGACCAAACTCAGTCAGGAGACCCAAATAAAGTGGGCCTTGATGCTGCCCATTGCTCGGCTGAGGATTCGGAGTACACCAACAAAGAGGACAAAATTGTCCCCTTTTGAAGAACTATATGGTAGGCCACCACCCATCATAGAAGACATCAAGGGAAACTTACACCAAATGGGGGGGGGACGTGAACTGTCACAGAAATGAGGGGCGAATATGCAGGACATAGGGAAATGAGTCCAGGAGAAGCTCCCCCATAAGTCTGTCAAACCCAGTCCACCCCTTTAGGCCAGGAGATACAGTGTGGGTGAACGAGTGGGACACAACCACCATAGGGCAAAAATGGAGAGGTCCTTATACTGTCCTACTTTCAACCCCCGCAACCATTAAAGCGGAGTTCCGGGCACAGAAGTCAATTTTCAATAAGCATACCCCTGGGACAGTCAGGGCTAGCACATTCCACAATGGCTAGCCTCTGATCTGTCCCGGTTCGCACTTACCTTTTAGAAGAAATACTTACTTATAAAATTTCTTCCACAGCGTTTCCATCTCTCTTGTGGGCAGCTGAAGCCGGCGCGGTCCTCTTCTGTGTCTTCTTCCGCGTCTTCTTGTCCCAGAATGCGCCTGCACCGGCCCCTCTCGTCACTTCCGGTGCGGCGCCGCATTCCTCCACAGCTTCTGGGCATGCCCAGAAGCTGTTTGGCAGGGGAATGCGGCGTCGCCCGGAAATGACGAGTGGGGCTGGTGCCGTCGCATTGATTCCTGGGAGCTATGACGTTCAGCTCCCAGGAATCATAGCGAGACAGGAAGTGACGGGGTGAGCCGCGGCTCCGAGGGAGGAAGTACTCTGAGGTGAGTATTAACGATCTTCAATTAGTGAACAAAAAAAAAAATAACTATCCAATTCCTTTTCAGGTCAGGTCTACCTAGCGGAGGGGCACAAAAAAAAAAAATATCGTTTTTGTGCCCGGAACTCCGCTTTAAGGTCGAGGTGACCCCCTGGATACACTACTCCAGGGTAAAGCGAGCTGCTGACCACAGATTCCTGGCTGAGCAAAGTAGACCCTCAAGACCTGTAAAAGCTAAAACTGACCAGAGAAATCAGAGGGAAGAACTCCAGGCCTGACCTGAAAGCTATTGGGTCAACGCACAGCGGAAGAATAGGACATCTGATATCTGCTAGCTCTGCTCCAGTCACACCCGGAAGCTGACTGGTCAATGCACAGCTTAAACTGGGAATATTCACTGATTAGATGTTTTTTAGAAATGCCCTAACTATCTTTCCGGTAACCATGGTGATAATACTGGCCAGGCCCATGGGAGGGGCACATCATGTGACCCGTGTAAAACTACTAGCGTAGACTCCATAGCCACCAAAACGTGGTTAGTTGTTCGGAGCTTTGGCTTCACAGGCAAGCTGATGACCAACCCCAATACAGCAGCGAGCTTGGTTTTTGATGTGTGCTCTGCCATTAACCTCAATGCCTTCCCCAATGAAAGCACCTGGCAAATGACAGATACATCTGTTCAGGGCGATTTGGAGCAAGTTGCCATAACAAGTACTGGAACTATTGCCCCCAGTGGGTTTGTGTCGTTTGGGGAACATGGGGAAAGGAGACCCAGGATGCTATCCTGCAGTCCCTGCTTGGCCTGTCTAGCTGTTCAATAGCGAGTTGCACCTATGTAAACTTCACCATATACAAACTCACTAAATTTTTAACACAATGGGGTAGTAACTTCGGAGTCAACATATATGGGAAGGGATCAGACCCTGGGAAATTGTACACACATCTATGGAAACAGAAATAACCAAGAGTGCCACTCACCAAGTATTCCATTCCCTCTATGAAGAGCTTAGCACAGGCATAGAAATACCCCCCAAGCACCAATAATCTGTTCATGGAATTGGCAGAGAAAGTAGCTGATAATTTAAAGGTATCAAATTGGTATGTGTGTTGGGGAACTAACATGGGGGACCAGTGGCCTTTGGACACCCAGCAGACAGTGGCGGATCCAGGGGGGGGGGGGCATCGGGTCAATCCCCCCCCCCCCCCGAAAAAAATATTACCCACTTACTCTCCAGTCCGGCAGACTTACCAAATTCCTTTCTCCCCGAGTCCAGACTCCCCAGGAGCAGGCCAGCAAGCCAGCAGTGGCGGCGGAGCTGAAAGCTTCTCTTGTAGTCCGGCCGCCGCGCCGCTGGCCTGTACAGAACAGAAGCCGCAGCCCACAGTGAGTGTACTGGTTGCTATGCCAATCGCCGATTGGCGTCTAGCAACCAGTGACGTCACCTCACCGGTCCTAAGGAGTGGAGGAGGAGAGCGATGCCCCAGCATCCACAGCGGAGGCTGAGTCTCCTTCCTCGCGCGCCTAGAGCCTGGCTCCACCCACCTCCTTCCTTCCAGGCTCCAGCTTCTCTCCAAGTGGAATCCATGCTGCCGCTGAAATGCTGAATTGATGTTACTGTACTTCGTCTTCAGCAAAATCACTTTACTGAATTGGGCTAGTATTGTGTGATGACTCCAACTAAGCCAGGCAGCCAGCAGCACCGACCCAGGAGAAGAATCTGATTCTGAGGCTGAGCAGTCACTCAGTGACAGTGACTGTGACACAGAGAGTGAAAGTGACAAGTACAAAAGTAAGTAAAATTGTATGTATTAAAGAAAAAAAAAAAAGTGCCCTGTCCTTACCTTTGCCATTTTTAAAGGGGATTACGTACATCTCAACTTATTAAAATTGGTGGAACTCCACTTTAACCACTTAAGGAACAGGCCTATTTCTGTCACTTTACAAGTTAAAATCATTTTTTTTTTGCTAGAAAATTACTTAGGACCCCCAAAACTTTTTTTTTTTGCAGAGACTAAGGCCCCTTTCACATGGGCGATCCGATCCTTCTTTCAGTTTCAGTTTTTCAGGTGGACCGGATCGGATGCTCCATGCATCCCTATGGGGCAGCAGATGTCAGCAGAGACATCTCCACTGACATCCGCTGCTATCCGATTCGACACTGTCCGTGAAATCCGAACGGATGGAAACCCTATTTTCCATCCATCTGGCGGATCAGATGAGAATGGACAGGCGGACCGTTCTCATCTGATTTCCCCATGGAGGACAGCGGGGATCTGACAGCTCCGTCTCCACACACACACAGAGTGGAGACGGAGCTGTCATCCGCCTGCTCAGCGGGGATCGGTGGATCGATCCCCCTGCTGAGCAGAACGGACCTCTTTGGACGGTGCGCCGTGTGAAAGGACCCTCACACTAAAGAATAAAATGGAGATTGTTGCAATTTTCTGGCAGTGCCCCTCCCGAGACTAGACTCTGGATCCGCCCCTGCCAGCAGATGGATTACAATATGTCTTACAATGCCGTCTCCGAAAAGCCCTCCAAGCGAGTAAAATCAGAATGGCATCTGAAAACATCAATAGTTGGGAAATACTGTATAGCCAGATCAGCCCACCTATATAAAACCTATGTAGGAGAAATGGCCTGCCTAGGGCAGCGGTATTACAATGTTATTATTTTAAAAAGGACATCTTGGTGGGGAAATAACGATGTACTGGAGCCTAACCCACCTCCTTTTTCTAATTTCACCAATTTACAGGGGGTATGGGAGGATCTCACAAAAGAGTCGAACTGGAAGGCCCCAGAGATACTGTACTGGATTTGTGGGAACAAAGCTTACTCAGAGCTTACCCAAGACTGGTCAGGAGCAGTCTTAGGTACCTTAAAACCCCCATTCTTCCTCCTTCCTATTAGGAGCGGGGAACAACTGGGAATCCCTGTATATGAGAAGCTACAGAGGAAAAATAGGGCACCTGGCCTCCAGATAGGGAGTTGGAAACACAATGAATGGCCCCCTAAATGTATTGTCCAGTATTATGGCCCCGCCACTCTGGGCGGAGTATGGACCATATGGTTATTGTACCCCTATCTATATGCTTAACCAAATTATCAGGCTACAAGCTGTATTAGAAATCATTACTAATGAGTCTGTGAATGCTTTTAACCTACTAGCTAAGCAAGGAACCAAGCTACGTACCGGTATTTACCAGAATGGGCTTGCTTTAGACTACCTGCTAGCTGCTGAGGGAGGGGTGTGTGGTAAGTTCAATTTTAGTAATTGCTGTTGGAAGATTGATAACCATGAGAAAGCTAGCTCATGTACCTGTGCAGACCTGGGTTTAATGCTGGCAGTTGGTTTGGATATTGGTTCCCAGATGCGAGTGGGCTAAAAGCCATGTTAGGGGTAGCAATGGTGCTATGTGATGCTTGGTCCCTGCTCACACTCTCGCTACGTTAGCATCAAAGGGGGAAATGTGGCATCAGCTGAAAAGCCTTCTAACATGGCGGACGGTTAGTAAAACAAAATAAATTGATTCTGACAATTTTTTTTTTTAGAACTATAAAAGAAAGAATAACCAACTGAGACTTTCAACCCCCTCACTCTCCCTCCTTTGCCTGACTTCCTCTCAAGCAAGGCACTGATAGGCACTAATCAGGCTGCATTTATGGGCACTGGTGAGGCTGAGCTGATAGGCACTGATGAGGCTGCAGTGATGGGCACTAATCAGGCTGCATTGATGGGCACTGGTGAGGCTGCACTGATGGGGCTGAGCTGATGGGCCCTGGTGAGGCTGCATTGATGGGCCCTGGTGAGGCTGCATTGATGGGCACTGGTGATGCTGCATTGATAGGCACTAATCAGGCTGCATTGATGGGCACTGGTGAGGCTGCATTGATGGGCACTGGTGAGGCTGCATTGGCAGGCACAAAAAAAGCTGCATTGATGGGCACTGAAGAGGGTGCATTGATGGGCACTGAACAGGCTCCATTTATGGGCACTGATCAGGCTGCATTGGTGCATTGTTTTTATTAAACCTCCTTTGTTGCTATTAACATTAAATTATGTTACTACATTGTGTCATATTTGTCTTGCTTCATTACATCAATATCACTTATAAAACCAGGTGGGCATGGGTGGTGAGCTGATTCGGTGGTTCAATGGGCCACCTGACTGGACTTGCTCCCCCAGGCCTAAGGCTGCCAGCCCTCCCTGGTTGGAAAGCACCCCCCTAAGCACACATTTAACCCTTTGATTGCCCCTGGTGTTAACCCCTTCCCTGCCAGTGTCCATGGCCGGCCTTTGGGGTGTGCGAGCTGTGTGGCCGCACAGGGCGCCATCACAGCACGCAGATGATCAGGCCACACAGCGGGAGGTAAGGGTCTCTGATGTAAGGGGGGGGGGCTCTGTGAGGGTCTTTGATGTAAGGGGGCCTCTGTGAGGGTCTCTGGTGTAAGGGGTCCTCTGTGAGGGTCTGATGTAAGGGGGGCCTCTGTGAGGGTTTCTTATGTAAGGGGGCCTCTGTTAGGGTCTCTGATGTAAGGGGGGCCTCTGTGAGGGTCTCTGATGTAAGGGGGGCTCTGTGGGGGGGGGGGTCTCTAATGTAAGGGGGGCTAAGTTATTAGTGATAGTAAAAAAAAAGAAAAGTCAAAGTGCAAAAAAGGTGCAAGAAGATGTGCGGGGGGGGGGGGGCACCACAGGATTAGCTTGCACAGGGCGCCTGAACACCCAAGGCCGGTCCTGCCAGTGTCAGTACAGTGACAGTGCATATTTTTAACACTGATTACTGTAGTAATGTCACCGGTCCCCCTAAAGTGTCAATGTCGCAGTCCCGTTAAAAATCGCTTATCGCCACCATTACTAGTAAAAAATAAATTAAAAATAAATCTTTCCCCAAGCTCTACTTGTGGGGAAAAAAAGGCCACCCATTTTATTTTGGTACAGTGTTGCATGACCGCACAATTGTCCGTTAAAATAACGCAGTGCCGAATTGCAAAAAATAGGCTGGTCATTAAGAGGGGAATCTTCCGGTCCAGAACTGGTTAAACTTCAGTATATCATAGAAACATCTGACAAAATTATCTAAAACACAGAAGGCGTTCACTTTGTGAAAATTTCATGTTTGTGTCATTCTCCAAAACTTTTGACAGTGGCTGTATGGTGTGCTTGGTCTAAAGTGGATGGGGTGTGCGGTGTGCTTGGTATATGGTGTGCTCGGTGCACAGTGGATGGGGTGTGCGGTATGCTTGGTTAATGGTGTGCTCGGTGCACAGTGGAGGGTGTGCTCGGTGCTGGGATTATGGTAGATGGTGTGGCTCTCTCTCTGTATATCTCGGTGTGATCAGTAAACACAACACCTGGGAGTCTAGCAGGAGAAGGGGGCGTGTTGCGAGTAAAAGGGCGGAGTTCATCCAACTACAGGTGAGAACGGGGCGTGGCTAGCTTGATGGGCGGGGCAGTCACGTCTGCGGGTACCTGACTGGAGTGCCGGGAGTCGGTGAGAGCGGACGGAACCCCGGGAAAATGGCGGAGGAGTACGGTAAGTGTTTCCTCCATACACCTCAATATATCCACCTTCCTCTCCGCCGGCTGGAGGAGTCTCCTCACATCTCACTCATACCGAGATACGACATGTCTGTCAGTGTACACATGATTACTACGTCATCACACACCTCAATTTATCACCTGAATACACATCGTCCTAGATCACCTGTCCTCCCATATACCTCAGTACAGCTCTACTTCCTCCGATTCCATGTATATCACCTGTCCCCCCCCCCCTCCTTCCCTCCTATATCACCTGTCCCCCCCCTCCTTCCCTCATATATCACCTGTCCCCCCCTCCTTCCCTCATATATCACCTGTCCCCCCCCTCCTTCCCTCCTATATCACCTGTCCCCCCCTCCCTCATATCACCTGTCCCCCCCATCCTTCCTTTCCTCCTATATCACCTGTCCCCCCCTCCCTCATATCACCTGTCCCCCCCCTCCTTCCTTTCCTCCTATATCACCTGTCCCCCCTCCCTCATATCACCTGTCCCCCCCTTCCCTCCTATATCACCTGTCCCCCCCCCCCTCCTTCCTTCCTATATCACCTGTCCCCCCTCCCTCATATCACCTGTCCCCCCTTCCCTCCTATATCACCTGTCCCCCCTCCTTCCTTTCCTCCTATATCACCTGTCCCCCCCTCCCTCCTATATCACCTGTCCCCCCCCTCCCTCCTATATCACCTGTCCCCCCCTCCCTCCTATATCACCTGTCCCCCCCCTCCCTCATATCACCTGTCCCCCCCCTTCCCTCATATCACCTGTCCCCCCCTCCTTCCTTTCCTCCTATATCACCTGTCCCCCCCCTCCCTCATATCACCTGTCCCCCCTCCTTCCCTCCTATATCACCTGTCCCCCCCTCCTTCCCTCCTATATCACCTGTCCCCCCCCTTCCCTCCTATATTACCTGCCCCCCCTTCCCTCCTTTCCTCCTATATCACCTGTCCCCCCCTTCCCTCATATCACCTGTCCCCCCCCCTTCCCTCCTATATCACCTGTCCCCCCCCTCCCTCATATCACCTGTCCCCCCCTCCCTCATATCACCTGTCTCCCCCCCTCATATCACCTGTCTCCCCCCCTCATATCACCTGTCTCCCCCCCTCATATCACCTGTCTCCCCCCCCTCCCTCATATCACCTGTCCCCTCCCTCCCTCATATCACCTGTCCCCCCCCTCCCTCATATCACCTGTCCCCCCCCTCCCTCATATCACCTGTCCCCCCCCCTCCCTCATATCACCTGTCCCCCCCCTCCCTCATATCACCTGTCCCCCCCCCCTCCCTCATATCACCTGTCCCCCCCCCTCCCTCATATCACCTGTCCCCCCCCCTCCCTCATATCACCTGTCCCCCCCCCTCCCTCATATCACCTGTCCCCCCCCCCCCTCCCTCATATCACCTGTCCCCCCCCCCTCCCTCATATCACCTGTCCCCCCCCCCCCTCCCTCATATCACCTGTCCCCCCCCCCCCTCCCTCATATCACCTGTCCCCCCCTTCCCTCCTATATCACCTGTCCCCCCCCTCCTTCCTTCCCTCCTATATCACCTGTCCCCCCCCTCCCTCATATCACCTGTCCCTCCCTCATATCACCTGTCCCTCCCTCATATCACCTGTCCCTCCCTCATATCACCTGTCCCCCCATCCTTCCTTCCTATATCTCCTGCCCCCCCTCCTTCCTTCCTATATCTCCTGCCCCCCCTCCTTCCTTCCTATATCTCCTGCCCCCCCCCCTTCCCTCCTTCCTCACCTGTCCCCCCTCCTTCCTTTCCTCCTATATCACCTGTCCCCCCTCCTTCCTTCCCTCCTATATCGCCTGCCCCCCCTTCCCTCCTATATCGCCTGCCCCCCCCTTCCCTCCTATATCACCTGCCCCCCCCCCTTCCCTCCTATATCACCTGTCCACCCCCCTTCCTTCCCTCCTATATCACCTGTCCCCCCCCTCCCTTCCCTCTTATATCACCTGTCCCCCTCCCTTCCCTCTTATATCACCTGTCCCCCTCCCTTCCCTCTTATATCACCTGTCCCCCCTTCCCTCCCTCCTTCCCTCCTATATCACCTGTCCCCCCCCTTCCTTCCCTCCCTCCTATATCACCTGCCCCCCTCCTTCCTTCCTATATCACCTGTCACCCCCTTCCCTCCTATATCGCCTGCCCCTCCCTCCTTCCTTCCTATATCGCCTGCCCCTCCCTCCTTCCTTCCTATATCACCCACCCCCCCTCCTTCCTTCCTATATCACCTGTCCCCCCCCTCCCCTCCTATATCACCTGTCCGCCCCCCCTGCCTCCTATATCACCTGTCTCCCCCCCCCCCCGCCTCCTATATCACCTGTCCCTCCTGCCTCCTATATCACCTGTCCCCCCCCTGCCTCCTATATCACCTGTCCCCCCCCTGCCTCCTATATCACCTGTCCCCCCCCTGCCTCCTATATCACCTGTCCCCCCCCCTGCCTCCTATATCACCTGTCCCCCCCCTGCCTCCTATATCACCTGTCTCCCCTGCCTCCTATATCACCTGTCTCCCCCCCCGCCTCCTATATCACCTGTCCCTCCTGCCTCCTATATCACCTGTCCCCCCCCCCTGCCTCCTATATCACCTGTCCCCCCCCCTGCCTCCTATATCACCTGTCCCCCCCCCCTGCCTCCTATATCACCTGTCCCCCCCTGCCTCCTATATCACCTGTCCCCCCCTGCCTCCTATATCACCTGTCCCCCCCCCTGCCTCCTATATCACCTTTCCCCCCCCCCCTGCCTCCTATATCACCTGTCCCCCCCCCCCTGCCTCCTATATCACCTGTCCCCCCCTGCCTCCTATATCACCTGTCCCCCCCTGCCTCCTATATCACCTGTCCCCCCCCCTGCCTCCTATATCACCTTTCCCCCCCCCCCTGCCTCCTATATCACCTGTCCCCGCCCCCTGCCTCCTATATCACCTGTCCCCCCCCCCTGCCTCCTATATCACCTGTCCCCCCCCTGCCTCCTATATCACCTGTCTCCCCCCCTGCCTCCTATATCACCTGTCTCCCCCCCCCCCCCCTGCCTCCTATATCACCTGTCCCCCCCTTGCCTCCTATATCACCTGTGTCCCCCCCCCCTGCCTCCTATATCACCTGTCCCCCCCCCTTGCCTCCTATATCACCTGTCCCCCCCCCTTGCCTCCTATATCACCTGTCTCCCCCCCTTGCCTCCTATATCACCTGTGTCCCCCCCCCCCTTGCCTCCTATATCACCTGTCCCCCCCCTTGCCTCCTATATCACCTGTCCCCCCCCCTTCCTCCTATATCACCTGTCTCCCCCCCCCCTTCCTCCTATATCACCTGTCCCCCCCCTCTGCCTCCTATATCACCTGTCCCCCCCCCCTGCCTCCTATATCACCTGTCCCCCCCCCTGCCTCCTATATCACCTGTCCCCCCCCCCTGCCTCCTATATCACCTGTCCCCCCCCTGCCTCCTATATCACCTGTCTCCCCCCCCTGCCTCCTATATCACCTGTGTCCCCCCCCTTGCCTCCTATATCACCTGTGTCCCCCCCCTTGCCTCCTATATCACCTGTGTCCCCCCCCTTGCCTCCTATATCACCTGTGTCCCCCCCCCCCTTGCCTCCTATATCACCTGTCCCCCCCCCCTTGCCTCCTATATCACCTGTCCCCCCCCCTTGCCTCCTATATCACCTGTCCCCCCCCCCTTGCCTCCTATATCACCTGTCCCCCCCCCCCTTGCCTCCTATATCACCTGTCCCCCCCCCCCTTGCCTCCTATATCACCTGTCCCCCCCCCCCTTGCCTCCTATATCACCTGTCCCCCCCCCTTGCCTCCTATATCACCTGTCCCCCCCCCCTTCCTCCTATATCACCTGTCTCCCCCCCCTTCCTCCTATATCACCTGTCCCCCCCCCCTTGCCTCCTATATCACCTGTCCCCCCCCCCCCCTTGCCTCCTATATCACCTGTCCCCCCCCCCCTTGCCTCCTATATCACCTGTCCCCCCCCCTTGCCTCCTATATCACCTGTCCCCCCCCCTTGCCTCCTATATCACCTGTCCCCCCCCCTCCTATATCACCTGTTCCCCCCCCCCTCTCCTATATCACCTGCCCTCCCCCTCCTTCCTTCCTTCCTTCCTTCCTTCCTTTTTTTTCCTTCCTTTCTTCCTTTCCTCCCTCCTATATCACCTGTCTCCCTCCCTTCCTATATCACCTGTCCCCCCTCCCTCCTTCCCTCCTTTTTTCCCTCCTATATCACCTGTTCCCCCTCTCCTCCTTACTATATAACCTGCCCCCCCTTTCACCTGCTCCCCCCTCCACTTTCCTATATCACCTGCTGTTCCGCCCTCCTAGATCACCTGCCCCGTGCCCCCTCTCTCCTATGTCACCTGCCCCCCCCTCTCTCCTATGTCACCCGTCCCCCTCTCCTATATGCCCCCCCCCCCATATCAAGAAAACCTTGCTATACCACCTGCCCCCCCCCCCCCATATATCAATAATACCTTCCTTTAGCACCAGTCCTCCCTTATCATTAATATCTTCCTATGTCACCTGTCCCCCCCCCCCCCTCTATATTTGTAACACCTTTTTGTGTTGGCCCCCCTCTATATATACATACTGCTCCTCGTTCTTGTATGCCATTTATAGATGTGTGTATGTACATAATAAACAGAAGACATGTATTAGGAAATATAGAAGTACATAAGATGAGAGCTGAGATCTGCAAATACTGGATATAGGTTTCATTATCTCGCTTTGACTAATGATTCCTAGAAGTGTCCCCAAACAATATTTGTATCCCATGTCCCCAGTGATATCTTTTTCCATCTCCTTTTATCAGTCATCTTTATCACTTGTCTTGTTTCAACAGTCTTTCCTTCTTCCTGTTCTGTGTGTAATGCTTTACAGTCAGTATCCAGCGTCTGACTTTCTCCACCACCACCTCCTCGTCATAAACCTGTATTGTCTCACTCCCGACCCCAGTACAACCAGTTCAACCTGTCCCCGTCCCACCTGCCCATCGCCTGCATTATATGGACCTGGGTCTGCTGATTGACCCCCTGCTCCTGCCAGACATCCAGGAACTTTGAACAATGAGCGTGAATAAAAATCGTCTCCACAACAAATTGTGCGCCTTTATGCTGCTAATAAAACATGACTGCCGTTGTTTTCTGGGAGTCTAATTAGTCCTCCTAGATCCTTATTGAGGTCTACAAGCCAAAAAATGTCTTCACAAGCAACTAGCTGCTAATAATACTTGACTGCCTTTGTTTTCTGAAAGGGTCTAATTAACCCTCCTAGTTCTTATTTCGCGAGTACAAGTCAACTAGTGAGGTGAAGGTTGTGGGATGGATTCAGTAGTTTAGCAAAAGAAACTGGGCAGGGCTTGCACCACCCAGTCCACAGGAAGAAAAACTGCCAAAGTAAAATTCAAACTTATGGGCCCCCTGGATATTTGCCATATTATGCAGATATATACAGCAGATTTGCCCATTGTGACACATTTGCCCAACAAAGCAAGCTGCTATGTGCCACTGCCCTCTGTGATCAACACTCCCATCTTCACCCAGTCTACTGGGTCTGGAGTTTCTGGCCACCTTGATTGGCTGAGCTGGGATGACGTAGCGTCTGCACATGTACACTGGAGTTAACTTTGTCCCAGCACTAAAACATGCCAAGTCTGTACACTGAGCATGCGCGGCTTTATGTACAGCTACAGAATAAAAGTGCTGACAGGCAGGGAGAAGTGTCTGTGACTGAAGAGACTTACGTCGTTGTAAAAAAAAAGCCGATCTGTCAGCAGGTTAAAAAAAAAAAGAAAGCCTTTATATCCACTTTAAAAGCTGAGTGCATTGCTAGCAGATGAATGGGTATATACGTTCCTCTACTTGCAGGATCTTTATTTAGCTTTAAAGTGGAACTTCCTAGGAAAAAAAATATATATAATAATTTTTTTTATTAAGAAACAGACATCCCACATTAATATTTATGGTACCAATATTAATAAATTGCCTCCAGGACTGTTTCTTCTTGCTGGAGGCCACCATTTTGCTGAAGCCCAGAGCCCCCTGAGCAGCAGTAAATCTTTAGGCTGTCAACAGATTGGCCCCTACAAATTTGGCACAGTACTTAAAAACAGAGAGCAACTGAGCATGTGCAGAGCAGGGTGAGAAAGTGTATTACTTGACCTTCGGAAGATGTACCCCCCCCCCCCTCATGCCCAGGCCATTTTTTTGCAATACGGTTCTGTGTTGCTGTGACTGAGAACTGCGCGGTCATGCTACGCTGTACCCAAATAAAATTTGTTTTTTTTTCACCCACAAATAGAGCTTTCTTTTTGGTGGTATTTGATTACCTCTGCCGTTTTTTTTATTTTTTTTTTATTTTTTTGCGCTATAAAAAAAAAAAGAGACCATTTTGAGAAAAAAATATTTTAGTTGCTGCTATAAAATATATCCAATGAAAAAAATTGAAAAAAAAAATCAAATTTCTTCATAGATTTATGGCCAATATGTATTCTGCTGCGTTTGTGGTTAAAAACAAATCCCAAAAAGCGTATATTTGTTTGGTTTGTGCAAAAGTTACCATCTCTACAAACTATGGGATATTTATTTTTTGCTAGTAATGCGGGCAATTAGCAACTTATATCGGGACTGTAATATTGCGGTGGACAATTGGGCACTAAGTGACACTTTTTTGGGACCAGTGACATTAATACAGTGTTCACTTCAGTGCTAAAAATATGCACTGTCATTCTACTAAAGACACTGGCTGGGAAGGGGTTACACATCAGGGGTGATCAAAGGGTTAACTGGTGTGCCTAGATAGTGTTTTTTGTACTGTGTGAGGTGCTTTTACTGGGGGGGGCTGAATTATTGGAGCGTGCCGGTAGACATCGCCTCTGCGGTACCCACAAATCGGCTCCCGCTGTGTATAATCACAGTGGGAGCGGGTCACCGGCGACGCGAGTGTCCCCACTCTGGATGAAGGAGCACATCAAAAGCAGCATTATCAGTCTGGGGGGGGGGGGGAGGGGAATGTTGGATTCACTAAACATGATAAAACATGTCGCGTAATAACTGGATTTTTTTCTTTTTTTTTCATGTTAAAAAGAAAATCGCTCTTTTAAAACATTTTTTAACATTTATATAATAAAAAATTGAATATTTTTATAAATTGACACTGGTTTGTTTCTATGGCACCTTATAAACCCTATTACTTTTCTATATGCTTTATTGATGATAGATGTACTAACTGATTTATATATACTAATACATTGAAACCAAATTCCAGCTCACACTGCAGTTACAGCAAACAGATTTTATCCCTCTGGGAGATCAGTACTGCTTGGATCTTGATGAAGGGGACATACCCCGAAAGCTTGTCCTGAAAAATTGTATGTTAGTGCAAATAAAAAAAGTATCACGGACAGTACTCAATGGTCTCTATCCCTCTGGGATAAAGGTTACACATAAATAAAAGCTGGTCATTTTAAGCACCCCTTTCACTGGAAAATGGTTTGTCTCAATGCTTTAACTGGTACATTTGCAGGCGAGCTTGTTCTGTTTAAAAACAGACTTACTGGCCAGATCACCAGGTGAAACTAAAGAAAAGGTAGCCTAAAAAAATGAATGCAGTCATCACATCTAAGAATTAGTAAGCTGCAAATGTTTGCTTTTGGGTTTAACCACTTTACCACAGGAGGATTTTGCTGTCTTACGTCCAGGCCACTTTTTGCGATTTGGCGCTGTGCAAATTTTTTTGACAATTGCGCAGTCGTGCGACGCCGTACCCAAACGAAATTTACGTGCTTTTTTTCCCACAAATAGAGCTTTCTTTTGGTGGTATTTGGACACCTGTGCGATTTTTACTTTTTGCGCTATAAACAAAAAAAAGAGCGTAAATTTTGAAAAAACAACAATATTTTTCACATTTTTTTTTATATGAAATTCCCCCCCCCCCAAAAAAAATTTAAAAATCAAATTTTTTTTAATTTTTGGCCAATTTGTTTGTTTTCTGCTACCTATGTTTGGTAAAAAAAATTCACAATAAGCGTATTTTGATTGGTTTGCGCAAAAGTTATTGCGTTTACTAACTAAGGGAAAGATTTTTGTCATTTTTTGGGGTTTTTTTTTAACGCGTAATGGCGGCGATCTGCGATTTTTTTTTTTTTTTTTTTTTTTTTTGCGGGACTGCGACATTGCGGCGGACAGATCGGACCCTTGACTGACATTTTTGACACTTTTGGGGGTACCAGTGACATTTCTACAGTAATCAGTGCTATAAATATGCACTGTTACTGTAAAAATGACTGGCCGGGAAGGGGTTAATTTTATTGGAGAGGGAGGGGTTAATGTATGCCTGGTGCTTACTGACGTGTGGGGGGAGGTGACTGAGTGAGCCAGGGACAGATTGGATGTTCAGCTATGCTGAACACTCCGATCTGTCACTCCCTGTCACTTAGGAGATCCGCCTGCTCTGTTCACACAGGCGGGCGGATCTCCAAACTAGATTCCCCAACGATTGGGGAAGAGCGGCGGCGATCGCCGCCGCTCCTCCCCTGGCCCGACTCCCGCTGTGAATGAAAACAGTGGGAGCGCGCCTTTAGCGGCGCGCAAGTGCCGCCTACAGGGGGAGGAGTCCAGCGACGTAGGTCTACGTCGCTGGATGATAACAAGCCACTGTGCCGCAGTAGCAGCACAGTGGCCAGAGCTAAAGTGGTTAATATCAGAAGAAGGGAGAACACAAACATTGCCCCTGGTTTCCTGGCTCAGAAGAACTAAATTGTATATTAGCCTGTGTTCCAGTTTTAGAAATAGAAACAGGATTTTTACTCATAGGTCATATTGAAAGTTTTCTTTGTGTGTCTTGGAGTTCTTCTTTAATTCAGGGTGATGCTTCAGTGAACTCGCTCGCCAGATTAAAACTAAGCAGACCGGATTGTTTTGTGAAATCTCACTACTTCTTTTTTTTTTTTTTTCCTCTTTTAAACTTTCTCCTGTGTTAATAATAGAACATGACACCTCCTTCCTTACCAGTATAGAATGTAAATGGCTCACATATTTTCATGCATTCTTCCTTTTACCTTCATCAAAGAGCCAATAACATTTTAGCTCAGACTTTGGGATAATTGCATGTCCTGCCCCATTGCTTACAGGAACTTGCAGGGCTCCGGTGTGATTGATATGCTCCCTCCCCCACATGTCATGTGACCCTTGACTTTTTTCATTGAGTCGAGCAGCGGTGTACCGCCTACAGAGACTAAAGGCCCATACACACGATAAGAAAATCTGAAGGGAAAATTTGTCCGACGACCGATCTGTCGATTTTCTGATTGTTAGTACGGTGCTTTCGACAGCCGACTTTTCGTCCGAAAAAATCCTGATGTGCAGGCTATAAAATTTTTATCATCCTTCAACACAACGTCCGATTTTCGTCTCATTAGTACAGTTTTCGACGGAAAAAAAAATCTTAAGAGCAAGACTAGGCATGCTCAGAGATCAAAGAACACATACAAAACAATCCAACACATGACATCACTTCTGAAGTAGAATTCTGTTGTACGGGAAAATTCTTATGAAAGTAATGATTAACCACTTAAGCCCCGGAAGATTTTACCCCCTTCCTGACCAGGGCCTATTTTGCGATTCGGCACTGCGTGACTTTAACGGACAATTGCGCGGTCGTGCGACGCTGTACCTAAACCAATGTGACTTTCTTTTTTTTCCCACAAATGGAGCTTTCTTTTGGTGGTATTTGATCACCTGTGCGTTTTTTTTTTTTTTTTTTTATCATGCGCTATAAACAAAAAAAGAGCGTCAATTTTGCAAAAATAGCAATATTTTTCACTTTTTTTTTTTTTTTTTTTTTTTTTTATATATATATATATATGAAATTCCCCCCAAAAAAAAGTAAAAATCTAAATTTTTTTTAACATTTTCGGCCAATTTGCTACATATGTCTGGTAAAAAAAAATCGCAAAAAGCGTATTTTGATTGGTTTGCCCAAAAGTTATCGCGTTTACTAACAAAGGGAAAGATTTTTGTCATTTTTTTTTTTTTTTTAACGCGTAATGGCGGCGATCTGCGATTTTTTTTTTTTTTTTTTTTTTTTTTTTTTTTTTTTTTTTTTTTTTTGCGGTACTGCGAAATTGCGGCGGACAGATCGGACGCTTGACTGACATTTTTGACACTTTTGGGGTTACCAGTGACATTTCTACAGTAATCAGTGCTATACATATTAACTGTTACTGTAAAATTACACTGGCAGTGAAGGGGTGTACTTTTTTGAGAGGGAGGGGCTGTGTGTGTCCCTAGGGGCGTGATTCTAACTGTGATTGGCTGTGGCTTGAGCTGTAGGAACAGTGATCAACGATCCTACATAGTAGACCCGTATGATCACTATTCCTACACAGGGGAGAATGACAGGCGGTTTGTCTACATCAGCTGCCTGCCTTTCTCCCTCTGCACCGACGATCGCGAGTGACCGGCGGACATCGGGTCCACCGGTCACATGCGCGCGCGGGGGGGGGGGGAGAAAGGCAGGCGGCTGATGTAGACAAACCGCCTGTCATTCTCCCCTGTGAAGATCTAAAAGTGCAAATGAGATGTGTTACATAAACCAATAATGTGTCTAAATGATGCTAATGTGTAAATCAATCAATCTGACAGTGACTAAAGCAGGGTACACACTAGTAGAAAATCTGCCGAAAATTCCCTTCCGATGTGAAATCGTCCGATTTTCGCCTAGTGTGTACACAACTTTCAGCAGCCGATGCCGACATTTTCAACGAAAAAAAACGGAGGGACAAACGCCAAAATTTTGATAATCCCTTCCCTAGACGAACGATTTTCGTTTAGTGTGTATGCGGTACGTCTGTGAAAAATCGGATACGAAAGACCGCGCATGATCTGAAGTTGCTGACAACCCAGAAGTATAGGAACAAATGTGCCAAAAAAAAGAAAAATCGGACGAGAAATTTTGTGAAAATTTATGCACTGTCTACTAAAAACGGTAATGAACGCTGAGAAGACAGAGAAAAATCAGAGGATATTTCGTCCGATTTTTGTCAAGTGTGTATGGCCCTTAATATCACAATAAATAAATACAATCAATCGTAAGAAATAAATGTCCAAATCAATCCAATATGATAAATAACCGTGTAGAAAGGCGTGCACTCCTATGTGCATGAAAAAAATCTTCACAATAGTGTCCAAAATAGGTGTAATATAGTAAAAATATGTATAGCCAGTATCAGTCCAATCTTGGTGCCCTAAAGTGTGTAGTGGCCGCTTACCTAAAACACACAGGGGAAACGCATGTGTGTAATCCAATAATGAAGGTTCTTTTTCCCAGACACGCTCCACAGGCAGTCCCTTTTCTGATAGATGGATGGTGGGATCTCTGTAGTCAGCAATCAGCCATTCACATACAATGGTATGGGTCCTCCGCTGCACAATCCTGTATCATAGGCACCAGTCTAGCCTCGTGGGGATGTAAAGGAAAACGCTCATGGTGCAGTATCTTCAAAGCGAATTTATTAAAAAAAAGTATTGCACTTACATATGAGCATAAAAACGAGCAGACACCGCTGCGAGCGAGGGTAACCGGAAGTTCTACTGTGTACCGCTCGCAGCGGTGTCTGCTTGTTTTTATGCTCATATATGTAGGTGCAATTTACTGCGCGTTACAGTTCTGTGCAGGACAAATGCAGCATGATCTACTTTTTTTTTTGTTTTAGCTGGAACTGCAAGCATTGGTGTGAACTATGCCATTGAAAACCAAAACCATGTAACCTAATGAGCAGGGCCCTCTGATTCCTCCTGTATTAACCACTTCAATACAGTGCAGTTTCACCCCCTTCCTGCCCAGGTCAATTTTCCGCTTTTAGCGCTGTTGCATTTTAGATGACAATTGCGCGGTCATGCAATACTGTACCTAAACCAAATTTATGTCATTTTTTCCCCGCAAATAGAGCTTTCTTTTGGTGGTATTTGATCACCGCAAGGTTTTTTCTTTTTTGCTACACAAGTAAATAGATGCGTTTTTTGTTGCACTGATGAAGCGGCACTGGTGGGCAATAATGGGTACTGGTGGGCAGCACTGATAGATGGCAATCATGGGCAGCTCTGATGGAGAGGGCACTGAAAGGGTCCCTGAGCCCTGATTGCCATCCCTGGTGGCCATGGGTGGGCATCCCTGGTGGCCATGGGTGGGCAATCCCTGGTGGCTCTAGTGGCACCCCCCCAAGAGTCTGCACTGGTAACCAGTGGGGTATTTCTTTTTCTGGTTCTCTTTGGTCGTCGCCTTTGACCTAAGATGGATCTGCAGATACCACTGACTGAGCAGAGGAACGTAAATATTTTCTGGTTTTAACAATTCTTAAGCTAATGCTTGGTTCTTTGGATGCATTGAGTGTAAGAAAGATTGCACCCTTATTTATCACCCCTGAAGAAAGAGAACAAAACTCTGAAACGCATCGGGTGTCTTTGTAGGGTTTCTTTGGCATTTCTGTAACTAACCACCATGGTTTGATGTTGAGGTGGTTTGCCTTTTTCTTGCTCCAAGCATCTGTTCATTTGTATCAGCTTGTTGTTTTTATATGATTGTTTAATAAAAATCTTGTACTTTTAGTCCCCGTTCACACTGGGGCGACCTGTCAGGCGATCTGGTCGCCTGACAGGTCGCCGTAGGTCGCCTGCCATACAGAAGCTGTGGACCCGTTCTAATAGGAGCGACACAAGTTGCTCCGACTTAGAAAAAGGGTCCGGAGCTTCTTTGGGGCGACCCGGAGCGACCTGCATAGACTTCAACGTTATGAAGTCCGTGCCGGCCGCTCCGAGGTCGCGGTGCGAGCAGCGCGCCGCGACCTATGAGGTCGCCCGGCAAGTAGCCTCGCCCCAGTGTGAACGGGGCCTTATATACAAACCTATGTTTCAATTGTTCATTGACTGTTGCTTTACTACATTATATATTTTTTTGAGGCTCTTAAAGTCCCACCAAGAGGCACCCTATGTCCCGTCCTGGAGGAGTTGGACTGCATGTGCAACCTCTAAAATACAGGTAGCTCCTCATGCTACCAGTAGTGACACCATAGGTGTGCGCACAGGGTGTGCCAGGTGTGCCTGGGCACACCCTAATCATTCTATGGGGCGCAGATTCCCCCTGTTTAGACCCTAAAAATATTGTAAAAAAAATAAATAAAACCAAAAAATAATTTAAAAAAAATTAATAGAAAACACTACAGTCACCATCCACTGCCCTACTGACACCAATCTCTGCCTACGGACACTGTCAGTATATACATATGCACACACACATATGTGTTTGAGCTTTGGGGTGCACACCCTAATGCCATAGGCTGCGCACACCTATGAGTGACACTGACCCTAGACAAATGCAAAACTAGTGAAAAACAGTCAGAAAAGATGAGTAGGGAAAAAAAATGTCAGCGGCCTCCACCTGTAAACTATTCCTGTTTTGAAGGTCGTCTTATTGTTGCCCTGTTACTTTTATTACCACCAAAGTAGCTGAAACTGATTAGCAACCCCCTCTGCTACTTAACTGACCAGAGCAATATCCGAGGAGTTTACTTGACTGGATGCTACACTCTGAATAAAAAGTGTTTCTTTTTTGAGGGGTGTGTGTGTGTGTGTATAATATCTTTGTAGAATGGCTCATTTTTGCCATGTGGTCTGTCATACTGAATCTTCCAGTGCATTTGAAATGCATGGACAAAAGAAGCATTGAAAATCAAATTTGATTTCAATAGAATCACATCAGTGTGCTAAAAAAAAAAAGTCCAATTTGAGCGCATTGATCTGCATTTTGGTATTGAAGTCAAATGTAATCTAATCAGAATCCATGTCAATACATCATACACTAACACATGCCTGCTGGTTTGAATGTTGTTATTGCTAAAGAGCAGTTATTTGATGATGTCTACATGTAGGAGTGTTAGGCTCATACCACATGGGTGACATGAGTGGAACTGTCATGGAAAATCACCATGAAGAGGCATTTCTTTCCATGCCTTTGTGGAATCACTCCATTGCAGTCCCAAAACGCTGTCAAATTATCCTTGCTAGGTAAGGCACAGCATTTTACTCGCCTAGCTAGCAAGGGGGCAACTCCAGAAAAATTGATAAACGATAGATTAGTTATTGCTCATCTGAATAAAATGACATTTGGGATTAATAACGTTATGTGACAGCCTATATTCCCATGTCCTAGTGAAGTCCCACTGGATCCTAGACCCTGGCTGTACATAGAACCGTGACTTTTTTTTTCAAGTCACGATTAAGCCCCACTCCCAACATTCAGCTGTCAAAAGGCAGAGCCCCCCATTACTCTCTGAATATCTGGCATTTGAATGATATAGGCACGAGGCTTAAGCCTCGTACACACGCAACGATTATCGGCCGACCGATCGTCCGACTTTTGTCCAAGTTGTGTTTTGTTGGTTGGAATGTGCCTAGACTGCACACAAATTTTCTCGACCACCAAAATTCTACTTCAGAAGTGATGTCATGTGTTGGTTTGTACTCTTTGTGTTTTTTCTTCACTGAGCATGCCCAGACTTGCTCATCTGATTTTTCCATGTCGAAATCTGTACTGACTGCACGAAAATCGGCCGTTATGTTGACGGCCAACAAAAATTTTATAGTCTGCACATCAGATTTTTTTCGGCCGAAAAGTCGGAGTCGGTTGTCGGAAGCATCATACTAACAAGCCGAAAATCGGCAGATCGGACGTTGGCCCGAAAATTCACGGCCAATAATCGATGCGTGTGTACGGGGCTTAAATCTTAACTCAGAAGGGAAGGCCCCATGTACTATCCCGAGGATTGTTTTTGGGTGAGTGATTCAGGCTAGAGTGATCCCAATCACACAATATTTTAGAATTAAATGTATTGCCTGATTGCCCATTCATTGCTTCTGTTTTGTCATCCAGTATGCTGCCCATGTATTGTCACTATAGGCAGTGTGTTACTTGCATTTTCTGCCCTTCTACTGTCAGGATTGCCCATGTGTAGCCCACATTTACTGCCAATGTATTAGCAAGACTTGATGGTTTGTGTGTTGCCAATGTATTACCAAAGTTTAGTGCTATGTTGCAGTCCATGTCAGCAATGTTTGTTTTAGGGACTGCAATACTGTAATATATCTGCCCACCAGGCAATTTCGCTTCTGAAAACACGACATGAGCCCAAATGGTGCCGCCCTCATGCATAATTTGACTCGTAGGGTTTTGTACGATCCCAGCTGAGACATTGGATGGCACTGTTGGTGCATCTATAATGTGTGTCCTGTTTGCTGTGGTATTTTGCTATAATATTTGATTATTTTTCACATATTTAATATGCAATGATTTATTTGTTTTGTTTTTATGTTGGATTATTGATTACCTAAAGGACTTTCCACTGGTTGTGTTTAATAATAATTTGTATCTGTATTTATTATTGTCCACATTGATTATGGGTATGAATTTGTTATCTATTTCTTTTAGGTACTTATGGTTTAGAGAAAGGATCTCCAAACTGTGGCCCAGGGACTGGATGTGGCCCTTTGCTTGTCTTTATCCGTCCCCTTGGGGCACTTTTCCATTTACTAATACAAGACACAACTCCTCCCATGGACACCAACAATGGGGCAATATTCCTTCTACTGACATCAACGATGGGGCACTATTTCTCCCATTGACGCCAACCAGGGAGGGTGGATTTGATTTAAATCAAGTTGATATACATCATAGTTTGTAAAGAGCAACTGTCATCTCTGTTCCGCAGCGGCTCCTCCTCTGATCCGCTGTTGACTCACTGACAGTCTCATTCACATTAATGGGACGGCTGGTGATGCGGCAGTGACACGACAAGGTGAGGGATGTGGCGGCAGCAGGTGAGTGGATGCCCGCTAACGGGCACTGCCATGATGGATCTGAAATAACAGGTGCTCTTTAAATGTAAGAACTTGCTGGTAGCTAGTATGAAATTGTGTGAATGCATCAATGCAGTGCATGTTATCTCAGCTTGCAAAGTGAGGCTTCATTGAATGAGTTTACCAAAATGTAAATAGCTATATAAATAAGCTTAATTTCATGCTGAATAAACTAAATTATGAATTTATCTTAAATAGAAAACGATCTTTTGGATAGATTTCTACTCCAAAAGCATTTTATTAAAATAAATTTGATAAAAAAAAAAAAACAGATTTTAAATATATAAAGAAAATACAATTTTTATATCCTTTCTCACCCCAACGATGGGGCACGATTTCTCAAACTGACACGAACAATGGGGCACTATTAATCTCACTGACACCAATGATGGGTCACACTTCCTCCCACTGACACCAATGATGGGTCACGCTTCCTCCCACCGACACCAATGATGGGTCACGCTTCCTCCCACCGACACCAATGATGGGTCACGCTTCCTCCCACCGACACCAATGATGGGTCACGCTTCCACCGACACCAATGAAGGGTCACGCTTCCTCCCACCGACACCAATGAAGGGTCACGCTTCCTCCCACCGACACCAATGACGGGTCACGCTTCCTCCCACCGACACCAATGAGGGGTCACTCTTCCTCGCACCGACACCAATGAGGGGTCACTCTTCCTCGCACCGACACCAATGAGGGGTCACTCTTCCTCGCACCGACACCAATGAGGGGTCACTCTTCCTCGCACCGACACCAATGAGGGGTCACTCTTCCTCGCACCGACACCAATGAGGGGTCACTCTTCCTCGCACCGACACCAATGAGGGGTCACCCTTCCTCGCACCGACACCAATGACGGGTCACGCTTCCTCGCACCGACACCAATGACGGGTCACGCTTCCTCGCACCGACACCAATGACGGGTCACGCTTCCTCGCACCGACACCAATGACGGGTCACGCTTCCTCGCACCGACACCAATGACGGGTCACGCTTCCTCGCACCGACACCAATGACGGGTCACGCTTCCTCGCACCGACACCAATGACGGGTCACGCTTCCTCGCACCGACACCAATGACTGGTCACGCTTCCTCGCACCGACACCAATGACGGGTCACGCTTCCTCGCACCGACACCAATGACGGGTCACGCTTCCTCGCACCGACACCAATGACGGGTCACGCTTCCTCGCACCGACACCAATGACGGGTCACGCTTCCTCCCACGGTCACCAATGACGGGTCACGCTTCCTCCCACCGACACCAGCGATGGGGATATATTCCTGCTACTGACCCCAAGGGTGGGGCACTCTTTCTCCACTGACACTGACGATGAGGATATATTCCTGCTACTGACATCAACAATGGGGCACTTTTCCTCCCACTAACCCTAAGGGGGGGGCACTTTTCCTCCATCTAATACCGACGATGGGGCACTTTTCCTCCCACTGATGCCAGGATAATTTCTTCTCCCGATGGCCGCAGTCCGGCCCCTGTAAATGCTGGAGGACAGTAAACTGGCCCTTTGTTTAGAAAGTTTGGAAACCCCTAGATGTTTTTCTAGCACAGTACTTTCCTAATATAACTTATACTGAGCCATAGGCAGGCAGTTGTTGGTGTATCAGGCGTTTGCTGTAGTATTATGCTGCAGTTTTATGTACTTATATGATCTTCCCAGTAAGTGTATATTTTCCTGCTCTGGTGACCATTAAAAGCAAACATGGATATTTAAATCTGAGGCAGAAAACGTGACCCCCTCTCTTGCCAAAGAGGCTTGGCAGATCTCTACTGCAACTCTTCCTATACCAAGATATGAAAAAAAAGGACTGTGCACATATCTCCTTCAGGGCACCATTAAGTCAACTTCTGCCAGGATTTGATCCCACGGGCTGATTATCTGACCAACTGTACAGTTACAGGATATGTTGAAGATTTGTTCGTGAATTTTTTTTTTTTTCAGTGCTGACCAGATGTATTATACAATTTTTTTTCTTATGCTTGTTACATTTATTTCCTGCTGTATATAAGGGCATTTTCACACTGATTTGCTTCAAAACTGCCAGTGAAACGCCTATTCGTTAATGGAATGCTTTTTCGGCAGTTTTTAAAGGACAGGGGACTCAAAAACTGCACCAAAAATGCTCAGGACGGAGCTTTTTAGGTGCTTTTGAGGCAGTTCCCATTCTTTTTAATGAAGAGGAGTGCTTTTGCTGTTTTTGTTTTTTTTAATTTTTTGCTCCCTAAACATGCTCCAAAGATGCTGCAGGCAGGATTTTTTTCACTGCCACAAAAGCGCCCTGCCTTAGTGTGGAAACATTCATTGATTTTAAAGTGATGCATTTTTCTTGAGCTTTTTCAAGCGCTTTTTTAATTTATTTTTTATTTAACAGCGCTTGAAAAACTCCTCAGTGTGAAAGAGCCCTAAATGTTTATAAAGCTTTTAAAAAGATGATTTTGGAGTCCTAGCTTTACAGATATAAAGAAACGACATTCCAATTTACTAAGGGTGTTCGCAATCTTGTCCTGCAGTCCTCCAAAACAAAGTTGTGGTTGACAAATTAAAGCGGATCTTCACTGCATCTGAGCTCCACAAACACTACTTAAAGCCGAATTCTACTCAAAAGTGGAACTTCCACTTTAAATGGTCCTGACCCCCTGACATGCCACATTTGTCATGTCGTTTTTTTTGGTGGGGGAGGGGGGGGGAGCAGGTACCTAAATTTGACAGGTACCCTCTCCCACTTCAGCTCGGGCCGCCTTGGTGGCTGAGGCGGAAGTTCTCCTCTTATGAGTAAAAGAGTACTAATAATGAAATAGTAGCTAGTTTTACCCCGGTCCCAGTTTATGGTATTGCGGTTAATGCGTCATCTATTTTATGGGAACATTTTGCACAGGCAGTCTGCTTTGGTTTAATAGCTAACTGTAAGGAGTTCCCTAACAGTCCTTTGATCCAGAGGTTTTCTAGGCTCTGTGTATCTGGCTGCCCCTTGTAGTCAGGATTTAAATGGCATTTGCTTCCCTATTTGGGGGATTTTCCCAAGTAAGTGATGGAAAAGTCTCTCCAATAGGGACATGGACTGACCCTACACTGGTAGATTTTTGTACTAACATTTGTATGAAAAATCTCATATGTACATTCAGTAATGACTACAGAGGCTTGGCTAGTGTAAAAGCAAATAATGAAGTTGGACCACCCAAGTTGCCTGGCTACACACTACCCTACCTTGCCACCAAAATAACACAACACACACAAACTGGGTCAATCTTTTTTTATTAAGATTTGAGATAAGAAAAAACAATGCCTAGCAGCAGTAGTTAGTACAAAATAGAACTGTCATCATAGGCAGTATAGTATACAATAAAATAAATTGGTGACATTAACCGATGGAAGAAGATATGGGTTTCACTATAAACCCATGGAACATCCATAAGTAGGCATGAGAAGCTACATCAAAGTGGTCGACTACGTGGAACCACTATGATGCCAAACTCTGGCATTCTATCTCTATCCAGATATCGGCAAAACAAAGATATCAACATGCCGTCTCTTAAGGCAGGGATCCCCAACCCCCAGGCCAAGGACCGGTGCATCACAGCTGGAGGTGAGCTTCGTATGCGGCCTGCACAGGGCTATCACAGGCCGCACCTCCTACCTTTTTGCTCACCTCCTGTTGTGCACACGCCTCTGCGTCCTTTCCCGGATCCTCTGCTCACCCGGCTATTGATGTCATCCTATCAGCAGGGCAGGAGGTGGTATGAGCTACAATCACAATGGAGAGCTCCCCCCATCCCCTGCCCTGCTGATAGGATGATATAATCGGACAGAAGGAGGAGCCCAGAGAGGACACACAGACTGATCATAGCCTCTGCCCCACCAAAGGTAGGAGTCCTGTGCAGGGGAGGCAGAGATTAGGGATGTGTGATTTTAGAGAGGAAGGAGTGGGGGGGGGGCAGGCAGACTGCAGGGGCACTGTGATGAAAGAGGCAGTGACTGTTAGGGGCACTGTGATATAAAGTGGACTGCACTGTTATTAGTGCAGTGCCCCTGTAACGGATCAGGGCACCCCGGACCGGGTACCTCCGTTGACAGATGTTCCTAGTGCTTCCCAAGGGCTCCAAGCACTCCACCAGACACCGTAACCACTTCAGACCCCACGAACCGCCGCAGCTTGGTTAGGGTCTTGCAGTCTCCTACCCACCCTGGACCTCCGACAAGGCTCCAGGTTCCTGTAGGTGAACCTCTCTTTCCCCAGAGAGTGCAGCAGAACAAGCTCTTACACAAGCTCTTACAAGAGCTCAGTGATTATCCAAGGGAGTATGGAGGACATAGCAATCCCTTGCAGCAGATTCCCCCAATAAGAGACAGAACTCTAGATTGAGGTGATAGAACTCTCCAACAACTTTATTGAACAAGACTTATATACAGAATTTGGAACATCCCACCCCCAATAACCGCTTTCCTATTGGTCAATTGTAAAGTACCTGCAGTTCCCCTTCAGGTCCTCCTTAGCCATGCAAATGAGGACTTGAAAATGAGTCCGCAATGATTGGTCCCATAGCTTGACCAGAAGGACTGTTATGTGTAATGAGACAGAAGCCCCCAGGGGGCAATCAATGCACACAACAGCCAGACACAGAACAATGGTTCCATAACGAGCCCCCAATTTACATTACTCTGAGTGTCAATACATCCCTTAGCAGACAACAGGTGAGTTCATTAGCACACCCGACAATAGGTGAATGGAAAGCCACCTCAGACAAAAGCAACATTGTTAGACAGTCAGTCTCCACATTGAACTTCCTGGAATGACCATTTTAGGAGTTATACTTCCTGGTCAGGGACCTCATACTGTACAGGGAATAAAATCTTAATATTTCTATATGGAGATATTGCTGACAAATATGAAGCAATCCAAACCATTACTTATCTGTCTTTAAATTCCAGTGACGGTGAATACTGTCGCAGCGCCCTTTACATCACAGCCCCCCTTTACATTACAGAGCCGTCCCCTTTACAATAATGGAAGGGGACGGCACTGTAATGTAAAGTGGACTGTGATGTGAAGGGGGGCTGGGGACAGATTCTGTGAATATCTCCCCCCCCCCCCCCGGTCCCTGCTAAAATTGGCAATTGGCTGCCATGAAACCAGTCCCAGGTTTAAAAATGTTGAAGACCACGGTGTTAAGGTAATTCGTCATGTGCAAAAGTAACCTTAGATCAAGAATAAAGATCCAACTAAAGAACCAAATGTACATCAGAAAAAAACAAAACAAAAAGAAAAAAAATGTGGGGGGGGGGGGGGTGGAGGAATAGAGAAAACGAGTAAAGGGAATGGAAGAAGACAAAAAAGGGAATGAAAGAGACCATGCACATCCAGAAATCTATCTGGCCACCCATCCAATGTCGAGCTTAGGTATCCGATACCTGCAGATAAGAGAGCCAGGGGGTCCAACTAGCTGGGATTTTGATGGCTACAGCAGCCACTTTATTATAACAAAATAAATAACCAATATAAAATTCCCAATATATACACAGCAGATAACAAACAGATTGAATGTATATTGGATTCGCAAGATCCCTGTAGCAACAAAACATATATAGATAGATAGATACAACTTTATTGTCATTGCATAGTACAGGTACACAGCAACGAAATGCCGTTTAGCATCTACCAGAAATGCAAAATGTAGCAGTCGTACAAGAGTGCAGATAACCATCTAGCATATTTACAAATTAAAAAATATATATACACACACATATACATATATATATATATACATACATATACACATATATATATATATATATTAGGGATGCACCGAAATGAAATTCTTGGCCGAAGCCGAATAATAATGAAATGTTTGGCCGAAGGCCGAATACCGAACGCGGTGTTTCGCATTTTTTCCATTTATTTTGCCAATTTTTTGTCCTCTCGTGTCTCTCTCTCTCTTGTCCTCTCACTCTCTCTTGTCCTCTCATGTCTCTCTCTCTCTCTCTCTCTCTCTCTCTCTTGTCCTCTCATGTCTCTCTCTCTCCCTAAATGTTACTGTAGGGAATGGGATTCAGTGCACACTGCAGCCTTGTACCATAGGGTTAATGTTAGTGACACTGTAGGGATTGGGAAGGATGCTGGGAATGGAAATCAGGAAGCATGCAGGCAGCCTTGTAAATTTTAATTGCAGATACAGGGCACTGGGCAGGTCAGGGTTAATATGGTAACATCAATTACTCAGTGACAGTCAGTCAGTGTCAGTGTGGACTCGATCAGATTATACAGTGACAGACAGTCTTTCATAGTGGTAGTAGTAGGAGGCTGGAGGTGGACTAGTAGTAGCCTGGAAAGGAGCACAGCCGCATACATACATTACTCACTCGTGCACTGCAGCCCGCCCCACACATTCAGTGAGTCTTACTCTCCTCCCTAGTTTTTTCAATGGCACATTCAGGAAGCCAATCATGCCGTGAGTAGCGGCACAGCGGAACCAATCAGGTGTGCAGGCACGCGTGATTGGTTCACTGTGCAGCTAATTGATTGAGGTCTGTTGGTGAGAAAGTCCAGAATCCATCTGCAAATAGGGGTGCAGATACCCAGTTCACTGAGCTTAGTGATCAATACAGTGGGGAGGACTGTATTGAATCCAGAGCTAAAGTCAATGAACAGCATTCTGACGTATGTGTTACTCTTATCCAGGTGGGTGAGAGCAGAATGAAGAGCTGTAGAAACTGCATCCTCAGTTGACCTGTTCGGGCGATAGGCATACTGGTGTGGGTCCAGTGTAGGTGGTAGACCCGCAGTCAGGTGATTCAGGACCAGCTTCTCAAAGCATTTCATAGCAATGGGGGTGAGTGCAACTGGGCGAAAGTCATTCAGGTATTCAGCAGCTGAGTGCTTGGGCACTGGTATGATAGTAGTGGTCTTCAGGCATGTTGGTACTGTGGCTTGGGCCAGTGACAGGTTGAAAATGTCAGTAAAAACCTGTGCCAGTTGTCCAGCGCATGCTCTGAGAACACGTCCCGGTATGCCATCCGGGCCAGCTGCCTTACGTGCATCCACTCTGCTAAACACTGAATAGACGTCCGTTGTTGAGAGTGAAAGTGAGCTGTAAACAGTAGCAAAGTCCGTGGTTGGTGTAAAATGTCCTGTGCATTGGTCAAAACGAGCAAAAAAGTGATTAAGTTCGTTCGGTTGGAAGGCACTGCCCGTAAAGTAGGCCTTCAGCCGCACCCCACTGACTCAGACAGTCAAGTACTCAATAGCTACCATAAAGGTACCAAATAAGTGAGAGCCATACCCAAGAGGGATCCCAACCTATTCACCTTAATTACTGCCTACCTTGTAGGGCCTTGAACCCCACCACCACCGCACAAATATGAGACCTCATGTCTCTGTGGGTCGCCACATTCTCAGGACAAATGTCATTTGAAAGTACTTCAAAATTTAATTTGCTTTTAACATTCTACTCTGCATTAAATGTCACATCCTGAACAAAAAACACATATACTGTTAGAAATTTGTTAAATTGAGAAATATTTTCCATCCTGCTCCTTCAAATTTTCTCATCACTCCTGTCCTCGGCTTCTGCCCAGATGTCACAGGGACAGGAACTGAAGGTAAATCTCCCCAATTAGACATTAGACTGAGATAAAAACAAAAGTTGTAATACTTCCCCACATTATCCAAAATGTAAAAAAAAAAATGGCTTCATTTAGGCTTTAAAAGGTAATGTTCCACTTGTTTGTATCCTCTCCCCCCCCCCTTCTTTAACAATTGGCACTTTTTTGGGGGGTGGGTGCCCCTGGTTTTGTCTTAGGTTAGGAATGTGAGTGCGTGGCAGAAAAGTTATTATGATGCCAAGGGCGTTGGCTGCAGTGGACAAAGCATGTAATGAAATACAGGTACGATTATATATAGAGTTTAAATGTTCTCTTACAATAGCAAATATCTGTAGACTGGCAGGGCGCACCATGTGGTCAGACTCACGGATGTCACATTCGTTTCGGTTCTTTGCACAAGCAAGTCAACCTTTTTAACCACCTATAGTAGTTTTACTGCTACAGGAGGGCACGTCTGTGATGGATCACACACACACACATATACATATATATATATATATATATATATATATATATATATATATATATATATATATTAGTGTGTGATCCAGCTCTTCCAGGTAGCGGGCGAGAATGCACGCTGCCGCCGGCTTGCTACTGCTATTATTATACACAGCAGGAGCAGGGCGCTGTGTACCCCGGACTCAATGGCTGCCGCCACCCACAGATCCTTTGGTACAGAGGCAGAACGGCGGTCTGTCTATGTAAACAAGGCAGATCGCCGTTCTGTCAGTAGGGAAGGCATGGCTCCTGTGTTCCTGTAAAACAGGGACAAGGTTCCATGTCTTTCCCCCTAGTGAAAGCACCTCCCACAGTACACAAACACTTGCTAGGAACACATTTATCCCTTTGATTGCCCCTGATGTTAACCACCTTCCCAGCCAGTATCATTAGTACAGTGACAGTGCATGTTTTTAGCACTGATGACTGTATTAGTGTCACTGGTTCCCAAAAAGTGTCAAAAGTGTCAGGGGTTTATTTAGTAAAGCTAGAGAGGGCAAAATTAGGCACAATTCTGCCGAGAAACCAATCTACTTCCAGGTTTTATTGCTAAAGCTTAATTAAATGAGAAGGAAGTGACCAGAGTGTAAGAGGGAGAAGACGCATCGCTGAGAGCTCTGGTCTCCTTGCACACTAATCCTGCCGAATCGTAGCTTCAGGTGAGCCATCCTGCTCATCAAATACTTGCCGCCTGGTTGGGGTTCTCCCCCCTCTGTCCCATCCATGCCACCAAAAGGCCGCTCCAATAAGAAACAGATGCCTCCCAAACCTCAGATCTCTCCAGCCAGGATATGTGCGGTAGCCATCTTGCCCCAGTCTCCGGGAGTTGGTTTGACAACAGAAGTCTGGACGTACCTGCTTGATATGGATCCAGATGGTGTGGGATCCTCACAGCCTGTGGCTGCGGCAACTCCGACAGAGGACTCCCCTACTTCAGCCATCCTGGCTGCCATAGAGGCCAGCAAGACCACACTGATTGGCCGGATTGACACACTTGCATTAGAGTGTGGTCTAATGGGCCAAGATCTTAATAAAATCAGAGGTCGTCTCTCCACCGCTGAGTCCCGCATCTCAGAAATAGAGGATACTGGTGTCACCACTACTCATGATGTAGCAGAACTACAGCGGACTGTAAATTTCCTTATGGCCAGGTTGGAGGACATGGAGAATAGGCTTCGCCGCAACAATGTGCAGGTGGTGGGGCTCCCTGAAGGTACTGAGGGTGCTTCTCCTACCAGCTTTGCAGAATCCTTTTTTATAGAAATCCTCAGCCTGACACAAGTGTCCCCCGCCTATATCGTGGAAAGGGCCCATAGGGTTCCAACAGGCCCTAGACCAAAGGGATCTCCACCTGGACCATTCCTGGTCCTCTTCATTAATTACAGGGATCAAGCTTTCATACTAGTGGAAGCCAGAAGACAGCCTCGGCTCCGATATGAATACACCACTGTGCATTTCTTCCCTGACTTTACAGAAGTGTCTGTGATCTTTTGTGGATGTCAGGAAACGGGTTCGTGAGAAGGGGTTAACCTACGGGATGCTTTATCCGAACAAGCTACGAGTGGAATACCTTGGATCAGTTAAATTCTTTGAATCTCTGTCTGCTGCCTCAGAGTGGCTGGATACTCTGGCATGATCACTCTTTGAGAGGTTTCTGCCAAAATTTTGGGCAGCCCCTGATGTTGCCTTTGCTCTCTGAAAGGGGCCCAAGGCTCAGTTTTAATGACCATCCTCAACCATTCAGTTGGGCAGCATACATTATGACCTGAATATTATTTTCCTCGCTAGTTTCCAATGGACATTGTTCTTCTGCCCTGGAATGATATGCAATGAGCCGGAGCTCTTCCACAGGTTTATTATCTTAGTTTTTGTGGGTTTTTTTTTTAAGCCTACTGTCACGTCCCTCTGGACTCAGCATCAATGTGGCCTTTTAGTAGTCCCTAATTGTTGTTTGGGATATAGGTCTCATCGCCTGTTCTCCCATTCGTTATGGGGGAAAAGCTGACGAAGACAGGTTACGCACAGTTGCGCATGGGTAAATGTTCAATTGTATCTGTTTTTGTTGTTTTATTTATTTATTGGATGCTGACTGCTGCCTATTTTGCCCATATGATTACCTTTTTTTTCCCCTGGCACGAAACCCCACTATGATTGTAGATTGCTCTCTTCATGGCACCTCTAGACTTTGAAACCTTTAAGGTTCTGTCGTGGAATGTCCGCGGCCTGAACTCCAAAGTTTAAACCTACTCTTTCAATATTTAATGTCCCACAAGCCCCATCTTTTACTTCTTCAAGAAACCCATCTTATGGGCAGCAAATGATTAGCCTTGAAAAAACCCTGGGTCCAAAAAGCATATCATGCCACATACTCTACCTTTGCTAGGGGAGTCTCTGGACTGATTAACAAAAAATGTCCTTATGTGGTTGAACACATCTCTACTGACCCCCCCCCCAGGGAAATTTGCTATGGTGTTATTCACAGTATGGAACTTCAAATATATAGTGGTCAATGTGTATATTCCCCCTCCCTTCTCCCAGGCAGTATTGCATACTGTTTTGGAGCAGATTGCCCCCCATTCCCCAGCTAAATTATTAATAATGGGGTATTTTACCGCCATACTATCCCTGAATTTGGACAGGCCTGTCCTGCCTAGGCAGTTCAACTGAGATCTTGGTGCCTGGGAGCAGGAGGCAGGGTTGACGGAGGCCTGGAGGTGGAAATATCCATCTTTCAGAGCTAGAGCTTACTCCTGCTTTTCTGTATCTCACAAGACCTCCTTCTGTAAAGATCTGGCCTTTGTGAACCGAGTCTGTTATCTGATGTTGTAGCTACTTCATACTTGCCTAGTGGCCTCTCGGACCATAGCCCCTTGGAGGTGGCTTTTCATAACCCTGCCTCACGCAACGCTTCACTGTGGCGTTTGGCTTCCCACTGGGTGTCTCATCCAGAATTGATCAAGAACATGCCCTCCCGTATGATAGAATACTGGGATATTAATGGGGGGTCATCCTCTCCCGCTGTCACATGGGACGCCTTTAAGGCCTACACTAGAGACCAATACATCTCTAGTATTGCTGCCCTAAAATCAGACTTCAACTCAATATCACTCAAAACAAAACTTTTTCGAACAGGGAGATAAAAAACGTTTATTGGCATTGCTGGCACAACAGGACCACCCTGCCACCTCTAGCTCAGAAGTAAGACTCCCTACTGGGGATACAGTCTCGGCTCGTAAACAAAATTTGGAGGAGATCAGTAATTATTACAGTAATTTGTAAACCTCCATGCATCCCACCTATTTTTACCCATGCTTCCTGGCTCCTGTACTAGACCATGGCCCTGGGATGGCTCTCAGACACTGTTTTAATTTATAAGCCCCCTAAGGATCCGAGTATGTGTGCCTCGTACAGACCCATTGCTTTACTAAATAATGATATTAAGATTCTAACTAAACTCCTTTATGGCTGCAGGGTTTGCTCCCTACAGTAATCGACTCGGACCAAACCAGATTTATGGCGCACAAGTCTATGGACATTAACCTCCAACTGTCCACAAACATTCATGCACCGCATACCAATCGGGGTTCTAGGGTGTTGGCATCTCTGGATATAGAGGAGGCCTTCGACACGGTCGATTGGCCTTTTCTGTGGGAGGTCCTTAGGAGGTTGGATTTCCCTTACGATTTATCGATTGGCTTAAAATTTTATATAATAATCCAATGGTTGTGGTTGGGCTAGGCAGCAGTCTTTCACCCTCATTTCCTTTGCAGAGAGGCACGTGTCACGGCTGCCCACTCTCTCCAGGCTTATTCTCAATTGCGACAGTGGCAGAGGTGCTTCGCACTTCTCCACACATTAAGGGCCTTTGTGTGGGTGGTTGAAAGAGAGGATAGCCCTGTACGCTGATGACTTATTGCTGTTCTTGAATGATTCAGGGCCCTCTCTACAGGTAGAATTACAAGTACTGAACCCTTATTCTGCCTTCACAGGGCTCAATTTGACCAAGTCATTACTATTTCCCATTGATCCTGAGTCCCGGGCTTCTGCTCCATCAAATCTTCCACTTCAGTGGGTGGAGCGTTTCAAGTATCTTGAAGTATGGGTTTCTCGACATGCCTCGGATTATATCTCCCTAAACCTAGCCCCGGTTGTTCAGGATACTAGTCCCCAACTGAAGACATGGGAATCGCTGCCACTTTCTCTACTGGGGAAGGATTAATTTACTCAAAATGAAAATCCTACCCAAATACACTTACCTCTTCCGTTACTCCCCTTCTTTGATCCCTAAATCATTCTTTACCCGTCTTAATCAAATTTTCTCTACTTTTCTATGGGGCCCTCACCCCCCTAGATATAAATTATCCACACTCATGAGACCCTCCTCTCAGGGGGGATTGGCTCTCCCAGATTTCCATAAATATTTGGAGCCTGGAAGGCCGGATTGGCCAGTGATAAATACCCTGACACAGCAGTGTCCCTCAATGCGCCCCTCTGGAGGAACCCCTCCCTACCTCATTTCTTTGTTACCTGAACTGATTGTGTGGACTAAATACAAAATAAGTTCATTACACTTTTGCTACAGACAGCTCTCCCACGTCTTTAGTTGCCAATTTCCAAGGGCTTCTTGAAGTGAAATGGTAAAGTACAGTTTAGGTGTATAGTCTGAATGGGCCAATGTCAGTATGAGGGCAAGTTTGGCCAAAGCAGGAAGACATTAGGTGTGATGGGGCAAGCAGCTACCAGCTTAGTAAAACCAAGTTGATGTTTGCATACTTTTTTTTTTTTTCTAGATTTTTTTTCGGTTTTCATGCTTAGAATGCAGCCCCCCCCAATACTTACCTAGGACTGATCCCGATCCAGCAATGTGCGAGAGAGTGGAGTCTATCCAGGGTCTCTCCCTCCTGATTGGCTGAGATGCAGCAGGAGCCATTGGCTCCCGCTGCTGTCAATCACAGTCAGTGAGGCGGGGATGGAGCTGAGCCGCTCTCTTGGTATCTTATGGACGCAGAGAGATGGCATGGGAGCGAGCACATACGAGTGGCTCCACAGCAAGCAGCTTGCTATTGGGCACTTGGCAGGGGGGGGGGGGGGCGAAGAACATCGGCGTTTGACCCAAGAAGAGGAGGGTTGGGGCTGCTCTGTGCAAAACCACTGCACTGAGCAGGTAGGTGTATAATGTTTATTTTTTTTCGTTAGTAAAATTTTTTCCTTTACAGTCGCTTTAACATAATTGCCTGATTTGTTTGATTTGATGTAGGCAAACAGCTAAGTACATAACTGAAAGATATATTTGTGAACTGTCTTACCTGCCAAATATGTTCAGTTTTCTATTCTAGAACTTGTGCCAGGCACTATACAATGTCCTCAACATTTACTGTCCTCCATTACAGTCAGTGCAGTGCAACTTGGTAAAGGAAATGATTGGATATTGAGGCTGCATTCATACTTGAGAGTAGCGAAATTGAGCCTTTTTACATGCATATTTTTTATTTTTGTTCGTGTCAATCAGCGTCTTCAGGCGTTTTTTAAAATTTTATTTTTTTTTTTTACTAGCCAATAGAGAAAACTATCCTCTGTTGCATTATTTGTTGCTAGGTTTTTCAGATTTTTTAGCAGTTCCATCAGATTTTATTTCTTTAACCAAAAAAAAATAAAATAAATAAATTAATAATAGAGTTAAGGTTAGAATTAGTGGTTAAAGTTAGAATTAGAAATGGAGGTTAATATTTTATTTTTAACCCTTTGATTAATATTATTATTATTATTATTTTTTAATAGGTTATTACTACCGCTACGAATAATAATAAATATAAAATACACAAATAAAAATAATCTTCAATACAATAAATGAAAACTATGTATTAAGTAAAAAAATTAACCCTTAAAAAAATTAAATCTAATAAAAAAATCATAATATTAAACACCCAAACACAAAATAATTTTTATTATTACTAATAATAATATATTATATATTTTTTTTTCAGGTGTTTATTATTATTATTATTAATAATTGAAAAGATTTTTTTAAAGGTTATGGGTTAATTGTTATATATTATTACATATTCTTCTAGATTGTAAGCTCTAACGAGCAGGGCCCTCTAGTTCCTCCTGTTTTGAACTGTATTGTAACTGTACTGTCTTCCCTCACATTGTAAAGCGCTGCACAAACTGTTGGCGCTATATAAATCATGTATAATAATAATAATAATAATATCAGTTTATTTTATTATTTATTTCTGATCATTTTTAGTCATTTATTTTACATTTATTCCTATAATACAATTTTTTTATTTTTTTTTTTTACTTTTTTTTTTTTTTTCATTTGAGCAGAAAAACACACGACAAAACGTGCAAAAATTAGCAAATCGCTTATTTCCATTCATTTCTATGGAAATAAAAACACGCCAAAAAAAACGCACAAATCTGCCCAATTTCAGCTACAGAAAAAACGCCAGAACTTTTTTCAGCTTCAGATGGGAGGGAAGGGCCCCTGTCAGATTCTAATGTTTCAGTGGGGAAGATCCCTGCAACAGATCTGTCATTTTTCTTTTTGTTTTCTTGCATTGGCAATTGCTGTACAATTTTGAGTGGTGTCTGCTGCTGCTGCCCCTACCTCTCCCAGTATGAATGGGGCTGTGCAGGGGATTTCAGGAGGCCGTACTAAGGCAGGCTGGGGAAGTGCTTAAAAATATTCAAAGTAGAAACTATAGGCAATTTTAGGGAGGGATTTTTTTTTTTTTTTTGGCATCTGTGTTCCACTGAAGAGATTTCTCTTCACTTCCTGTCCCATAGCTAAAACAGGAAGTGAATGGAAATCCTTCCAAAGTGAAGGAATCCCTGGTTGTCCCCAGAACCTAGTGCCCTCATATGAAGATTTCTACTCCATTACTGTTGTGGGTACAACCCAAAATTTGGTATTTTCTTTCACTTGGTAAACAGGACAAATAAGGTGAATCTCCCTAATGGGGATACAGACAGCAATATAAACCTGATAGGGATTCTAATCCATCCCCACTCCATGCAAAACCAAAAAAAAAAAAAAAAAGTTTAGTTATATTTTATGTTCAAAATGTTTTATTTTAATTCAAATGAGAAATATCAGCAAGGTGACATTACAGTGTCATGCAATATGACACAAAGCATAGACATTTCGAAAAAAAAAAAGTAGCAATCCGCCAGCATGTGACAATAACCTAGGAATCCTGATTTGGATACCTTACTTCGAAAACCATAAAAAGATAAATATAACGTGCCAACAAAATTACTTACACTACCAGTAAATGGATCAAAAGAAGAATCATCTTGAAGATACTGTTGTGCATGAAATAAACTCAATAGGCACCATAAATTTCACCTTAGTAAAAATATAATGACTTGCAGATCATAACCACAGATAAATGTAAAAAAATAGGAGGAAAAAAATAAAGGAAAGGGGAAAAAAAGGGAGAAGGTCAGAGGAAAAGGGAGTATCTCAGAAATAAAAGGGGATCTAGGCTAGAGAAGAAGATGGAAGAGAAGCCTGGGGACCTTTACTGTGCTGGGGGTCAGAGATAAGGGGATGTGTAGATATGTCGCCCAAAGTTCCCTAGTCTGTTCAAATAAGTTCTGCTTAGCAATAAAGTGTTAATAAACCCAGGATCCTGCATTCACTATATCTGGTCTCCCACAGTACACAGAACATGGAGATCCAATTATTTTAGTAAATATAAACTGCTAAATACCTTTTCTCACCAGCAGTATATAGCAGTCTTGTGATGACTTTAAGGCTCCATTTACACCTGAGTGTATCAACTTCAGGTGTTTTTTGGGTGTTTTTCTGGCCTTTTGGGCATTTTTTGCAGGTGTTTGAAGGCAGCCATTGACATCTGGCCAAAAAATGCTTGTACTCTGCCAAAATAGAAGCTCATGTACTTTTTTGAGCTTCAGTTGTTTTGCTTCAGGCGACAAAACGCTGTGAACAGGGGCCATTGAAATTAATGGGATTTTGCTTGTTCGGTGTATGGAACCTCAGAGATGAGCATTTTATGAGCTGAAAAATGCTCAGGTGTGTACAGGGCCTCAATGTCTGGTTAAAGCTTGTAGGAGGAGATTTCATTCTCCTCTGATTTGTCCTGTGAAGCTCCAGGACCCCTGACCCTCTTTCTGGACAGTGCTGATTGGACCGGTGCTGATCACATGCACCCTCCCAAGAAAAAAAATCTCTAGCAATGCACACCAAAATGAGCATGTGCAGAGTGCCTCCAAAGGCTCGGTCTTATCAGGAGATGGATTGGGGACAGATTGAGAAGACGGGACCAAACAGCCTTTTTACACAATTTGGATGATTAACCCCCTTAGGTTTCACAGTGCGTATAACCAGCATGCTTTACTGCATATACACACTGATTTAACTGTTGTGGGTTTAGGAACACTTTAACAATACTAGCAACCTTTTAATGGATCATAATCGTTTTAGTTATTTTTTTTAAGTATATTAGATTAGTACTTAACTGGATGAAACGGGAAAAGAGAGGAACTTGCCTAAAGCAACACAGACAGAAATATTTTTTTTAGAAGTAGAGTATAGAAAGACTAAATCCCCTGTTTTTTTTTGTCTGTGTCCCTGGTGCAGATTTTTAATCACTTCCTTTCCAGGTAAAATTGCTGTCAACTGGACAGAATGTGAGGGGAAATCTTTCTAACGGAGCCCCAAATAGCAGGAAAAAATCTGCCAGGGGTTCTGATCCTACCCAGGCTATTAAAAACTAAAACAAAAATAAGTCTCCTTTCCCAGCAGATGCCTGTTACAGGGAAACGCGTCGGGTGGAGCCGCATTCGTGATGTCATCACGCACGGGCTGGTTTGGGAGGACTGCGGCTGTGATTGCTGTTTAACGCTGGTTTTAAGCTTCTAATGTGTTGGTGTAATCGTTTTTTAATAAATAGTTGGTTTTAGCATAATACTCTATGAAGCCTCTTCTTTCTTCTATATATGCATGAGCCTAACTGAGCGTCAGCATCTATGTGCTCCATGTAAAATCGGATGATAACGGCTTTGAAGACCGGGGTCTGAAGGAGTTGTTTCCTAGCTGGCGAAATCCTATGGAGAGCTAGTGGTGGTTGTAGTTTTGGAGCGAGTGAGATCTGTATAATTTGAGATCAGATACTTTTGGTAAGAGGAGTCATTTTATGTGGGGATGGCACCTCTATGAGCACCTTCACGCTGTGTTGTTGAATTGAGCACCGAACGGTCACTTGGACATTTAGTTGGTGATTGGATTTATTGATTTGGGACTGAAGTTTATGAATTTTTTTTTAATGAATTTATTTATTGGCACATATAGTAATATATTTATATGTATTGTCATTTAGACGTTGATTTATGGTCATTATTATTGCTGAGTATTGATCATCTGTCACTAACAGAAGCACATCTATTTATCTTAAAAAAAAAAAAAAAAAAAAGTGGCATGACAAACCTTAAATGCAATTTATTAACAAAAAAATAATATATATTTTATATATATATATATATATATATATATATATATATATTATTGCTGTTTTGTACAGAGCAGCTTCGTTCCTCCTCTTTTGGGGTCCCCCACTACTGTAGCTCCTCCTTCTGTTGAGTTCCCCCGTAGCAAGCTGCTATGGGGGTGCTCAAAGGAGCATATGCATACTCTGTGTGTCCATAGACACACACAGCGCGGCTCGACCCCCGCCCTACTCTCTCCTCACTGGCTATGATTGACAGCAGGAGGAGCCAATGGCTCCCATTGCTGCCTCCATGTCCAGTGAGGAGGGGGGAGAGAGAGAAGAGATCCTCTGCTCTTGTGCACCTCGCTGGATCCAAATCGGGCTCAGGCAAGTATGGGGGGGGGGGGGGTTCAGCTGCACACAAAAGGTTTTTTACCTTAAAGGATAAGTTCACCTTTGGAAACATGTTACATATTCCACCTGTTTTTATGGTGGGACATGTGACATGTTCCCAATTCCGCAGTCACTGCCCGATCCCTCCCCTCTCCTCTCCCTGTGGCAGCAGTACTCTGCCCACTCAGCCGCATCATTTATTCACACAGCTCTGTGTGTGAATGTACTACAGGTCCCAGCATCCTTTGCGGTTGTCAGCTTGTAGTTCTCAATGAACTATCATGACGCCGTGGAGCCCCCTGGTAGTTTGATTCTTCCTGTCAGTGTATTTGCTTGCCCGTATGGGATGTACGGCACATAGATACATTGACAGATCTGAAGGAGATCTGCATGGCACCAGCCATCTTCTGATGGCTGGTGCAATGCTTTACTGGACCTAAAAGAAAAAAATAATGAATGCACATTTTTTTTTTTTTACCTGCAAAAAATGGGCATTTATTATTTTTACTAAAAGGTGAACTTATCCTTTGGCGGCCGCCGATCTTTCAGGAGACACTGTGACACCGGACCTTTGGAACATATACTGGAGTGGCACGTGCAAGATTCCGTTGAGTGGCCTTTTTGGTCCCCATGCAAGATATTTGCTTTCGCCATAGCCCTCCAGTTATCTTCTTATATATTTGACGTAATTATCTTAACCCTGTGAAGGGGACTCAGCACCTCCCTTATTGAGGTACCTTGGAATTCCTGGGAATCCTCTACCGTTGGTTGCCTGTGGCCACCTGCAGCGGTCCATTGGGGCAATCACTGGCCTGATCCGCATAAATGTTTCAGTCTATCTATATAACATTGTTTTCTGGTCCTAAAAAGGGTCTCTGAGGAAGCAGAATTTGAACTCAAATGTTCAAGCGAAACGCGTTTTACATCCTGGTCAAACTTGACTGACTTTGTCTAATTGAGGATCAACTACAGTTGTGTTCAAAATTATTCAACCCCCACTGAAACTGATTGTTTTGGCCAGTTTGACATTGATTTTGATCATTCAGTCATCCTGCTTACAATTAAATCAAAGAGGCACGTGTAGGTCAGACAAATATAACATAACATGTATAATGAAATAACCACAAATGTCTTTTCTGTGCTCACATCATTATCAGTTTTATTCAACCCCCAAGTGACATTCAATCTTAGTACTTAGTACAACATCCTTTTACAGTTATAACAGCTTTTAAACGTGAAGCATAGCTTGACACAAGTGTCTTGCAGCGATCTACGGGTATCTTCGCCCATTCGTCATGGGCAAAAGCCTCCAGTTCAGTCACATTCTTAGGCTTGTGCACTGCAACTGCTTGATTTAAGTCTGGTGACTGTGATGGCCACTCCAAAATGTTCCAGCCTTAAATCTGCAACCATCCTCTAGTGGATTTGGAGGTATGCTTGGGATCATTGTCCTGTTGAAAGGTCCAACGTCTCCCAAGCCTCAGGTTTGTGACGGACTGCATCACATTGTCATCCAATATCTCCTGGTACTGAAGAGAGTTCATGGTACCTTGCACACGCTGAAGCTTCCCTGTACCTGCAGAAGCAAAACAGCCTCAAAGCATGATTGACCCCCCGCCATGCTTCACAGTAGGCAAGGTGTTCTTTTCTTCATAGGCCTTGTTCTTCCTCCTCCAAACATAGCGTTGATCCATGGGCCCAAACAGTTCTAATTTTGTTTCATCAGTCCACAGAACACTATCCCAAAACTTCTGTGGTTTGTCCACATGACTTTTGGCATACAGCAGTCGACTCTTCTTATTCTTTGGAGACAGCAAGGGGGTGCGCCTGGGAGTTCTGGCATGGAGGCCTTCATTATGCAGTGTGCGCCGTATTGTCTGAGCAGAAACTTCAGTACCCACATCTGACAAATCTTTTCTCAGTTCCTCAGCAGTCACACGGGGACTTTTCTCCACTCTACGCTTCAGGTAGCGCACAGCAGTCGAAGTCAGCATCTTCTTTCTCCCACCAGGTAGCGTTTCAACAGTGCCCTTTGCCTTGAATTTGTGAATGATGCTTCCTATGGTGTCTCTTGGTATGTTTAACATCTTTGCAATCTTCTTATAGCCATTGCCCTTCCTGTGAAGAGTAATCACCTCTTCTCTTGTCTTCCTGGACCATTCTCTTGACTTCACCATGTTTGTAACCACACCAGTAAATGTCTAAAAGGAGCGGAGTATCACAGCAGTCATTTTAAAGCTGCCTAATTGGTGCTTATTAGACTTTATTGCTGCTCCCTGACATCCACACGTGTTTTCAATACCTGATTGAAAACACTTCAATGAACCTCTGTTCTTCAGAGTGGTAGTCTTTAAGGGGTTGAATAATTATGTCAATGAAGAATTCACAAAAGAAACATTTACTACTATATTACAAAACCAATTGATATCATTTTAGTTGCATATGGTTCTTTAAGAAGTCCTTGTAGGATTTCATTCTGAATACAATTACAAATGTACACTAAATTCCCGAAAACCCTTTACAACATTGGGGGGTTGAATAATTTTGAATACAACTGTACCTATATTAACATGACCGTACCAGTGTATACATTGTCTGATCATTTGATCATTGAATTTTAATGTTAAACTAATAAAATAACTACGACTATTGCACCTTCACATCCTTTAAAGTCCATCAATTTTACTAGATGTGATTGGGACCATTCAGTTTGGACCAATTCACACCTGTATTTTATTTATTCGTGAACTTATCCTTTATTGCAGAGAATGCATTAAGGTAAGAACCTTCTACCTTCTTTTGAATCCATGGTGGTGCAAATCCTGAAACCAAAAAACCCGTAAGTGAACAAAAAAAGTGCAAGTTAACACACACACACACACACAAGTGCACTTAGGGTTGTGCTTTGTCCACCCCGAAGGGGTAGGACCTCTACCCTGATCCCCCAGAGTGCAATTCTCTGGAGGGGGACAAAGGGTTTACAATGATCTTCCTAGTCAGAAAGCCTGGCAGACCCTGTTCTTCTAGGTCAGCCAAAACCGACCATTAACTACTTGGTCGAGGGGCTCTCCCGAAGAGAGACCCTCCCCCCTCCCCAGGGGCAGAAGAGGAAGGAGCCTGAGGTTCCACACATCTTCCCCCCAAGACTTCAGGGCAAGCTCAAGGACTTTCAAAGCAAGGGGGTTTTTTGGTGTCTCACGCCAAGGTATTGGGACTTTATGGGCAAGTAATATCAAATACAAATGAAATAAAAAATCATATCTCAGTTTATTTACACTCTTAAGGCAAAGAAAAAAATAAAGTAATATTATATCTCAAAATGTGAGCTCACATTTTGAGATATAATATTACTTTATTTTTTTCTTTGCTTTAAGAGTGTAAATAAACTGAGATATGATTTTTTATTTCATTTGTATTTGATATTACTTGCCCATAAAGTCCCAATACCTTGACGTGAGACACCAAAAAACCCCCTTGCTTTTCTAGACATAGGGACGGAGGCAAAAACCTACTTCTCACCACCTCAAGATTAAAAACCCCCACCCCCTAGCCCAAGGACTTTCACCCTCCATCCTAAGAAAACACACACATAAGTGAAAGTGACAAAATGTGGGAGAAAAATAAATTGAAATAAAAAAAGTGGCCATGCATGGTGCAATGGCTGGGCCCTGAGGCTTGGTAAGCAAACATTTCCCTAGACTTTAGCCAAAAGGCTCAGCGCAGAAAAAGTTTTTGTAGCTGTGACCATGTGCTTCTACCCTTACACTCACTGGAAATAGTGGACTATTTTTGGAGGATAAGGATAATGTTTAGTGTCACTTTAAGGCCCCATTCACACTTGTAGTTGGAATGTGCATTCCTGCTTTTTTTTTTTTTGGCGTAATTTTAGTCAGTTTCTGTGCATCACGCATAGGACAGCCCATTCAATTGAAGCGCACACTTGTAGCATGGCAAAACACGCATCCGCTAACCGTGTTTGGGGTGCCATTAGGAATGAATGTCACCCTAGGTGCGTTGAGCCGTGATTCTAGTGCGATTCGGAATTCTGCATTGCTCAGATGTGATCTGGGTCTAAGTGGACTCTAACAAATCCTTTTCAATGTATATTTAATGTCTATCTAGTACAGTGATTCTCAACTCCGGTCCTCAGGACCCACTAACAGGCCAGATTTTTAGTATTGCCTTGGGGAGATGCAGGCTAGAATACTGCAATCACTGAGCAGCAAATTATATCACCTGGGATGTATTTCAGTTATGCAAACCTGGCCTGTTAGTGGGACCTGAGTTGAGAAACACTGATCTAGTAGGACCAAAAACATTCCATTCTCACACTATGTATTGTGTGCAATATCCTCCAGAGGATTTACATGTTATGGAAATACGGCACACAGACATTTTCTGCTCCTCTCTCTGTTTCGTGTCATACTTATACCTGTAAAGTGACTCTATACATACACGGGAAGTGGTCTGTCAGATTCCACCAAACATGCTGGGCGAGTTGTGACTCACTGAAACATCGGCACAATAAACATCCTATACTGTCCACCTTTTTATTCTGTGCAAGACCTTTGAGTACCCATTGAGGTATATAATGTATCTATATAGTACATTTCTGCAATACATGCACGTTATCCCATATTTTATCTCTTTAAAGCGGAGTTCCACCCAAAAGGCCTCCAACCCCCGCTGCCACATTTGGCACCTTTTGGGGGGAGGAGGGAGCGGGTACCTGGTTTTGATAGGTACCCTCTCCCACTTCCGGCTGACTCCGGAAGTCATCTGGAAGTTCAGCCACCCCCTCCTCCCCCTCCCCCCCCCCCCAGTGGCCCATTCACAAAGTGCAGCAAGCTTCACGCATGCGCAGTTTCTCTCTTATCGGCAAAACACCATTTCAAACACTTTGGTGTCAGGAAAGAAAGGACTAAGGATGAGCAACGTTCAGGTCAGCCAACGACAAGCAGAACCCCAGACATGATCGAGCGAGTGCGGCAAATGCTGGCACAAGATCAGTGACTGACAGCGACTCTCTTCCCCCCCAGCTCCAGCGACTCTCTTCCCCCCAGCTCCAGCGACTCTCTTCCCCCCAGCTCCAGCAACTCTCTTCCCCCCCAGCTCCAGCGACTCTCTTCCCCCCCCCAGCTCCAGCGACTCTCTTCCCCCCCCCAGCTCCAGCGACTCTCTTCCCCCCCCAGCTCCAGCGACTCTCTTCCCCCCCCCCAGCTCCAGCGACTCTCTTCCCCCCCCCAGCTCCAGTGACTCTCTTCCCCCCCAGCTCCAGTGACTCTCTTCCCCCCAGCTCCAGTGACTCTCTTCCCTCCAGCGACTCTCTTCCCCCCAGCGACTCTCTTCCCCCCAGCTCCAGCGACTCTCTTCCCCCCCAGCTCCAGCGACTCTCTTCCCCCCAGCTCCAGCGACTCTCTTCCCCCCAGCTCCAGCGGCTCGAGCCATTTCCTTCTAATGCAGACAGTATAGACTACAGGGATTCTAATTGGTCAGCACTGTTACATGGATGGTGCTGACCAATCAGAAGCTATCTAGCCCATACTGTCAGGAGAGGAGAGAAAGCCGGGGGGGGGGGGGGGGGATTTCAAATCCCCAGATCGGTGAAGCGACTTTTGGAACTGCTGGAGGCTGGGGGGGAGAGAGCCGATGGAAATGCGTAGAAAAAAAAATGGGAGAGGCAGGAGGAGCCCAAGCTGCAGCCACAGATGTCCACAGTCGGATGGGAGCCAGAGATGGTGGAATCCGTCATGCAGGGAGGTCCCCCCCCCCCCCCCCCGCTTCTGTGGTAACTAAGGCTCAAAACCACTATACCAAGCCCTGGGTTCATACAAGAGCGGTGGGGAAACCACATAGGATTCGGACAGGAATCTCACCACATTCCTGTTCAAACTGTGTACAATTCTTTGCAGTGCGATTTGTGCCCATTTATTTTGTATTGACCCAAATCGCGCTGCAAAGAATCGGTACTTGTACTTTTTTTTCTTTTTTTTTGTACCCAAGCAAACACTTTGACGATTGTCTGCGGTGCATTAAAATACTCATAGGACTTGGTAGAGAATTATTGAAAAAATTACATGGTTAAATGCAGGTGTTGCAAAAAAATATGGAAATACAGAAAATGCTGAAGTTTAATTGTATTTGGTTTGCCTATGATATGATCTGTAAAGTGGCTATTACACAAATATCTCATCTGTGCTTCCTCCTGTGTATATTTACCTCCATTGTGAGAGTGAGGAAGTGATTCTCCTGTCACCTGAAACCAGCCTTTTACATATCCTTCCAGGACGAGGCTCGGAGCTTTGAATACACTGCGTTGGGTTACCCGGCTGGATAGAAGCAGTTGCTTTCTTTTTTCTTTCTGTGTTTTTTTTTTTTTTTTCCACAAAAATGCATACAGGGTCCATTCACACGGATTCTGTCTTTGTTCTGTTTCCAGAGCTTAGGTAACATGCAAGGACAGCCACAAATACATTATTTTCTGGTGCACGTGTGTTGTGTATATGTTTGTTTTCTTTTTTTCATTTAACTTTTTTGTTTAATACTTTTTGATTTTAATTTACTGTAGAGTGTATCTAAACATACATTTAGAGCCGGTTCACACTGCCGCGACCTTAAAGACGACTTTGTATTTGGCCAATCAGAATATGATCGTTCTGGGTCATGCTCAATCACCCAAAAAAAAGTTCTTAAAAATTGTTGTTTTTGATAGAGAGCCAATTATTGAAAAAAAAAAGAGATTTCTTTGGATTTAGTGTCTGGGGGGTCTAAAAAGTGTACCTGTGAAGTTTCAGCTCTGTAGCATGTCCAGAACCAGAAAAAAAGATCATTTTTCTTAGAATTTTTAGTAGCACAGGCATATAGGTCTCCTCTCCACCTGGGCGTTTTTGTTGCAGGCATTTATCGGGCATTTTTGGAGGCAGGCATGACTTTTTTTGGATTTAGTGTCTGGGGGGGGTCTAAAAGGTGTACCTGTGAAGTTTCAGCTCTGTAGCATGTCCAGAACCAGAAAAAAAAGATAATTTTTCTTAGAATTTTTAGTAGCGCAGGCATATGGCTCCGCTCCACCTGGGCATTTTTGTTGCAGGCATTTATCGGGCATTTTTTGGGTGTCTTTGGAGGCAGGCCTGACTGGATGAAAATAAAGGGAAATAAGCAGAGATGTATAGTAACGAAGTAGAACTACTTAAGTACTGTACTTAAGTACCGAAATGCGGTATCTGTACTTTCCTAGAGTAGAATTTTTTTCTCCTACTTCTACTTTTACTTCACTACATTTTTTCGATGATTTCGATACTTCTACTCAAGTATTTTTTTTTTTGTGTTGCATAGTTACTCGTTACTTTTAAAAAAATTACCACTGCCAGAACAGTAGATGGCAGGTTGCATAAAGCTCAAAAAAATGTGTATAATGTCATTTGTAAATCAGCGCATATGAAAATAAAGGCTGTGTATAATAAAAGCTGCTATACCAAATCTTTCCAATAAAAAGAAAATATGAAACAAACAAATAAATGGTGCTACAGCGCTTAAAGTGCATCAAGAAACTACTAACAAACACAGGTTAATCATTTGAATAAATCATTTGAAATAATAAAAAACAATATGATGTTCAAACTTTTGACTTCTTTCTTTAATAACTACATAACACAGTACTTGTACTTTTACTTTCAGTACTTGAGTAGAAATTTTTTTTCAAAACTACTGGTACTTTTTACTTTTAGTACTTAAGTAGCACATTTTTTGAAAAAACTACTTGCAATACTTAAGTAAAAAAAATGTTGAATACTTTAGTACTTCTACTTAAGTAACTTTTTCTGCGAGCACTTCCACTTCTACTCAAGTCACTTTTTGATCGAGCACTTGTACTTTTACTCAAGTAGAAATTTCGAGTACTTTATACAAGTCTGGAAATAAGTGTGAAAAAAAAAAAAAATGAATGCAGCTGCTACATTTGGGGCCCGTTCACACTAGAATGCCATGCAGTGTTCAGTGCTGGTTTCCCGCAGTGCATTCAAATCATATTGCCCTTGCATTCTGCAGCGGATGCTAAGGTAACGACACCCAAATGCAGGTCGCAAAGGCAGTGCGCTTGTCCACACCCGTAGCATGTGATCCAGTTGCAATGCATTTCCAAAAGCTGATCAGTGTTTTGTGGCAGGGAGGCAGCCACCCTGTCAAAATAAAAACGTCACAGCAGGGTTGATCGCTTCACTAACATCACTTAGTCAGTTTGACAATCTCAATGTTTTTTTTTTTTTGTTTTTTTGTTCAGCCAACTGGGTTGGAAAAAAAAAAAAAAAGGAACTTTAGGTGTGTACCCAGTCCAAGAAGAAGTGACTGCTTTGAGGGATACAGTACGTTTTGAGTGTTGCCAGGTCTGGAACCCCAGTCATCATTCCTCCAGTTTAATGTATTTCATAGGTTTCTGACTAAAGTTGGCTTTAGGGCCACGTCATGAATCACACGTTACACACCTACAGGAGGCCTCTGTCTCTTGATTCCAGGCCTGGTTCACAGGGGGTCTCGATAAACATCAAAGGCCCATGAGACCAAAACCGCATTGCTGACCCGAACAAGCTGCCTTATATACACTCCATAGATATTGTCTGCATTGACATTTCCTTAGGAAGATTATCTGGTCAGTTCACACAAGTCAGGCCATTACCTTACTGCTGCATCCGAATTTCCCACCGAGCTAGACTGGATTTACCCATGCTTCTGGTCTTAACAAAAACACATCATAGAGGCAAATATGCAAAAGAAGTCAGTGAATGTTTGAATGCAAAAGTTCCTCCAGTTTGGGGAAGGCCCCTTCCTGTGCCAACATAACTGTGCACCAGTGCACAAAGCAAGGTCCATAAAGCCATGGATGAGCGAGTTTGGGGTGGAGAAAATTGACTGGCCTGCACAGAGTACTGACTTCAACCCAAAAGAACACCTTTGGGATGAATTAGAGTGGAGACTGTGAGCCAGCCTTCTCTCCAACATCAGTGCCTTACCTCACAAATGCGCTTCTGGAAGAATGGTTGAACACTCCCATAGACACTCCTAAACCTTGTGGACAGTCTTCCCAGAAGAGTTGAAGCTGTTATAGCTGCAAAGGGTGGGCCAACTCAATATTGAACCCTACGGACTAAGACTGGGATGCCAACAAAGATCATGTGCGTGTAAAGGCAGGCGTCCCAATACTTTTGACAATATAGTGTATGTAAAAATTACCATACCCAAAACTCTGAATCCAGTAAACAGTAGGGAAGCTGCTCAACATGGGACCTGGAGGCTAATGCAAGATAACTGTGGTATCGATGCCCACCACAATGATTTCTAGCTTCTACGGGGATCCCATAGGCATTGGTCCAACCTGGAACAATGTAACTACAGTCGGGTCCATAAATATTGGGACATTGACACAATTCTAATCTTTTTGGCTCTATACACCACCACAATGGATTTGAAATAAAACAAACAAGATGTGCTTTAACTGCAGACTTTCAGTTTTAATTTGAGGGTATTTACATCCAAATCAGGTGAACGGTGTAGGAATTACAACAGTTTGTATATGTGCCTCCCACTTTTTAAGGGATCAAAAGTAATGGGACAATTGGCTGCTCAGTTGTTCCATGGCCAGGTGTGTGTTATTCCTTCATTATCCCATTTACAAGGAGCAGATTTCAAGTGTGCTATTTGCATTTGGAATCTGTTGCTGTCAACTCTCAATATGAGATTCAAAGAGCTGTCACTATCAGTGAAGCAAGCCATCATTAGGCTGAAAAGACATACCCATCAGAGAGATAGCAAAAAAATTAGGTGTGGCCAAATCAACTGTTTGGAACATCCTTAAAAAGAAAGAACGCTGCGGTGAGCTCAGCAACACCAAAAGACCCGGAAGACCACGGAAAACAACTGTGGTGGATGACTGAAGAATTATTTCCCTGGTGAAGAAAACACCATTCACAACAGTTGGCCAGATCAAGAACACTCTCCAGGAGGTCGGTGTATGTGTGTCAAAGTCAACAATCAAGAGAAGACTTCACCAGAGTGAATACAGAGGGTTCACCACAAGATGTAAACCATTGGTGAGCCTCAAAAACAGGAAGGCCAGATTAGAGTTTGCCAAACAACATCTAAAAAAGCCTTCACAGTTCTGGAACAACATCCTATGGACAGATGAGACCAAGATCAACTTGTACCAGAGTGATGGGAAGAGAAGAGTATGGAGAAGGAAAGGAGCTGCTCATGATCCAAAGCATACCACCTCATCAGTGAAGCATGGTGGTGGTAGTGTCATGGCGTGGGCATGTATGGCTGCCAATGGAACTGGTTCTCTTGTATTTATTGATGATGTGACTGCTGACAAAAGCAGCAGGATGAATTCTGAAGTGTTTCGGGCAATATTATCTGCTCATATTCAGCCAAATGCTTCAGAACTCATTGGACGGCTCTTCACAGTGCAGATGGACAATGACCCAAAGCATACTACAAAAACAACCACAGAGTTTTTCAAGGGAAAGAAGTGGAATGTTTTGCAATGGCCGAGTCAATCACCGGACCTGAATCCGATTGAGCATGCATTTCACTTGCTGAATACAAAACTGAAGGGAAAATGCCCCAAGAACAAGCAGGAACTGAAGACAGTTGCAGTAGAGGCCTGGCAGAGCATCACCAGGGATGAAACCCAGCATCTGGTGATGTCTATGTGTTCCAGACTTCAGGCTGTAATTGACTGCAAAGGATTTGCAACCAAGTATTAAAAAGTGAAAGTTTGATTTATGATTCTTAATCTTTACCATTACTTTTGGTCCCTTTAAAAAGAGGCACATATAAAAACTGTTGTAATTCCTGCACCGTTCACCTGATTTGGATGTAAATACCCTCACATTAAAGCTGAAAGTCTGCAGTTAAAGCACATCTTGTTTGTTTCATTTCAAATCCATTGTGGTGCTGTATAGAGCCAAAAAGATTAGAATTGTGTCGATGTCCCAATATTTATCGACCTGACTGTATGTAAAAATCACCATACCTGAAACTCCACTTTAAATACTCTGCTCCTACCTCACCTGGGGAGCTGCCCCACCAGTATCAGTAGACCTAGATAAGTAGACTCCATCATGCCTCATTCTAAACAAAGGTATTGGAGGGGGTACTTTCTGGGTTAGACTTTAATTCTTGTACTGTGCACAGTGCAGACTGCTCGGACAGCAGCATTATTGGGTGGTATGAGTCTCTTGCCCAGGAGTGCGCCAGACAGGCCTGTCCTATAGAATGCCTTGCTTTTCCTGTATGGAAAAAGTCCCCCGTTCCAATGCTTGGCCTTTTTACTTTTTTTTTTTTTTGGTTTTTTTTACAAAATTGATCAGGGCAAGCATTCTAGATGCACATGAGTGTCAGTCCCTTTGTAGATAAAGTGGACCTGTCATACCTTTTTGCATGTGTATACTCTTGCTGTCACATTTATGATGGGACGTATTGGGCCTTAGTCTATGAGGAAGAAGCTTGCAGTCTCATTGGCAATGATCAGTACACACCATGACTTCTTCAGCTGTAGTAACGCAGGCAGGAATGTGACAGTTCAGCTTTACATGGCTTCCAGTGTGAGTATTACTCTATATAGTCTCATCTAGTTATTACCCAGATGTAAATCTGGGAAGACAAGTCTGCAATACGTAAAGTAGCTTGTGCCCTCAGGCGTAGGAAAGAGCGCGGCAGGTGTGAGGCAAAATTATTTCAAGCCTTGTGTTTCATTTATCATTTTTTTTATTTTTTTTTGACAACCGACACATGTTATTGTGATCAACATAATGAGAATAAAGCTGGCCATACATGGATCGAAAATTGGACGGTTCAGCAGGGAGCAGCCAAATTTCGATCTATGTACGGGCAGGCTGGTTGTACACAAGTTGATCTATCGATTGACTTATACAATCAGCCTGTCAGGTTTTTCTTGAATATTCAGTGCTGCCAGCTATTTGCAATGTGACATTTCATCACCTTTACCAAGGTCTGGGAAAAATTCCCATGCAAAGTATATATCCCTGCACTTATTTGCCTTTAGTAAATCAACCCTTGAACTTCTATCAGCAGTCGCTTAACGATGTTGATACCTGTATTGATTGATGTACGGATGGCCATTAGAAAGCTATTCTGACGATTTTAAAGGGACCGTAAAACTAAAATAAACTTTTTTATGGCGTATTTAATAACATTGCGATAAAAAAAGAATAAGGCCCCTTTCACTCGGTTATTCAATCAGGTCCGCCTGTCATTTTTTTAGGCAAAGGTGATCAGAAGGTCAATGCACCCTTATGGACAGATGGGTGTAAACGGACTTGTGTTTATTGACACCTGCTTTCCTCTGTGTCCGATCAGGTCTGCCTAAAGGCCCGTACACACGTGCAGATTGTCGGCCGAAAAGATTCGGCCGACGACCAATCGGCCGATTGTAGGCTTCTTAGTATGATGCTTCCGACAGCCGACAGCGCACTTTCGGCCAAAAAGAATCTGTCGTGCAAGCATTAAAATTTTTGTATGCCGACACCAGAGCGGCCGATTGTTCGCCAGTCAATACAGAATTCGGCCGACAGACAGCAGATTTGCAAGACTGGGCATGCTCAGAAAAGAAAAAACACAGGGAAAGTTAACCACTTGCCGACTTCCTAACGCCGATCTACGTCGGCAGTCAGCCCCTCACAGGCAAAGCGACGTAGGTCTAAGTCGCTTGCTTGTGAGGGTCTAGGGAGCGAGCGCGCGCCCCCGCGCGTTCACGCACCCCCCCCCCCGCGCGTGTGACCGGCGGACCCGATGTCCTCCGGTCACTCGGCGATCGACGGGGGAGAGGGAGAAAGTCAGGCGGCTTGTGTAAACAAGCTGCCTGTCATTCTCCCCTCTGTATGATTGATGATCATACGGTTCTACTATGTAGAACCGTTGATCGCCGTCCATACAGCTAAAGCCACAGCCAATCACAGTAGAAAGCACGCCCCTAGGGACACACACAGCCCCTCCCTCTCAAATAAAGTTAACCCCTTCACTACCAGTGTATTTTTACAGTAACAGTGCATATGTATAGCACTGATCAGGGCCGGCCTTAGGTGTTCAGGCGCCCTGTGCGAGCTAATCCTGTGGCACCCCCCCCCCGCGCGCGTGCCCCCCCCCCCGCACATTTTCTTGCACTTTTTTGCACTTTGACTTTTCTTTTTTATGATCACTAATAACTTAGCCCCCCTTACATTAGAGACCCCTCACAGAGCCCCCCTTACGTCAAATACCCCTTTACATTAGAGATCTCCACAGAGCCCCCCCCCTTACATCAAAGACCCCCTTACATTAGAGACCCCCACAGAGCCCCCCCTTACATCAGAGACTCCCCACACCGAGCTCCCCTTACATCAGAGACCCCCCCACATCAGAGACCCCCACACTGAACCTCCAGGCCGCGGTCGCCGCTTACCTCCCGCTGTGCGGCCTGATCATCTGCGAGCTGTGATGGCCGCACGGCGCCCCTGTTGCCCATGGCGCCCTGTGCGGCCGCACAGCTCGCACACCCCAAAGGCCGGCCCTGGCACTGATTACTGTAGAAATGTCACTGGTAACCCCAAAAGTGTCAAAAATGTCAGTCAAGGGTCCGATCTGTCCGCTGCAATGTCGCAGTACCGGAAAAAAAAATGGCAGATCGCCGCCATTACGCGTTAAATAAAAAACAACAAAAATGACAAAAATCTTTCCCTTTGTTAGTAAACGCGATAACTTTTGCGCAAACCAATCAAAATACGCTTTTTGCGATTTTTTTTTTTTTACCAAACATAGGTAGCATAAAACAAATTGGCCGAAAATGTTAAAAAATTTAGATTTTTACATTTTTTTGGGGGGGAATTTCATATAAAAAAATGTGAAAAATATTGCTATTTTTGCAAAATTGATGCTCTTTTTTTGTTTATAGCGCGTGATCAAAAAATCGCACAGGTGATCAAATACCACCAAAAGAAAGCTCTGTTTGTGGGAAAAAAAGGACGCCAAATTCGTTTAGGTACAGCGTCGCATGACCGCGCAATTGTCCGTTAAAGTCACGCAGTGCCGAATCGCAAAATACCCCCTGGTCAGGAAGGGGGTAAAATCTTCCGGGGCTTAAGTGGTTAACCATCACATGACATCACTTCTGCAGTCGGCTGTAGTCGGCGGACAAAATTTGTGTGCAGTCTTTTGCACTTTTCAGCGGACACGACAGCCCGGGGACAAAAGACGGCGGATCGGTCGGCCGACAATCTGCACGTGTGTACGGGGCATTAGGCTCCGTTTCAACTATTGCGGCTACAAAGTCGTGCTACTTCTAGCGCAACTTTGTAGTGCAACTTGTTTGCGGCTTTCAGTGCAACTTGTCCCTCATTATAGAATGAAGTCGCCCTGAAGTCGGCCCAAAAGTAGTGCACAAACTATTTTTCAAGTCGCTGCGACTCAAGTCGCAGCAGTTAGGGCCAAATTGAAATGAATGGCTTTTGACTTGCTGTGCGACTTGACATGTGTAAGTCGCACAACAAGTCGCAATCGTGGAAACGGAGCCTTAAAAAAAAAAGTTTATCCTCATCTGTTTTAGTGTAGTCAAAGTAGCCAGATGTAAACGTCCGTTTACACCCGTCTGCCCATAGAGCAGAGTGGGGTCTATGTGTCTGCTCTGCAGAAACTGAGCAGACAAGGATGTGTCATCTGTCCCACTCTTCTCTGATCAGCGGGGATCAGCTCACAGATAATCTGCTGATCGGAATGGAGTCTGCCCTGTGTGAAGGGGTCTTAGTCCCGGTTCACACTATAGCGATGACAGATAATGCATGTGAATCGGAGTGCACTGCTCTTAAAATCACATGCGATGTCTGTCTGATGCAAATTCAGCCATACACATTGTATGGCTTAATTTGCATTGGATTTGGACACAACACACACAGGACCCTTTTATGGGTCCGCAGCAGAATCGGATCGAACAAGTGTTCCGATTCATGTCCGAACTGTCAGTTCGCACTAAGATATGCAAACTGATCAGGGGGAGTGGTTCATTTTGTATTGACACCCCCAGCGATTTGCATATGGCATTTTGAACTGCCTGCGATTTGAATGTGATGTGGGAACCCATAGTAGATTCGCAGGGTTCCCGCATCGCTTATATGTGAACCGGTACTTGCACTCTGCTGACAACACACTACAGCATATATACACATTATGGCAGATTTGCCTGCCAAAGCGCCTCACTCATCACTCTATCACTGCCATTGACATCTCCGCCTGGTTGCCTTCTGGGTTCGGTAGCTTCAGGTATCTTGATTGGCTAGACCAGAGGGATGTAACTCATGCGCACATGGGATCATTTATCCTGGCACATGCCAGGATTGTATACTAAACTGCACACACGTGGCTTAACCACTTGCGAACCAGCCGCCGTAGTTTTACTGCGGCAGGTTGGCTCTGTTACGCAAAATGACGTAACTGTAGCAGATAGTGGGGGCACCTGCGATCGCTCCCCATGGAGACAGAACGGCAGTCTGCGGATGTAAACAAGGGAGAACGCTGTTCTGTCAGTGATGAACACAGGGATCCTGTGTTCCTTCTATTTAGGAACACGGATCTCTGTGTTCATCCAGTGAGTAAATCCCCCACACAGTTAGAAAGCATCCGCTAAGCACACATTTAACCCTTTGATCGCCCCTGGTGTTAACCCCTTCCCTGCCAGTGTCATTAGTACAGTAACTGTGCATATTTTTAGCACTCTAAAAAGTGTCAGTTGGGTGTCCAATCTGTCAGCCGCAATGTCGCAGTCCCGCTAAAAATCGCTGATCGCCGCCATTACTAGTAATAAATAAATAAAAGTGACATCTATCCCCTAGTTTGTAGACGCATTGACTTTTGCGAAAACCAATCAATTTACACCTATGGGATTTTTTTTTTTACCAAAAATATGTAGCAGAAGACATATTTACCTAAATTGATGAAAAAAATGTATTTTTTTTATTTTTTTTGGGAATGTTATATAGCAGAAAGTAAACAATTTTTTTTTTTTTCGTTCATTCTTTTTTTTTTTTTTTGATTATAGCACACAAAATAAAAACTTCCGAAGTAATCAGATACACCAAAGGAAAGTTTTATTTGTAGGGAAAAAAAGGACATCAATTTTATTTGGGTACAGCATCGCATGACCGCGCAATTGTCAGTTAAAGTAACGCAGTGCCGTATCGCAAAAAATAGCCTGGTTATTAAGGGGGTAAATCCTTCCGGGCCTTAAGTGGTTAATGTACATACAAAAAAAAAATGCTGTAGACAGGTATGAGGTTTTTTTGGAGAAGGGAGGAGAGAGTCTCTTGTGCCATGATAAAAACTGGCCTACCAGAAATGTTTTTCTAAACAGGGTGGATTAAAATCGATGATTAAAAAAAAAAAAACTTTTTTTATTATTTAAATCGGATATTTTTACATTTAAATAAGGTTTTTTTTTTTTAAAACATTTTTTTTATCAAATTTATTTTAATAAAATGCTTTTGGAGTAAAAATCTATTCCAAGATAGTTTTCTATTTTAAGATACATTAATTGTAACTGTATTGTCTTCCCTCATATTGTAAAGCGCTGCGCAAACTGTTGGCGCTATATAAATCCTGTATGATAATAATGATAATTTAATTTATTTAGCAGGAAATGGAGCTTATTTATGTGGCATGAGGCTGTATATTCTGCAATATTTACATTTTTGGTAAACTCATTTAATGAATCCAAACTCTGCAAGCTGAGATAACATGCACTGCTTTGATGCAGTCACACGATTTCACAGTAACCATGAGATAAAACAAAGTTCAGGAATATTCCTTTTTTTCCATTGTTTTGCAAATCTAAATAGGAAACCTTCATTTTGACTGCAAATTTTAAAGATTCTAACTACCAGCAAGAATTAGTCCTTACAAAGAGCACCTGTCATTTCAGATCCTCCATGGCAGCGCCTGTTAGCGGGCATTCACTCACCTTGTCGTGTCACTGCCGCATCACCAACCATCCCATTAAAGTGAATGGGACTGTCGGTGTGTCAACAGCGGGGTCAGAGGAGGAGCTGCATCCTGACAGAGATCACAATTGCTCTTTAACCACTTGCCGACTGCCTAACGATTATTTACGTCGGCGGTCAGCCCCTCACAGGCAAAGTGACGTAGATCTATGTCGCTAGCCTGTGAGGCTCTGGGGAGCGAGCGCGCGCCGCCGGATGCGCGCTCCCGCTCGTTCACGGACGCCCCCGCGCGTGTGCCCGGCAGACCCGATGTCCGCCGGGCACTTGCGATCGTCTGTTACACCGGGAGAAAGGCAGGTGGCTAGTGTAAACAAAGCCACCTGTCATTCTCCCCTGTGTATGAATAGTGATCATACAGTTCTGCTATGTAGGACCGTTGATCACTGTTCTTACACCTCAAGCCACAACCAATCACAGTTAGAAGCCCGCCCCTAGGGACACATTTAACCCCTCCCTCTCAAAGTTAACCCCTTCACTGCCAGTGTCATTTTTACAGTAACAGTGCATATGTATAGCACTGATTACTGTAGTAATGTCACTGGTAACCCCAAAAGTGTCAAAAATGTCAGTCAAGGGTCCGATCTGTCCACCCCAATGTCGCAGTCCCGCAAAAAGAATCGCAGATCGCCGCCATTACGCATTAAAAAAAAACAACAAAAATGACAAAAATCTTTCCCTTTGTTAGTAAACGCAATAACTTTTGCACAAACCAATCAAAATACGCTTTTTGCGATTTTTTTTTTTTTTTTTTTTTTTTTTTCTCCAAACACATGGTAAAAAAAAAAATTGGCCTAAAATGTTAAAAAATTTAGATTTTTACTTTTTTTTTTGGGAATTTCATATAAAAAAAATGTGAAAAATATTATTTTTGCAAAATTGACACTCTTTTTTTTGTTTATAGCGCATGATCAAAAAATCGCACAGGTGATCAAATACCACCAAAAGAAAGCTCTGTTTGTGGGAAAAAAGGACGTCAAATTTGTTTAGGTACAGCGTCGCACGACCGCGCAATTGTCCGTTAAAATCACGCAGTGCCGAATCGCAAAATAGGCCCTGGTCAGGAAGGGGGTAAAATCTTCCGGAGCTTAAGTGGTTAAAGCGGAGTTCCACTCAAAAGTTGAACTTCTGCTTTAAGTGGTCCTGACCCTCTGACATGCCACATTTGGCATGTAATTTTTTTTTGAGGGGGCGGGTACCTAGATTTGACAGGTACCCTCTCCCACTTCCGCTCGGGCCGCCTAGGCGGCTCGGGCGGAAGTTCTCCTCTCCCCCTCACCCTGCAAACTTCTGGGAAACGTGAGAGGTCCCAGAGGATTGCCTGTCCATTCAGCACGCGCAGCCCGACTCGTGCATGCACAGTGCACACCTGGCTGTGAAGCCGCAAGCTGTCACAGCCGGGTGCCCACACCAGAGATGCCGGCGCCGCGGGGAGAAGACAGAGAGAACCGAGGCTCCCCCTGGCCGAATCGCTGGACCGTGGGACAGGCGAGTATGTGTTTATTAAAAGTCAGCAGCTACACATTTTGTAGCTACTGACTTTTAATAAACATGAAAATGGCTGGAACTCCACTTTAACAATTATGATTTAAATCAAATCCACCCTGTTTTTAAACTTGAGTTTAGTCCTATATTAACATCTAGAGCAGCAGCAGTGACTGAGTAGTGAGCTCTTTTACCTTACATCATTGGGGTTCCTCAATTCAGTTGCCAACAGGGGCCTTCTCTGCTTGAATTGTATGTTCTCCCCGTGATAGGGACTCCAATTTCCTTCCATCATTCAGATATGCATTTATTTACTTATACATTTGTTATCTGTGTTATAGTTGTTCTTTAAAGAAGTTTGATGTTACAAAAAAAAAACATACTTTATGTGCTTACCTCTATGTCTCGGCTGTTCCATGTTGGTTCTAAGACCGAGAACTGAGCGATCACATGACCGCTAATTGCTCAGTTCTCAGTCTGTTCAGAGCAGAGAGCGGTGACTGTCAGCCACCGCTCTCCGTGCCTCCACTGCTCACTGGAGCATCGGAAAGCAGAGGGTTGGGGTGCAGCTGGCTCTTGGGTTTGTGCTGACAGGCAGAGTGAGCTGTCAATCAGGCAGCTGGATGGATCCCAACACTATTGTTGGGATCTCTCCAGAACCTGGAGTGACTCCACCAAGTCAGCTGACAGCGGGATTTAGCCCACTGTCAGCTGATTCTGGGTCACAGGAGAGCAAAAGTAAGAGCACTCCTTTGACCCAGCAGAGAAGTATGGCCATAAAACCCTACATGCTGTGTTAATATGCAGTTTGTCATAATTATTTATTTACTTTTTTTTTTGTTCTGACCATAATGAAGAGAATGTACAAAGCCACTATAGATTCCCTTTAATTTAGTCCTATGTATAAAGGAGTCCAGAAGCAGCAAACAATAAGGAAAAGAGGTGAAATATTTTGAGGGTTGGTGCTGTCCTGTCTAACCCTGCTGCTCCATTGCGGTGGCCCACAAGTGCTCTTACAATATATTCAGACCTGCTTTGCATTAGTATGAGAGGCAGGGTGCATAGGGACGCGGATGACTGGTTCTGGTACGCAGGGCCCTGCCAGGCTCTGGGGATCACATTGCCATGGTGCGGCTTGTTGTTCTTAATTACAGATTAGTTTCCAGGAACAGTGACAGTGTTGACATGTCATCAGCAATTCATTCTCTGATTTAATTACACAATGCTGTCTATAGAGCTGTCATAAAGCTCTCATATATATTGTCTGTATTTCCTCTACACATTTCTCACAGCTATTGGGCTGTAATGCAAAGAACGTCCTAGTCAATTCCTGCTTCCTTGTAGAGAATGAAGCCTAACGGGTTGCCTACATTGTTGTGTGCGATGTACATCTCACATACTGATGATGTTGGTCTTTAATACCATGGCGATCCTGTGGGCCATGGCTTTTGTCCTCTTACCTAGGTAAAAAGACTCTGCCAGTTTATGGCATTCATGCTCATTTGATTTCTTAGATACCGTAGATCAGGGGTCTTCAAACTATGGCCCTCCAGTTGTTCAGGAACTACAATTCCCATCATGCCTAGTCATGTCTGTGATTGTCAGAGTTTTCCAATGCCTCATGGGATGTGTAGTTCCACATCAGCTTTAGGGTCGTAGTTTGAGGGTCCCTGCCGTAGAGTAATGCAGCACTGTCCCCTGGGGAAATTAGGAGAGAAGAAAAGAAATCTCCTTCCCCCATGATTGTCAGGTGGGATATTATTCTTCCTATACTGACCTTGAAGAGGAACTAAAATCTAAGATACTTGTCTTGGCTCCAGCAGTCCAGCATTTGCGAGGTCCCCTGCCAGCACTGTTATCTTCCTGGCTTGTTTCGGGTCCTCCACATACACAGCATGCCAGTTTTCGGGTCCTCCACATACACAGAATGCCAGAAGGCAGCATTTTGGAACGTATAGCGAGCTGCACATGCATTCAGCAGGAACCAACCAAATTTTGATCCATGTATGGCCATTCATATTTGAGAGGAATTGATCGAACGATCAACTCCTTATAAATGGGACTGTCTTTATTTTTTTGCCGGGTCAGTGCTTGTAAAAAAATGTGTATTCGTGCTGATTAGTGTATTCTGGCAGCAGAGGGTATTATACACTACAATAAAATAGCACAGATTCCCCCACCCCCCTCTAATGTGTGGCTGGGGGAATCGATTTGTATATATTTTTTTTTTTTTTAATCAACCGGCTGGCAGGTCTTTTTCATTACAGAGGAGTCTTTTAACCAGTTGGCGCCAAGCGCTTGCAATTATGTGGCCCCTCGGTGGTCGGGCCTTGGCGCCGAGCGACTGCATATGTGTGCGCAATAGTGCTAACAGTGCTATTGCACAGTGCCTGGCTGCTCATGTGACCGCCAGGACAGCCCCGACCCGCCTCTCGGCATTGCAAACCCCTTTAAGGACCAGCGACAGCCAGCACCAAGGGGTTAAGAAAAATGTTAGTTCTGCTAAAAAATGTAAACTCTAACCATAACTTTCTCTTATTTGCTCCCTTTTTTCTGCTAAATATACCATTGAAAGCGTTTTAGACTACAAGAATATGCGCCCAGCCACACACAGGATCAGCAGACTGCAGAGCTAAAATTGTAAAAGATAATGAGTATTGGCTGCAGCTCAGTTCTCCACCCATAGAAGAATGGGTTTGATTAAGCCCCACTTAGGCAAAATGCATTAAGGGGGTGGGGGGGGTTCTTTTATGTGTGAAGAACCAACCTGAAGCCAATTCTCATAATCTTTCAATCTTGTAGTATGCTGATCATGTGTGCGGCCGGATGCCATTTTCTTGAGCCTGATGAGCTTTCTATCCTCACCAGCCACAGGACTTGCCTTCTGGAGCATTACAGCACTACTGTTTATTTTTTAGTTTCAACTGCATTGAAAGTGTTTTATTATGTCTATTCAACAAGTGCAAAAAGTTGCTGTTGCTCCAGCCATAAATCTTGTGTGCTGATAATTTCCTGTGGTCTTGGCCTACAGACTGTTATCAGCAGTGAACAATACTAACTATCTCTGTGGACTCTTGTTTTTATTTATTTTTATGTATGATCGATTTATGCCATTACTGTCTAATGCCACAACTGAAAGCTAATAATGGAACTGTAACCATAGGTTGACAATTATCACTCCTCTAGGTAAGCCTGCTCTCGAATTATACCCACTTTGCAGAGGTGCCTTGATGTTGCAGTGTGCCTCCACCTCTGTTTTTAACCTCAGTTGTTGAAGCACTGTTTTTTTGTACTGAATTGCTAGAGAATCCTCTCTCAGCCAGGGTTTCTCCAGAGGTCTCTGGACATACCTTGAGCAGTGGGTGGTTGACCTCTCATCTGGTGGTGCCTTCATATGTTTGGGTCCAACACCACTTGGCAGAGACCGCTCCATGACCCTTAATGATTTTTTTATAGCTGTCTTCATTGCTAGTCACTGGGAAGAATGGCCACCTTACAAAGGACATTTTTTCTCCCTTATCCCCAAGAAGTTTGGTTTCTGATGGGGTTCCCCAAGACCTAAACTTTATTTTATGGGTTCCTCTGGGGGGGAAAAGGTAGAGAGACTGAGGCCCCATTCACACTTGTGCGACTTTGGACTCCGAAGTCGCATCCTATGATAAGTCGCATCCCATATTTCCCTAAAACCATTCATATCTGTGCGACTTCAAGGTAGTTTCTGCACTACTTTGGTCTAATTTTCATACAACTTGTGGTCCATGGATCTCAATGTAAACCCCCACAAATCACATGAAAGTCACACCTTCATGATATAGATGCGATTTGTGTGCGACTTGTGCAAAGAATGCCGGCAAAAAAAAAAAATATATATTTTTACCAATAGCTTGGGGCCCCCCCCCCAAAATCCATACCAGACCCTTATCTGAGCATGTTGCCCAGCAGTCAAAAAAGGGGGGGAGACCAGTGAGAGCCTCCCTCTCCCTCCTGAATCATACCAAATAAGGCCACATGCCCTCAACATAAGGGGGGGTGCTTTGGGGTGGGGGGGCTCTGCATCCCCTAAAGCACCTTGTCGCACCTTGGCACAAGGGTCTCTTCCCTTCAATCCTGGCCGGTGGTTGTGGAGGGCTTAAAACAAGAAGCCCCCCAGATCCTGCCCTTCCCATGTGAATGAGTACTCATTCACCAAACAAAGTGTAGTGTAAAAAATGACAGACAATTTTTGAAAATTCCTTTATTTAAAAAAATAAAATGAAAAACAAAAATGTCCCCTGATGTAGATCTATCGCCATCATGATGCCGATTCCTCCCCCCCCCCCCTCCCCAAAAAAAAAACCCCTCCAGCCCCCGACAAAAGTTCCTGCCGTATGCCAGCTCTTCTGTGTGTGTTTTTGAAAAACGAAGGGGCGGGGCCATCCGGTAATGTAACCAGGTGGCACTGCCCCCTTGTTACATTACCGACCCAGCATGCCCTCAGGCGATGACGTCACAAGGGGTGGTGCCACCCGGTGACGTCACTGAGTGACCCCACCCCTTAGTAACTTAAGAGCTGTTACACGGCAGAGCAGGCAGACTGCGGGAGCCTTTGTCTGGGCCGGAGGTTTTTACTTGGGGACATTTTCTTGTATTTTTTAAGAATGGAATTGTCAAAAATTTGTTTTCTCTATCGCTCATTGACAGACGTAGTCTTCTTGATTCTCAAGAGCTGGGTTATGTTGTCTCCGCAGGAGTAGGACTAGGCAGAAAGACAAAACGTTCTGGCTCCACCTTAGGGGCAGTCCCTGAGGGTATATCCTCCCTCTCTCTGCTACAGGGAATCAGTTTTTTTCTGTCTAGTCAGGAGTAAGGACCTAAGTTCTTGCTGGGATCTTTTGGTCCTGGCAAGACTTTTTTTCTTTAAGAAAAAGACATTTTTTAGGTAGTTTTCTCCAGTGTTTTTTTCCTGTGAGATCTTCAAGCAAAAATGCCGGACTGGGCGACACTTGTGGTCACCCCAGCCGGCCTACGAGCGCGCGCAGACCATGGCATTGCGCTTGGTCGGCCGCGACATATTCAAGTAAGTATGCGGGGCCGGGCGACGGGCTGGATGTTGAGATCCAGTGGTCACCCCGGTTTCTGCCTACGAGCGCGTGCAGACCAGAGCTCCGCGCTGGGTCGGCCGCGACGGAGTCCCAGTGAAGGGACTGACTTTGCGAGTTAAAAGTCTCGCTTGGACGCCAGGTACCAGAGAGTCGAGGCGTCCACAAACCCCCACCCCGGTGGAGAGGGTATTGTGAAGAGAGGGTGCCTGTCGGTTCGGTATGGTGAGTAAAACGTTCCCTTTTTTTCCTCATTTATGAGGCAGTATATATTATGGGCCCCTCCATATATGGTCAGTATATATCTGATACTTACAAGTCCCCCTTGTAATACAGCATGTGTTTGTGGGAAGTGGACTTGGTTTAAGAGCTAACACTCTACCCAGCAGACTGTAACATTACAGCAGACATAGGAGGTATAATCCTACCTTATGTGTAGTGTATCTCTGTAGATCCATATATCACCTCTTAGCAGAGTGCAGGTGGATGTGCTGGGAAGACGATTTCGGCGGTCCGCCGCCATTTTGCCGTAGACCGAATGCATGTATGTCCTCAGGTCACGCCGGCCGCCATGTTTTTGGAGTCTTATGTCTCTTCTATGGGGGCGGCCATGTTTTGTGAGCCCAGCTACCTCGTGGAGGGCTGGGAACGCCGGAAGGCGTACACAGGGGGCGGAGCCACGCCTTCTACCCGGGAAAAAGCAAACAGCTCCTTCCAGTCTGTGTAAGACAGACGCTGACTGCAGTTGGTTGGAAACTGCACTGCATCGGTTGGTGAGCCTTGGGGGTCCCTCTCTCTCTCTCTGGGATCGAGAAGCAGGTACTCTGAGGGGCGCTATTGCGCTAGGGGGAGACACACAAAAAAAAAAAAAAAAAAGAGAAAAAGTTTTTTTATTTTGCTGGCAAAGGTGTCCTGTATTAACATGGACCCTGCCACTCATGTATCTCCTCCGGATCCCCTTGAGGGGTCTGCGGGATCCTCCAGCACCCCATTGACAATTGAATCATTGTCAGCTATTATGGAAACTTTTGTGTCCCGGGTGGAAGTGGCTTGTCAGAGACAGGGCGCAAGAAAGCGACCCCCGCCTAACCCCTTATTATCTGAAACCTCGGATTCAGACTCTGAGCCTATTTCTGCAGTTGCAGGTACTTCATCTGGGATTGGTGTCTCGGGTCCTGTCTCTTCAGACAGTGAGGAGGATGTTTCGGCATCCGCCATAGCCCGAGAGGAAGCGTTAGTAAACGCACTCATTGTATCTGTTCAAGAGACCTTAAGGTTACAGGGTATTCCATCGGAAATAGCTGAAACTGAAATCCCTTTTGGGACTAAAAAACGCATCAAAGTGGCGAAGGTTTTTCCATTGCCCAAATGTTTTGGCAATCCAATCGAAGAAGAATGGCGTCTGCCAAAACGCACTTTTACTATTTCTAAACGCATTGACAGGCGTTATCCGTTTGAGGAAACCCTTATTAAGAAATGGACAGAACCACCTGTGGTGGATTCACCAATTGCTAGATTGAATAAAGCCACGGTTATTCCTTTAGAAGACGCTCCGTCTTTTAAAGATCCAGTGGATCGCAAGATAGAAGCTATGTCTCGCACCATGTTTTCCTTGATTGGATCAGCTTTCAGACCTATAATAGCTATTGGTCTGGTTTCGCAGGCTGTAACTGAATGGACCAAGTGGTTACGCCGGGACTTAGAAGAGGTCCCTCAGGCGGTATCAGATTTGTTGGAACAAATGATACAGGGGTTACAGTTTGTGTGTGATGCGGCGTTAGACGCCACTCCATTATTGGCGCGAGCATCAGTCTCAGCAGTGGTTCTCAGGCGTACACTGTGGCTAAAAGGTTGGTTAGCCGACCAAGGTTCCAAAAAAGCATTGGCTAATATCCCCTTTTCAGGAGAGCGTCTATTTGGAGCCAACTTAGATGAGATCATTAAGGATCTCACCGGTGGAAAGAGCACCTTTTTACCGCAAAATTTTAAAGGTAGAGGAACTCGTCAAAGACGAGGGCCTTCTTTTTCTGCTCACAAGAGGTTTTTTCGTCCAGCGGGTGAAAAAACTAAGTCCTCCAAAGCTCCTGCAGGAGGCGTCAGGGGTCGTTGGTCGGGCAAGCAAAAGCCCGCCCCCTCCAGACCTGAAGATAAACCATCCAAAGCCTGAAGGTGCGCCCCCACCCATAACTGGGGTGGGGGGACGTCTTCGCCGGTTCCCGGATCCATGGCTTTCCAGAATCCCGGACAAATGGGTTTGCGAAGTCATAAGGTCAGGGTACAAGATCGAGTTTCGATCTCTCCCACCGGCGCGATTCTTCCCTTCCAATATCCGACTATCCTCAGATCGTTTAGAAGATCTGCGGAGAGCAGTCACAGATTTACTACAACAAGGAGTGGTAGTCCACGTTCCTTGGACAGAACGGTTTCAAGGGTTTTATTCAAACCTGTTTACAATACCCAGGAAAGAGGGCAAAGTGCGTCCAATTCTGGACTTAAGAGCACTCAATTCTTTCGTCAACATAAGAAGATTCAGAATGGAGTCCATTCGCACGGTAGCAGCCTTCCTGCATCCAGGGGATGTCCTAGCGTCCATAGACATCAAGGACGCCTATCTTTACATTCCCATTTTCGCAGGACATCAGCGTTTTCTACGCTTTTCCGTAGAGGAGAACCACTATCAGTTTGTGGCGTTACCTTTCGGTCTCGCCACGGCTCCGCGGGTCTTCACAAAGGTGTTGGCCCCAATGTTGGCACTTCTGCGCCAAAGAGGTATATCGATCCTTGGTTACCTAGACGATCTTCTGCTTCATGCAGAGTCTCCTCAGACCTTGCTACAAAACATAGAAATTACTATGATTTCTTTACAGGAATTCGGGTGGCTGGTGAACCAGCAAAAGTCATTTCTGGTTCCCACCCAGAGGCTCGAATATCTGGGTCTAATCCTAGACACAGTCAGGACAAGAGTTTTTCTTCCGGTAGGGAAACTCCGTAAGATTCAATCAGCAGTCCAGTTTTTACTGTCCAACAACTGGTCTTCCCTTCGGACTTGCATGAGGGTTCTGGGGTTGATGGTGGCTTCATTCGAAGCAGTCCCATTTGCCCAGTCCCATACCCGAATTCTTCAGCAAGAGATTCTTCTCAGATGGAATCGGAATCCGGAATCCCTGGACAATCAGATACGATTGAGCAAACAGACCAGAGAGTCTCTGGTTTGGTGGCTTCGGTCTCCGATGCTCAGCCAGGGAAAGTCATTTCTGCCAATATATTGGACGATAGTGACCACGGATGCCAGTCTATCCGGATGGGGAGGAATTCTTGGTCAGTTATCTGTCCAGGGACTTTGGTCCCCGGAAGAATCCAGGTTACCGATAAATGTATTGGAACTGAGAGCGATCAGACTTTGTCTGATTCACTGGACCGAGCAGCTCCAGGGCAGCCCGGTTCGGATCCAGTCGGACAATGCCACGGCCGTGGCTTATGTCAATCACCAGGGGGGCACCAAGAGTGTCCGAGCGGCCAAAGAAGTGGCTTGCATTCTTCGCTGGGCGGAACGATTTGTTCCAGCAATCTCTGCGGTGTTCATTCCGGGGGTGGAGAATTGGCAGGCAGATTATCTCAGCCGTCACTCTGGATCAGGGGGAATGGTCCCTCCATCCAGACGTTTTCCACCAGTTGTGCCTACGATGGGGCACCCCGGATATGGATCTGTTGGCATCTCGATTCAACAGGAAAGTTCAGAGATTCGTGGCTCGCTCCCGCGATCCTCTAGCAGAAACCGCAGACGCACTGATCGCCCCGTGGGGGCAATACCAGCTAATGTATGCCTTCCCTCCTCTTGGGTTACTGCCAAGACTTCTTCGCAAGATAGAGGAGGAAGGAATTCCAGTAATCCTGGCAGCTCCGGACTGGCCTCGTCGAGCTTGTTACGCCGACTTGGTCAGACTGATGGCGGACGTCCCGTGGAGCCTTCCTCTCAGGGAGGATCTACTGTCTCAGGGACCGATCTTCCATCCTGCTTTACGATCGCTGGTTTTAAACGGCCTGGTTATTGAGACCCAGGTGCTGAAGGACAAGGGATTGTCAGCTTCAGTTATTCCTACTCTAGTTAAAACAAGGAAAGCGACTTCCAGAAAGATTATCATCGTACATGGAAGTCTTATATTGTGTGATGTGAATCCCTTGGGTTCCATCTACATCTTTATTCGGTAGTCCGAATATTGGCTTTCTGCAACAGGGAGTTGAGCAGAAGCTGGCCTTGAGTGTTATCAAGGGTCTGGTTTCAGCATTTGCTATCTTCTTTCAGAAGCTTTTGTCTACTCATTCCTTGGTGCGGAATTTCATCCAGGGGGTGCGACACCTGGCTCTGCCAGTGCACGCGCCGTTACCATCCTGGGATCTTAATTTGGTGCTGTCGGTTCTTCAGACACCTCCCTTTGAAAATATCAGGGAGATTCCCTTGCCTACTTTATCCCAGAAGGTGGTCTTCTTGGTGGCTATCACTTCTGCACGCAGGGTGTCAGAACTGGCTGCATTATACTGTTGTTCCCCAGATCTGGTGGTTCATAGGGATAAGGTTGTTCTTCATCCGAATCCATCCTTCCTTCTAAGGTGGTTTCAAAGTTTCATTGAATAAGGACAGTGTATTGTCCTTCCTATGTCCTTAGCCCAATCATCCTCGAGAATTTGCATGGCATTCCTTGGATGTAGTTCGGGCGATCAGGATATACTTGAATACTACGGATTCAATTTGTAAGACGGATTCACTGTTTGTGATCACGGATGGCCCTAAGAAGGGGTTGCCTGTTCTGCTGCGACCATCTTTAGATGGATCAGACAGACGGTGGTATAGGCTTATTTTATCTAAGGGTCGGGATCCCCCGTTCCCTGTTAAGGCGCATTCTACTCGGGCGCTTAGAGTTTCCTGGACCTTCCGCCATCAGGCGTCAGTGGTTCAGGTTTTCAAGGCGACTGTTTAGTAGTCGGTTCATACCTTTACAATATTGTATAAGGTTTATGTGATGGCATCGTCAGATGCCTCTTCTGGCTGCAAGGTTCCTGCAGGCCACTGTTTGAGGAGACTGTTGGTCTACCTCGAGGATTTGTGGGGTAGGTCTCATCTGTTTACTCGATGAGTCCTTTGATACTTCTGGTTGGCTCCGGTTGGGCCTTCTAGATTGGATTTGATTTTGTCAATCCCACCCCTCATTTGTGGCACTGCTTCTGGATGTCCCAGCTCTTGAGAATCAAGAAGACTACGTCTGTCAATGAGCGATAGAGAAAAATGGATTTTTGTAAGATCTTACCGTAAAATCCTTTTCTCTTAAGCTCATTGACAGACGTAGTACCCGCCCCTCTATCATTGAGTTGGGTTGGGTTAAATTCTCTGTACTGCTTTAAACAGAACTGATTCCCTGTAGCAGAGAGAGGGAGGATATACCCTCAGGGACTGCCCCTAAGGTGGAGCCAGAACGTTTTGTCTTTCTGCCTAGTCCTACTCCTGCGGAGACAACATAACCCAGCTCTTGAGAATCAAGAAGACTACGTCTGTCAATGAGCTTAAGAGAAAAGGATTTTACGGTAAGATCTTACAAAAATCCATTTTTTATTTACTTTTACACTTGAAATAGGATACTACTCATTCACATAGGGGGGAGGATCTGGGGGCCTCCTTGTTAAGGGGGGCTTCCAGATTCTGATAAGTCCCCCACCCGCAGACCCACACAACCACCAGCCAGGGTTGCGGAAAAAGGTCCTTTTCCCCATCTCCCCCCCCCATCTTGAGGGCATGGGGCCTAGTATGGTTCAGAAAGGGGGGTGCTTGCTTGTTCCTCCCCCTTCCTGGTCTGCTAGGCTACATGTTTAGATAAGGGTCTGGTATGAATATTGGGGGACCCCATGTCATTTTTTTTTTACAATTTTTTTTTTATTTATTTTTTATTGCCAGGCTTTTTTTTTTTTTTTTTTAACATTCAGCTGTCAGTGGGGGAACCCGCTGCCAGCTGATGAGTCATCGGATGGTAAGGACAGTCGGCTTCCCAGCCCCCGCCTTATCAACCAGCTATTCATCACACATAATTCGAAACTGTCGAATAGACTATGTGAAAAGACTCTGCTGGAGCATATGCTGAAGATATACTTTGTAGATATCCTTGCCTGGGTGCAGCTTGTGAGTGGCTTCTATTTTTGAGTAACGTTGAGCTTTCAGCGTGTAGATGTACCTGTAATGAGAATGGGGCTTCCTCCAAGGTAAACCCACTCTCACTCTCAATCTATTAATTTCTATGTGTGTGTGTGTGTGTCCCATAGCTGGGAGGTCAGATAGTTTGGAGTTAGCGGCTGTACTTTGTACAGGTGCTTTATGTGGGCAAAGTGACTTCATTTTTAAAATTTTTGCAACAGTATACAAAAACCTGTTTGGTTATTAGCCTGAGATATTGAAATCGTGTTTTTTTTTTTTTTGCTGACTATCTGGAGAGTGTTTATTTTGTATTGTTCTGTATCCAGCGGCAGTGGTTCCAGTGGGTGACGCAGGAGATAGAGATAAGAGGTGTGAAACACGGAAATGGATAAGGAAATGTATCCTGAACAAATGAACAGTGAGGTGGTTACAGTCCCTTAAGTTGACCATACGGTAGTAGAATTCTGTTAAAAATATTTTGTTTCCCTTTGATTTTCTAAGGCTTCATTCACATGGGACATATCAATGCGTACCTTGTGCTGAGATACAACAAAGGGTGAAAACCGTATTAGGGAAAAAAAAAGTGATTGTTTCTCACAGCTCCTAAATGCCACTTCAGGGGCATTTTGCATTTTCTCAATGAATGCAAAACCTGGTGGAAAGGCAGGGTGGTAATGTCACAATCTTCACCTTATCCAATCAGAGAACACTTTGCATTCAATGAGAAGATGCAAAACCTTCTGTGAATGGTGCCCGTGCCAAGTGAGCGACCTGTGCTCACAGTGCAGCAGGGCTGCCCCTCAGCACAGAACCCCAAAGCAAGTGGAGATCATTGGCGTATCGATGCCTATTACAGGGGTTTCCAGCTTCCATGGGGATTCCACAGGTATGGTATATGCATAATCAGATTGGCCTAAGCTGGTCCAACGTAACATAATTCTCTTTCGTTCATCAATGGACACAGTGCTCCATAAATCATAACTACTGCTTTATATTGCCTCCTCAAGGAGTAGGACTAAGCAGAAGAAAAAAAACACCTGCCTACGCTCATGGGCCATCCTCAGCTTGATATATAACCCCCCCCCCCCCCATCTCTGCTCTAGGTAATCAGATTAATCTCTCTATAGAGGGGTAAAGGACCTAGGCTCCCTGGGATTTCTGGTCCTAGCAATTTTTTCTCCTTCCTTACATTTTTTTTTTTCTCTCGGGAGATCTACAATCAACTGCTGGGGTAGGCAACAGGCTGGATAAACTATATCCAGTGGTCCTCCCAGCCCAACCAACGAGCGCGTGCAGATCGCAGCTACCTGCTAAGTTGGGCGCGTCATAGCCTCACAGACAGAGGATTGCCCGCAAGTAAAACATCTTGCAGGGTAGCATACGACCAGGCTTAGGTCTGAGTCTCAGAGGTCCCCTGCTCCCTTACTTTGGTGTTCAGGGAACTAATTTACCTAGGTCTGATTTAAAATTCGGACAAATTTCAGTAACCTACCAATGCCGTGATTCCCCAGCTGCTGTCACACAGACAGTTCTCTCTCCCGATTTGCTTACAGGTTCTGAGTCTGGTGGTATCCACCATCAAGACAGTTCTGTTTGCACAGTCCTACATGCAGTTCCTTTAGCAGGCTTGGCTCCACAAGAGGATACTGAAGATCGTGATGAGGTCAAGGGGTCCTCTGACAGACGCCACAGGTGTCCATGGGCCACGGTAAGGCCAGTATCCTCCTTCCGCAGTTCCTGCAAGGAATCAAGAGCGAGTATCTTCCAGTCATCCTGGTGATGACAAGCTGCAGCTGCACGGTCCCTTTTGCTGCCATTGGATTTAAATGTAATGCTTTCGGTTCTCCAGAAACCTCCATTTGAGAATATTCAGGAGATTCCCTTGCCTACGTTATCCCAGAAGGTGACATTCTTGGTGGCTATTGGCAGGGTATTGGAATTGGCGGTATTATCCTGTTGCAGTCCCTATTTGAGGGGTCAATAGGGATAAAGTGGTTCTTCGTCCCTGCCCATCATTACTGCCCAAAGTTGTCTCCATTTGAATGAGGACATTGTGTTGCCTTCCTTGTGTCCCAAGCCAGCTCATCCCAAGGAATTTTCTGTGCATATCTTGGATGTGCTTCATGCGATTCAGGTGTATCTGGCAGCTACTGAGTCCTTTCGGAGGTCAGACTCGCTTTTTGTGGTTACGGACGGACCAAGAAAAGGGCTGGCCGCTTCTTTGGCTACCATCTCCAGATGAATCAGACAGAAGGGGACTCAGGCCTATTCCATTAAAGGTCAGGTTCCACCTTTCCCTGTCAGGGAAAGCATTCTACTCGGGCGCTGGGTGCTTCTTGGGCCTTCCGTCTTCAGGCATCAATGTTGCAAGTTTGCAAGGCAGCCACTTGGTTGTCGGTGCATACCTTCACAAAATTCTATAAGGTAGATACTTTGGCATCTGCGGATGCTTCTTTTGGCCGCAAAGTTTTGGAGGCTGCTGTTCCTTCTTGAGGGGAAAAACTTTTATTTTTTCAGAGGGATCTCCTGTGACCTCCTGGTTAAGGGCACTTATGTTTAGCCTTGAGTTATTTTCCCCACTCCTCATTTTCCTTTTGGCACTGCTTTTGGACGTCCCGGTAGTTACGACTTATGGAGCGCTGTGTCTGTCGATGAACGAAAGAGAAAATGGGATTTTTATACTTACCCTAAAATCCATTTCTCGGAATTCATCGACTGACACAGCACCCACCCCTCTATGGAGTTCTGATACTTCTAATACTGCTTTCTACTAAACTGATTACCTAGAGCAGAGAGGGGGTTATATACCAAGCTAAAGTATGGCCCATGGGCATAGCCAGGTGTTTTTTGTTCTGCCTAGTCCTACTTCTCGAGGAGGCAATACTTCCAGTATTGGGAGTTCTAAGTAATTTTCTAGCAAAACATGTAGGAGCAAAGTGTCAGAATAGGCTTGGGAAGGAGGTGGCTAAAGAATACATTTGATGATGCATTTCTGAATATGGAGCTAATTTAAAGTGTTACTAAACCCACAACAGTAAAATCAGTCTGCATGTGCAGTAAAGCGTGCTTGTTATACTCACTGTGGAACACTTCTACAAGCTTTAACCAGTGCTTGGCTGGACACTGCTAGAAGTCTCAAGACTGCTATATACTGCTGAGGAGAAAAGGTTTTTAGCAGTTTGTATTTATTAAAACAATTGCATTTCCATGATCTGTGTACTGTGGGAGACCAGATATAGTGAATGCAGGGTCCTGGGTTTAGTAGCACTTTAATCTTTTATGCCTTGAGTTCATCTTTAAACCATCCAATTGTATGAACAAGCTGCTTTATCTATTCAGATTCTCCTACACATGATGCATGTTTGAACTGACAGGCTCACTTTGCCTCAATTTACACTTTATTAAATCAGACCCAGGTTCACTTCATTTCACATGTTGGTAAATCAGAGCCATAAATGGTAAGGTTTTCTGGTTCTGTACATTACATACTTCCCAACTGTCCCTGATTTTGGAACAAAGTCCTTCTGTCCCTCTTTCTTCCTCATTTTGGTCTGATCTACAGTAGTGGCCAAAAGTTTTGAGAATGCCACAAGTATTAATTTTCACAAATTCTGCATATAATCTACAACAGGGATTCCCAAACTATGGCCCTCCAGTGGTTCAGGAACTACAATTCCCATCATGCCTAGTCATGTATGTGAATGTCAGAGCTGTACAATGCCTCGTGGGATGTGTAGTTCTGCAACAGCTGCAGGGCCGTAGTTTGGGAATCCCTGCTCTACAATATTATGAAGAGTGATCAGATAAATTGCAACTATTTGCAAAGTCCCTCTCTGCCATGAAAACTAACTTAATTCCATAAAAAAAAAAACATTTACCCTGCATTTGGGAAGAAGGCTTCAGGGCGCTCAAGAAAGTCCAGCAAGCACCAGGACTGTCTCCTACAGTTGATTCAGCTACGGGATCAGGGCACCACCAGTGCAGAGCTTGCTCAGGAATGGCAGCAGGCAGGCGTAAGTGCATTCCCACGCACAGTAAGGTGAAGACTTTTGGAGGATGGCCTGGTGTCAAGAAGGGCAGCAAAGAGCCACTTCTTTCCAGGAAAAACATCAGGGACAGAATTATGTTCTGCCAAAGGTACAGGGATTGGACTGCTAAGGACTGGGGTAAAGTCAGTTTCTCTGATGAATCCCCTTTCTGATTGTTTGGGACATCCGGAAAGAACCTTGTCTGGAGGAGAAAAGGTGAGAGACACCATTAGTCCTGTGCCATGCCCACAGTAAAGCATTCTGAGACCATTCATGTGTGGGGTTGCTTCTCAGCCAAGAGAGTGGGCTCACTCACAATTTTTCCTAAGAACACAGTCATGAATAAAGAATGGTACAAAACTTCCTCTGAGAGCAACTTCTCCAACCATCCAAGAACAGTTTGGTGAGGAACAATGCCTTTTGGGGCATCTTGGCATAAGGCAAAATTCATAACGAAGTGGCTTGGGGAAACAAAACATTAAAATAAAAATTGGGTCCAACTCTAAGCATTGATTATACAGGAATGGGCTGCCATCAGTTAGGATGTGGCCCAGAAGTTGAATGAGAGCATGCCAGGGTAAATTGCAGAGGTCTTGAAAAAGAAGGGTCAACACTGCAAATATTGACTTTGTGAAAATTAATATTTTTGTCATTAGCAAAATTTTTGGCCACGGCTGTATAAAGTTGTATATAAAAATGCACTATTTATCTTTCAAAAAGCGTTTCCCAGTGCTAAACCTTTTTATCTAATTTTTAAATTGCTGCATTTGTACATGTCAAAAGTCAGTATGAAGAAATAGTAATGTCAAAAAAAAAAAAAAGCACTAATCATAATAACTAATCATCTTTTTTTTTTTTTTTTTATAAGTCTGATTTAAGCAGGGGGTGTGTCCTATGCCTACATATTTTACTAAAAGGTGTCCCTCGTTCCCATCTCAAAAAGTTGGGAAGTATGACATTAGATGGTTTCCTTTGCAGAGTATACAGAACTCATCATAACTATTAGGTTCCTTGTATTAACAATAAGCTGTGTGTATGGCGGAGGTTGGGATTGGGGCTGTGGGTGAAGGATGAAGGGCGGTGGGCAAAGGAATCCTGTATGTAGGGGATTCTGGGAAAGTTAAAGTCTTTGTGGTTTTATAAACGGCACATTCATGGCATGTAATATAACTCTGAGCCTTTTGTACTCTGGGTAGAGAATATACGGCACCACACCCTGACTTTACACACTGATACTGTATACTACTGTTGTACAAATACAGGAATGTATTTTTAGACTCAATTTAGTTTACAAAGGTTGTAATGAAGAGTTTGATTAGGACAGAGGAAGGTGGCGGAAGGTCCAGGAAACCAGGAGAGTGACGTAGGTGTAAGCATCATTCTAAAGGGGTCAGTCATAGGACACCTGATTTAGAGGGAACCTTTAGTAGTCTTTTTATTTTCTTACTTACAGTATCTCACAAAAGTGAGTACACCCTCACATTTTTATTATATCTTTTCATGTGACTACACTGAAGAAATGACACCTTGCTACAATGTAAAGTAGTGAGTGTACCGCTTGTATAACAGTTTTAATGTGCCCAAAAAGTGAGTATACCCCTAAGTGAAAATGTCCAAATTGGGCTTAATTAGCCATTTTCCCTGCCCGGTGTCATGTGACTCATTAGTGTTACAAGTTCTCAGGTGTGAATGGGGAGCAGGTGTGGTAAATTTGGTGTTCTCACTCTCTCATACTGGTCACTGGAAGTTCAACATGGCACCTCATGGCAAAGAACTCTCTGAGGATCTAAAAAAAAAAAGAACTGTTGCTCTACATAAAGATGACCTAGGCTATAAGAAGATTGCCAAGACCCTGAAACTGAGCTGCAGCCCGGTGACCAAGGTCATACAGTAGTTTAACAGGACAGGTTCCACTCAGAACAGGCCTTGCCATGGTTGACCAAAGAAGTTGAGTGCACATGCTCAGCGTCATATCCACAGGTCTTTTGGAAATAGATGTATGAGTGCTGCCAGCATTGCTGCAGAGGTTGAAGGGTCGGGGGGTCAGCCTGTCTGTGCTCAGACCATAGGCCACACACTGCATCAAATTGGTCTTACATGGCTGTAGTCCCAGAAGAAAACCTCTTCTTAAGATGATGCACAAGAAATCCCGCAAACAGTTTGCTGAAGACAAGCAGACGAAGTACATGGATTACTGGAACCATGTCCTGTGGTCTGATGAGACCAAGATAAACGTATCTGGTTCAGATAGTGTCAAGCGTGTGTGGCGGCAACTAGGTGAGGAGTACAAAGACAACTGCATCTTGCCTACAGTAAAGCATGGTGGTGGGAGTGTCATGGTCTGGGGCTGCATGAGTGCTGCCGGCAATGGGGAGCTACAGTTCATTGAGGAAACCATGAATGCCAACATGTACTGTGATATACTGAAACAGAGCATGATCCCCTCCCTTCAGAGACTGGGCCGCAGGGCAGTATTCTAGCATGATAACGACCCCAAACACACCTTTGAGATGACCACTGCCTTGCTTAAGAAGCTGAAGGGTAAAGGTGATGGACTGGCCAAGCATTTCTCCAGACCTAAACCTTATTGAGCATCTGTGGGGCATCCTCAAACGGAAGATGGAGGAGCGCAAGGTCTCTAACATCCACCAGCTCTGTGATGTCGTCATGGAGGAGTGGAAGAGAACTCCAGTAGCAACCTGTGAAGCTCTGGTGAACTCCATGCCAAAGAGGGTTTAGGCAGTGCTTTAAATAATGATGACCACACACAGAGGCGTACCTAGGGTCTCCAGCGCCCTTGGCGAGGAACTGTATCGGCGCCCCCCCCCCAGGTAGAGAGAGTTTCGGGGGGGGGTTTACAGAGAGAGGGGGTGACAGAGAGAAGGGATGACAGAGAGAGAGGGGGGGTGAGAGAGAGAGAAAGAGGGCAGGTGACAGGAAGAGAAAGAGAGAGAGGGGTGACATGGAGAGGGGGGGGTGACAGGGAGTGAGGGGTGGGTGACAGGGAGAGAGAGGACGGGGTGACAGGGAGAGAGAGGACGGGGGTGGCGGGGAGTGAGAGTGGGTGGCAGGGAGAGAGGACTGGGTTGGCAGGGAGAGAGAGGGGGTGACGGGGAGTGAGAGGGGGTGACAGGGAGTGAGAGGGGGGGGGGGTGACAGGGAGTGAGGGGGGTTGAAAGGGAGTAGGGGGGTGACAGGGAGTGAGGGGTGTTGACATGGAGTAGTGGGGGGTGACAGGGAGTGAGGGGGGGGTTGACAGGGAGTGAGGGGGGTGACAGGGAGTGAGGGGGGTGACAGGGAGTAGTGGGGGTGACGGGGAGTGAGGGAGGGTGACAGTGAGTATTGGGGGGTGACAGGGAGTGAGGGGGTTGACAGGGAGTAGTGGGGGGTGACAGGGAGTAGTGGTGGGTGACAGGGAGTGAGTGGGGGTTGACAGGGAGTGTGGGGGGGGGTGACAGGGAGTGAGGGGGGGGGGTGACAGGGAGTGGGGGGAGACAGGGAGTAGTGGGGGGTGACATGGAGTAGTGGGGGGTGACATGGAGTATTGGGAGGTGACAGGGAGTGAGGGAGGGTGACAGGGAGTAGTGGGGGGTGACAGGGAGTGAGGGGGGTTGACATGGAGTAGTGGGGGGTGACATTATAACCAGTTTCACACCAGCCCATTCTCTAAAAGGTGATCCACAGTTGATCGCTTTTCAGTTTGCGACTATGCAACCACTATCAGCGTTGAAGAGGCAAACCTGAATGCCCGTTTTTTTTTGCTGAGAAGTATTTGAAAATGGGACTAATGCGTTTCAATAGTGATCTAAGCGTTTCGCTTGTGGTTGCAGCACAGCCCCATTGACTTGAATGGCTGAGTTCCATTTATCAGGGACGGGACACCTGAACTGTGGCCTCTTGCTGTATTGGGTATGTTAGGGGGGCCTGTTTTTACCACCACCCCTCAACTGTGTGAAAGAAGCCTCTAGAAGCAGCCTTATAAATGAGAGTTTTCCTGCAGAACAGTCACCACATAGAAGATACAGCAGAGTGCTGAGCACACATAGCCGTGTGCACACAGCTGGAAGGATGGACACGTGACCTGCATTTCAAACCTGGCGGCGGCGGGAGATGAGACAGGAGAGCTGCCAGGTGTATTACCCGCCATAATACAGACTAGGAACTGACCTGCCCGACACCAGAGCTGCTCCGGAACCTGCACCGTCACCACCGCAAACTACTCATGGGGAACGAGGAGAGCGTGACTGTACCCAGACACCACGCTCCGGCGCTCGTCTCAGCAGCCGCGAGCAGCCAGGTGGGCGGGGACAGTCACCTTCCAGCGTCTACAAACACAGAGCATGGGCGGCCGGAAGGCGAAGTGAAGAAAAGGGAGGGAGGGGGGACGCCGGGCGCCGGCCGGCGGCCGCCCGCCGGGGACGCAGGCTGAGGAGCGGTAATTCACTGCTACAGTGCCAATGTTTTTGCGCCCCCCCCCCCCTGGCCTGCGCCCCTGGCGGGCGCCGTTCTGGCCAACACCACGGTACGCCCCTGGCCACACAAAATATTGACACTCTGGGCCCAATTTGAACATTTTCACTTAGGGGGTGTACTCACTTTTGTTGCCAGCGGTTTAGACTTTAATGGCTGTGTGTTGTTATTTTGAGGGGACAGCAAATTGACATTGGTATACAAGCTGTACACTCACTACTTTACATTGTAGCAAAGTGTCATTTCTTCAGAGTTGTCACATGAAAAGATATAATAAAATATTTACAAAAATGTAATGGGTGTACTCACTTTTGTGAAATACTGTATATTTATTATTTTTGATGCATGTTTGCAAATGGTCAGCATTATATCCAAACCATGAATAAAAATGTAATATATTACAGAATAGAAATGTGGGAATCCTGGGCTATGTGTATATAAATATCTATAATTAGGGCAGCTAAGTATACACAACTTATAACAAAAATGATAAACAAAAGTGTAGCACAGAATGGAAATGAGTCCAAATTCAAACATAGAAAGGATATAAACATTTGATAGACTACATCAACCAGTCCATACAATAATAATAGTTCCTTTGTACAGATAGTAGTCCATAATGAAGTTATTAAGCCAGTGAGCATACAGCAAGGCAATGGTGTCCAGAAAAACGTATCGCCTCCAATGGAAAGAATGGAAACTTGCCAAATGAAGCGGCTACCGTTACAGCAGCAAATAAGCCTCCAAACACCTATGGAAATCCCTCTTGAAATCACACAGTGGATGGTATCGCCAATCATTCATATCAGGATCCCACTGAGAATAATTGAGCTCACCCAGAGCCCAAAAGTATTTTCATAGTGTAGTATGGTTTATTCCATGAGTAAAATAAATAACAAGTGCCGTAAAACTCATAGGTTGCTGCTGGTGACCTGGATATGGTGGCTGCATTATTTTTCGTTATTTCAGGCTAAATATATTTATGGTAAGTAAGGAAATACCTGTTGATCCTGCCAGAAATGCAGTGTTTTTGTAACTTCCTATGCACCGAACCGTAGCCTATTGTGGCTTCCCTATAAAAAAAAGTGAGAGAGTGTTGTCACCCTAGGACAAGAGAAGTGAAATGGCAGAATCACCAAGTAAAGTGAAGAATAAAAGCCTAAAAATATTACCACAGCTGCCACATCTAAGGATTAGTAAACTGCAATATATTTTTGTGTTTGGATTTAGATACACTTTAGGCCTCATGCACACTGGGCATTTACTGGTGGTGCTTGAAACTGGCATTTTCATATAGGTGGAAGACATTTGTACACTTTTCAGCCCTTTTTGTTCTTCACAGTGCAAGTCCACTGGCTAATCGAGGACAATTGGGTTGATTTACTAAATCTGGAGGGTGCAAAATCTGGTTCTGGTTCAGTTTTTAGTAAAGCAAAAGGCTGGGTTCACACATAAATCGGATACAGCTCACAGCAGGGGTCCAGTGCGTCCCTGTTCTCCGTTTCAGGGATGAATCGGACCCGAATTTTTGCCTGAATTCGGACCTGAAACTGAGCCAAAGAGGCACAGGACTCCTGTGCAATCTGCTCTGCAGGTGCCACGGAGATGTCATGCGGATTGGATGCGGAGAAACCCGGCCTAAAGCGGTAGTAAACCTCAACAAAAAAGAAAAAAAAATGGGCCCCCAGGTGGTTTTAGTCATAATGTGCTAGTATGTGGTGCATACTAGCACATTATGACAGACTTGCCTGGAAACAAGAGCTTTATCTGTATGAATGGCCAAGCCGCGATGACATCACTCCCGGGGCACAGAGCTGTGAAGGAACGGTATGGGTATGCTGCTTCTTTAGTGCGCATGCGCCAGTGACACCATCATCTGCTGCTAAAGTAACTCTTTCCTAAACGTTGCACATTGAGGAGATATTCACTGTACCTATAGGTAAGCCTTATTCTAGGCTTACATATAAGTAAAAATGAACATAGTGACTTTGCTACCACTTTAATTGAACAAGCTGAAGTAAGAAGCTGATTGGCTGCCATGCACAGCTGCATCAGATTTTGCACCCTTCAGCTTTAGTAAATCAAACCCAATGTGCTCCTTAAATTTGGGAGATCGTATTTTGGCAGTTCTTGTTCAGAAATTTGAACCTAAAAAAAATCTGCATATAATATATTTAATGGAAATGTGATATAAATGCAAGTGTTGCCTTACATTCAGACATTTCTTTTTGGTTTTGGAAAGTACTAATGTTTAAGGCCTTGTCCTAACAGGCGTATTACAGCATGCACCCGTGTGAGGGCTTTATTTGCCTGCTGGGGTAGCACAACTGTTTGTGCATTTCTGTGAAGTCTGTTCCATTTATGTCAGTTGGAACACCTTGATTGCACAGACACAGCCGCTGCTCCCGATCTGATATCTATACAAGTACACAGCCTTGAATGCTCACTGTCTGTGTGCACCTGCACAGTTCTCAAATTGGGAGCAGTGGCTGTGTCTATGTAGCCACTTCGTCCCAGCCGACATGAATGGGACTGCCTGCACAGGAACTTGGAACATCTCTGCATTCCCATGTGGGCAAACAAGGGCCTCGCATGATGAGTGTACGCTGTAGTATCCCCATGTGAGCAAGGCCTAAAGCCTAAAACATTTTGTAAACTAAGCAACTGGGATGTGTGACATAGCATCCAAGAGGCTGTTTGTGAGATGTTGGGCATGCTCGGGCAAACAGCCAGGATACTTGATAAGAGTACTGGCAGGGACCCGTGGAATCTCTGCACATACGGACAGGCCGTGACATCATCCTAGCCTAGGTAAAGATTTTGGAATTAAAATGAAAAAAATAAAGAAAAAAGTTTAATTTTTAAATATTTTTTCTAACTGAAGTGTAAGAGGGAGGGGGCAGGAAAGAGGAACTTACAAAAAGCAACAAAGTTGCTTTAAATAGCTGCTCTGTGCAGTGTTACCTTTGACATCCAAACTAAAATTAGTTTTAGTCATAGTCTTTTGACTAAAATGCCATTTTTGTTTTTAGTCGTATTTTAGTCATCTGAATTGTTTTAGTTGTATTTTAGTCGACAAAAATCTCCAGTACATTTTAGTTAACTAAATCTAATGGGTTTAGTTAAAATGTAATGCATTATTGAAGCATTTTTCTAGAATTTCCAAACTCCATATATACTCCTGGAGTAAAAATCTGATAACATGTTAGTGGGGATGGGGAAGTAAATGGGAGTGAGGGAGTGCACAGATCAGAAAACTGGTCTGGGGAGGATGTTATTTTACCCTGGTACCTTACTGGAAGGGGAAACACTCACTATGTGGTTTGCAGGGCATTGTTCCAGAACTCCCAGGCAGCAGGCAGACAGAGGGAGCCTGCATCTCTCAGCCAATACATCTTGTCAGGGGGGCTTTCAAAGACAGGCAGAGCTCCAAGGAAAGCGGAAGTTCAGGTGGGTAAACATCCCTCCCTCACATTTTCTTTCGTTGATGAATATTGGAATTGATCTTAGTTTTCATCACTGTTAAAAATTCCGCTGACAAAAAACGACGAAAATATTTTCATCAACGAAATTAACACTGGCTCCGTCACTGTAGGAGAAATTTCCCTTTACTTCGTATCCTGGTGACAACATCAATACCTCACTCCAACCTCTGATGTTTTCAATTCTTCTACATACATTTAACTTGGAAGTAAAGGAACCCTAAGAACAGCAGGTTTTCTTTAAGAGAAGAAATGGTTTTATTGGAGTTATGGTATGCTTCAGCTATATGTAACTGGATGTATAGATTGTAACAACTTAATCAGTCGTGTTGATTTACTGTTACGTAGAAGTGATGCTGACTTTGCTTGCGGAGACCGTTTCCTGTGATAAAAACAAGCTGGTAAATGATCTGCTATGACAAGCGTGCATCAATACTGTTAGCAACTTTTCAAGGTTATTCATGTAATTTCCCCCAGTAATTCAGAGATAAGAGCTGTAAATACCCTGCAATTAACACGTAGGTCTGCTGATAACCCGGCCTGAGACAAGGAAGGGAGAATGTAGAAAGTGAGCTGGGAGTGGGGCAAAATCATGGATTTAATATTGTAAATACTGTGCTTATGTATGTGTGTGTATATGTGTGTGTGTATGTGTGTGTATGTGTGTATATATATATATATATATATATATAAAATTTTCTTTTTTTTCTTTTTTTTTAGTTTAATACATCATTTTTCTATATGCAATTGACTTTGTATCAGCCTTTTGCTGTCTTACTGTACAGCGGAGCTCAGAGCACAAGGTGCAAATGAGATGTGCTGCAGTGCAAGAAGTCTTGGTTATAAAAGAGAGCAAAGTGACAAGTGAGCATACTAGTGTTCAGCTTTTCCATTCACTGTCCAGTCACAGGGTGGAGGAAAGAAGGGGGCCTGTAATAAAAGTGAAACAGGACCAAAGAAAGATGAGGTCTCCTCCCCTACTAGACAAGGCTGTGTTTTGGGGAAGAGCTGTGTAACGCTGAGGACTGGATAGGAAGACATACAATCCTTTGGCGAGTTAAAAAAAAAAAAAAAAAAAAAACCTCAACCATATATGTATATATTTGAATTGAGCTTTTGCCTGGAATTCAACTTTGTATTGTCCAAATACAATGCTCCGTGTTGTTAGCATAGTATATGGTGTTCCTTCTACAGCTTTCCCTTAGGTGCCAGACTTAGAGTCGGTTCACACTGGGGCGACACGACTCTGTACTACTTCGGGGGCGACTTGTGCATTCCCATGCACCACGACTTCGGAGCGACTTGCATGGACTTCACATAATGGAAGTCTATGCAAGTCGCTCCGAGGTTGCCCTGAAGTAGTACAGGACCTTTTTTCTAAGTCGGAGCGACTTGTGTCGCTCCTATTAGAACGGGTCCTGTAGCGGTCAATGGAACGCGAGGGAGCGCGACTTGTCAGGCTGACAAGTCGCGCTAGTGTGGACCGAGTCTTACTGATACAGACGAACCTTCTGATTATAAAGGTTGAACGGCTGCCATAGAGTTGAGTTTTATGGTGCATAAGCAGTTTGGAGATTGAACGATTTCCGTTATTTGCCTTTATTTGTTGAAACAATCCTAAAACATACCAACACGTTTCGGAATCCCACAATCCGTCTCCTTTAGGGTTTAAAACTTAGGAGGCTATTCTAGAACTACTGAGTGATAAAGATTTATAGGAAATGTGTATTCGTAAGGTGCTTGCATGTAACAATATATTCAGTCCCAGAGTCTATGGTGAAACATTTAAAAGTAGTAATGACATGCTGAGTACAAGAACCCCATATTTTACTGTCCTAGTCATAGAAATTTGGTTACTATGGATTATTGAATGCCACACAGTATTACTGTCTTTTGCACAGCAGGTAAAGATGCAATGGATATAAAAAGTCTACACAGTCTGTTAAAATGTCAAGTTTCTGTGATGTAAAAAAATGAGACAAAGATAAATAATTTCAGAGCTTTTTCCACATTTATTGTGACCTATAAACTGTACAACTCAGGTAAGCTGAAATCTTTTAGGTGGAGGGAAGTAAAAATAAAAAACTAAAATAATATGGTTGCATAAGTGTGCACTCCCTTAAACTAGTAATTTGTTGAAGCATCTTTTGATTTTATTACAGCACTCAGTCTTTTTGGGTATGAGTCTATCAGCATGGCACATCTTGACTTGGCCATATTTCCCCAATTTTCTTTGCAAAAATACTCCAAATCTGTCATATTGCGAGGGCATCTCCTGTGCACAGCCCTGTTCAGATCACCCTACAGATTTTCAATCCGATTTAGGTCCAGGCTCTGGCTGGGCCATTCCAAAACATTAATCTTCTTCTGGTGAAGCCATTCCCTTGATGATTTGGATGTATGCTTTGGGTCGTTGTCATGCTGAAAGATGAAGTTCCTTTTCATGTTCAGCTTTCTAGCAGAAGCCTGAAGGTTTTGTGCCAATATTGACTGGTATTTGGAACTGTTCATAATTCCCTCTACCTTGACTAAGGCCCCTGTTCCAGCTGAAGAAAAACAGCCCCAAAGCATGTTGCTGCCACCACCATGCTTCACTGTTGGTATGGTGTTCTTTTGTTGAGTTGCTGTGTTGTTTTTTGCGCCAAACATATCTTATGGAATTATGGCCAAAAAGTTGACCTTGGTTTCATCAGAGTAAATGAGCCCTTTGGGTTATTTATGAAGACTTAGGACAAAGGAAAGCTAATCAGATGTTCACATCAATTTAGTACTTTGGAATTTCCTGATTGCTAGGGCAAGAAAGTCAGTCAGTTTTATGTCTCTCCAGGAATGAATCAGCCTCACAGAATGACACAATTGTATTCTCATTGTCCTTGCAAAATAATGGACACTCCAGCTAAAAGTTGAACATTTTTCCTTATAGCTTAATCATAGTCATAGAGGATGTCACTGCCCCACCTCTTCATCTTGTCCAATCTGAGAATGCCTTGTATTCATTGAAACAAATACAAGGAGTTCTATGAATGGTGGAGGTTCCAAGCGAGCTCCCCCCTGTGGGCAGTATTCAGAACCTCTAAGATCACGGCTCTCACTGTATATAGCACGGTCTACTATAGGGATTTACAGCATCTCCAGTGGCCCTCTGGATTTGAGATATGCATATTTACATCAAGCCAAGCCAATGTAATTATAAAAAGAAAACATTCTGGAGTTCAACTTTAGTGAAGAAGTTCAACTTTTAGCTAGAGTGCAGTCATCCATTATATTGTACATACATTTTCAGCAGGAGCTAGACATGGACACAGCTTGGGTGCGGGCAAGAGGGGACAAACTTGGAGTGGTATCTATCATGAATGCTACTGCCTGACTCATCCACCTTACCAACCATTCAGTGTCTGCTACCCCTCTCTGCCAATCCCTCCTCTGGTTACTGCTCATGCAACAAATAAAATTCAGAATACTAACCTACAAAACCATCCACAACTTTGCCCTGAGCTACCTCATTGACCTATTTGCAAAATATCACCCAAACCATTTTGTTTGCTCCTCCCAAGACTCTTTAGCCCCCTCATCCCCTCATTTCATGCTTACATCCAGGACTTCTGAGCCCATTCTCATCATCTGACCTTCCATTAGGCGATCCCTGAAAACCAATCTCTTCAGAGAGGCCTATCCTGCCTCTAACTAAAAAACTGAACATTTATTTTCTTTATTCGCTTATCCCCTACAGTTATTGCCTTTTAGATCACTATGTGGGTAGATTCAGCATGGTGCAATGGCAGAAAACACGGAGTCCAGGAGCAGAAAACAGAATTTGTATTGAAATTGAAGCTTGGCAATTCACAACAAGCCCAGGGGGAAGGTAACCCAACCAGGAGGACTCACAGGATGCAGCAGCTATGAGAAGTAGCAACAGGTCTCGGGTGTGCTGACATTATCTGTCTTGAGGGGCAGAATGCTACCTAGCTGGTCCGTACCCAAGTAGGGAGGCTTCCAGGTAGGCTGGCACGTCCCTGCACTTTTCTTGTCTGGAACCTTTCCCTGACACACTGTCCCTGACACACGCATGACCAGTCCCTACTCTAGCTATATATAAAATGCGCACCAGTCCTGGGACCCAGGGTCTTAAATAGACTCTGCCTGACCTAAGATGGCTACCAAAGTCACTTGGGGTGCCAGCATCCATTTGGGAGCTGCCTCTCTGTGACCAAGGAAACTATAGAGGAACAAGGCTCTCTCATCGTCCTTATCCACCTATATTGCCGCTGCAGATAGGCACAACCTGCAGAGGAGAAATAGACTGCACCTGCCTACAACGGGACCCTCCTTTTTTAGATTGTAAGCTTTTACAAGCAGGGCCCTTTAATTCCTCTTTTCCTGAATTGTAATGTAACTGTATTGTTTCCCTCCCATTTTGTAATGCGCTGCGCAAACTGTTGGCACTATGTAAATCCTTTTAAAAATAATTTGTGCATTCTTACATATTGAATTCAGTCTCTCTCTATTACAAGCCTGTTCATGTGTGTTTCTTCTCTTTGTAGGGGAACCGGCTAAATATGACCCAAAGTTCAAAGGTCCGATTAAAAAACGGTGAGTGAACTGCCAGTGTGTATTGGGGGATTTTCAGCCAGTTTATTATTTAGGTTTATTATCCAGACATTTGAGCTTGGACATGTTATCTACAGCAGCGGTCCTCCCAACCTCCCCGGTACCAGGGACCAGCCGCATGGAAGTGAACCCCTCCACTCAATTATTTGAGATTTCATCAAAGTGGACACAATAAATACATTTTAATATCATCTCCTATAAATAGTCATCAATCTATGGTTACACACAACAAATTCATAAAACAAACCTCAGATACATATATACCAAAATTAATAAAAAGTAAGAAATGTTTAAATGTGTATATATACCAAAATGACTAAAATTATTAATTGTAAAAAAATGTCAGACCATGAAATGACCTACTCAAAAATAAATGTAAAATCACTAATCAAACAATTTACAGTACATCAATATTAATAGTAGATACATGGCACAAACATTTGGATCTGAGGTGAAGCACACAGGGTGTTGTCATAATAAATATGGAGAACCTTTTTAAGCTCTAAACGGTCACTGCCAGCCAAAGAGACTTTGTGTATCTATTTGTTTTATAATGAATCATCTCATAGAAACAAAGACGATTGTGAAGATAGCTGCAGATTTACATTGACCTGTGCTATATAAACAAATTCCTGATCATTTAAAGCTATTTTTTTTTATTGATTTCTGTAAAAAGAATCAAGAATGCTTACCTTTCCAGCAGACAGTGACCTTGATCTTCATGCTCTTAAAAACAGCCCTTGCAGAATATTCAGCATAGTAGTGATTTAGTGTTGTCTGGTTTGGTGTTCTGACCCGTTGTCTCCTTGTTTCTCTCCATCCAGAAGCTGCACGGACATCATATGCTGTATTCTGTTCATGATCTTCATTCTGGGCTACATAGCAGTTGGGATAATAGGTAAGTGATCATGTGTAACTCCTATGGGTCATTTCCACCTGGTTCCAATTACTGTTCTGTAGATATATAAAAGGTTTACTTCAGTCGGAACTTTGAAATACCTTCCTGCTCGGTACTTCATCTAGGCATTTCTGTAGTTCTTCATTCCAACCTACGACATTTGTCTGCAGTCTGGTTATCTGAAGACCCTTGCTTGGGGTTCAGGAGAATTGTTCCCAAACACACCCACAACCCTTTAAGAACATCTCACAGCCACCAGTGAGATACAAACCTGCTTTGGAAGTTCAAATATGGTTGTCAATGAAGATAGCAGAGAAAAGAAATGACATAGTATGGGCCTGAGAAAGTATACTTCTCATGGCTCTCTGAAATCTTGCTGCAACAGATCAGAGAATTCAGACTAAAACTGAAGTCCTCAAATGAAATGAAATCCGCTTTAAAGTAAACCTAGTATATTTTCTTATTTTAGCACAGTTGCAGTGTTTTCTAGGTAGTATTAGTAGTTTAATTATTGCTTTCACATGCTGCCTGGAATAGGTCTTTATTGGGGTTTGTATAAATTTCATGCAAGTAAAGGTATAGATTGCATCAGTAATCACATTTCTAATGCTTTGTACACACGATCAGATAATCAAATGATTTATCATTTTGTTGCATGATACTAGTATTGAATTCAACAATGTGTACTTAACATATATTTTTTTTTCGTACGATTCTGGAAAAGCTTCCTTATTGCGTAGCTACGTATCGGATAGTGCAAAAAAAAAAAAACAATGGCAGCCAGGCTTTCAGAGTTATTTTCGTGTTTCTGATCATGCGTGGTCTTTGTCCCGCAATTTTTTTAGGGAATGCATATTGTACTGATCAAACGATTGTCGTTCGCTAGGCTATCGTACGAAAAAAGTTATCGTGTTTGTCCCTTCGGATTTTGTTGGACAAAATGTCGTGATCGGCTGTCGAAAGCTGTGTAGTAATAATCAGATTATGATGCAATCCAATTGAAGGCAATTTTTTCCGTACGAATATACTGATCGTGTGTACAAGGCATTGGGCAAAGGGACTGTAAAAATGTACACAATGTATATTCTCATACAATCAGTAGTCCTGATATGTAGGTTTTGTCTTATCATATATGATTAAGCTAGGCTGTAAAAACACTTTGCTAATATGAGGTAAAGATGGAAGTAGCAAATCTCTTACTCTTATCACATTAGATACGTTTATCTACTCACATTGTGAACATCCACACACATTTTGATTAATTCCAGAAGAACGTCATTCTAACTGGAGGTTATTGAGTATCTGTTTAACCAAAGGGGGTATAGAATGTGACTCTAAATGTTATCTGCTGTCATAGCCTCTAGCAGGGTAATTATGAAATTTTATGGAGATAATATAGACAGTGTATAAAAATATGATTTATTTTTTTGAGTATTTTTGCATAGCATGGTGAAGGGTTAGCCTGTCAGACTTTTAGGGCTCATGTACACAAATGTTGAAGGACGAAATGAACTCTAGCATAAAAATTCCAGTTTGTTTTCCACACATGGGGAGCCGCAGGTGGGACTTTCAGACAGCCATAGGAGTAAATGGCTGTACGCACTTGTACTCGGTAACTGCAGGTTCTTTGCATCAGCGTTTACACTTGCGCAAACATGTAAAAGTCTAGTGTTTGGGAAATTGTCATAAGTATTGGGACACCTGCCTTTACATGCACATGAACTTTAATGGCATCCCAGTCCTAGTCAGTAGGGCTCAATATTAAGTTGGCCTGTCCTTTGCAGCTATAACAGCTTCAACTCTTCTGGAAAGGCTGTCCACAAGGTTTAGAAGTGTGTCTATGGGAATGTTTGACTATTCTTCCAGAAGCGCATTTGTGATGTCAGGCACTGATGTTGGACGAGTAGGTCTGGCTCGCAGTCTCCGCTCTAATTAATCCCAAAGGTGTTCTATAATGTTTAGGTCAGGACTCTGTGCAGGCCAAGTAAAATTCCACCCAAAACTTGCTCATCCATGTCTTTATAGACCTTGCTTTGTGCACTGGAACAGGATGCGGCCATCCCCTAATTGTTCCCACAAAGTGGGGAGCATGAAATTGTCTAAAATGTCTTGGTATGCTGATGCCCTAAGAGTTCCCTTTACTGGAACTAAGGGGCCAAGCCCAGCCCCTGGAAAACAACCCCACGCCATAATCCCTCCTCCACCAATTGATTTTGACCAGTGCAATAAGCAGTGTTCATAAAGACATGAATGAGTGAGTTTGGGAGCAGGAACTTGACTGGCCTTCACTGAGTCCTGATGTCAACCCGATAGAACACCTTTGGGGTGAATTAGAGCTGAGACTGCGAGCCAGGTCTTCTTGTCCTCACAAATGGACTTCTGGAAGAATGGTCAAACATTCCCATAGACCAGCGATGGCAAACCTATGGCACGCATGCCACAGCTGGCACGCAGAACCCTCTCTGTGGGCACGTGAACTTACAGCACCAGCGCCGTCAGGGTTAGGAGGCAGAAATACCCCAGCCAGGCAGTAACTTGCGGTGCTGGCATGAAGGAGTCGACTCGCATCAGGGCGGGTGAGGTCTGTAAATCCCTCTCTGCATGTAGCACAGTGGGAAGGATTTACACTCAGTGTCTGCTGCTGTAAGCAGCGCCGCGATGCCTCTGTAAACTGAGGAAGAGGAGAATGACTCCTCCCTTTCCTTGACTTTGAGAGCAGCTGCCTGTGCAGGGGCTCGGGCGCTGAAGCTTGACCACGTGGAGCACTGTGGAATGTGTACACAGGTAAGACACTGCTATGGGTGGGAAGCCAGAGGTCACTGCTTTAGGGGAAAGGGGGGGGGGTGGCGAGGACAACTACTGTGTAGGGAGGTGATCTGAATGGGGCAAAGGACACTGCTATGGGCAAGGCCACCCTGATAGCAGTGTCTACTGCCCTACATATCCCCCCAAACCCTGCATTCTGAGCACAACGCACTCCTGAATCCTGCATTCTGAGTGTAACGCGCTCCTGATCCCTGCATTCTAAGGGTAAAGCACTCCTGCTCCCTGCATTCTGAGTGTAATGCGCTTCTGATCCCTGCATTCTGAGTGCGACGCACTCCTGACCCCTGCATTCTGAGTGCGACGCACTCCTTACCCCTGCATTCTGAGTGCGACGCACTCCTTACCCCTGCATTCTGAGTGCGACGCACTCCTGACCCCTGCATTCTGAGTGCGACGCACTCCTGACCCCTGCATTCTGAGCGCGACGCACTCCTGACCCCTGCATTCTGAGCGTGACGCACTCCTGACCCCTGCATTCTGAGTGCGACGCACTCCGGACCCCTGCATCCTGAGCGCGACGCACTCCTGGCCCCTGCATCCTGAGCGCGACGCACTCCTGGCCCCTGCATCCTGAGCGTGACGCACTCCTGGCCCCTGCATCCTGAGCGCGACGCACTCCTGGCCCCTGCATCCTGAGCGCGACGCACTCCTGGCCCCTGCATCCTGAGCGCGACGCACTCCTGGCCCCTGCATCCTGAGCGCGACGCACTCCTGGCCCCTGCATCCTGAGCGCGACGCACTCTTGGCCCCTGCATTCTGAGCGCAACGCACTCCTGACCCCTGCATTCTGAGCGCGACGCACTTCTTACCCCTGCATTCTGAGCGCGACGCACTCCTCAACCCTGCATTCTGAGCGTGACGCACTCCTCAACCCTGCATTCTGAGCACAATGCACCCCTCAACACTGCATTCTGAGCATAATGCACTCCTTTGAAAAAGCACAAAAGGCTTTTTTTTTTTGGACAGAATCGTACGTTTTTGGTCTCTTAGGGCTCATTCAAAGGGGTGATCAGTCCCATCCTCTGTACAGAGCCGTTGGCAGGTTTAATTCAGTGTTGGCACTTTGAAGTTGGCTTTGTGTTTGCAGTTTGAGCACTCGGGCTCAAAAAGGTTCGCCATCATTGTCACAAACACACTCCTAAACCTTGTGTACAGCCTTCCCAGAGGAATTAAAGAGGAAGTAAACCCTCCTCTGCAACTTTTACCTATAGGCAGACTTGTATAAAGTATTCAAAATTTCTACTTGAGTAAAAGTACAAGTGCTCGATCAAAAAGTGACTTGAGTAGAAGTGGAAGTGCTCGCAGAAAAAGTTACTTAAGTAGAAGTACTAAAGTATTCAACATTTTTTTTACTTAAGTATTGCAAGTAGTTTTTTCAAAAAATTTGCTACTTAAGTACTAAAAGTAAAAACTACCAGTAGTTTTGAAAAAAAAATTCTACTCAAGTACTGAAAGTAGAAGTACAAGTACTGTGTTATGTAGTTATTAAAGAAAGAAGTCAAAAGTTTGAACATCATATTGTTTTTTATTATTTCAAATGATTTATTCAAATGATTAACCTAAAGGACAATCACAATTCCTTAGGCTGTAACTTTTTGTAAACAAAAAACAGATAAAGTCCCTCCCTTCCCCTTTTAAAGCCAGGGGTGGTCTCCTTCCTGAGCTTCCTCACTCTCACAGCCAGGCAGATCACTTGGAAGTTGAAGGGCCAGGGGTGGAAGGTGGTGTTTTTGGTTCGTCCATCTTTTCAGCTGATCAAAAGGCAGAACGAGCATGCGCAGTCTTCTTAATCGCGGTTTGATTTGATTCGCTCAATTGATGATGATGTGCCAGGCCAGCTTCATCAAACCTACAACGCTTAAAGTGAAAAATGCATCAAAAACTACTAACAAAGTGGCTGTGCTAAAAATGCTAATAAAGTGCCTGCAATTATATATATTCTTCTTGTATTCAAAATCATCGCCCACAGTATCAAAAATAAAGTGACATGTCTGTGCTAAATGCAGTGCAAATTATTCCCACAATGTAAATGTAATTCATATAAAATATATATGACAATACCACAATAAAATAAGTTGTGATTGTGAATAAGTTAGGTGAAAGTTTAAGTGTGTAAACTTTATAAGGAAAAGTCCATAACTGAATTCCAGTGTGCAATCTAAGAAGTGCTTGTCACTTGCTGTCAGATGCTTCCACCTTTCTTCTGTGATCTGCTCAAGTAAAGTGGTGGACTGGATAGCCTCTCTCTCCTCTCTCTCTGTCTCTCTCTGCCTCTCACCTTAGTAGCACTGGCACTGCACTGGTTCAAAACGCTGCCTATATTATTTTCATTATAAGAACTTGTCAGAACATGCTTCCACCACCTGTCCTTCACACTAGTAGTGCTCATTTGCAGACATACCAACCTGCAAAAACTCATTTCAGGGAGGTGGCATAGTCATTTCAGGGAGGTGAGCCCCCCCCACACGCCACCGCCGCCCCCCACCCCCCCCCCCCACGCACGCCTGCGCCGCACCCTCCCCCCCTTTCCAATTTAACACTACCAGAGAATAATTAAATGAAATGTAATCAGTATACCTGGTCACTGGTGCTGGTCACTGGTGCTGGTCACTGATGCTGGTACTGTTCACTGGTGCTGGTACTGTTCACTGGTGCTGGTGCGGGTACTGGTCACTGGTGCTGGACACTGGTGCTGGACACTGATGCTGGTACTGGTCACTGGTGCTGGTACCGGCCACTGGTGCTGGTACTGGTCACTGGTGCTCGTACTGGCCTGGTCACTGGTGCTGGTACTAGTGCTGGCCTGGTCACTGGTGCTGGTACTGGCCTGGTCACTGGTGCTGGTACTGGCCTGGTCACTGGTACTGGCCTGGTCCTGGTACTGGCCTGGTCACTGGTGCTGGTACTGGTCACTGGTGCTGGTGCTGGACACTGGTGCTGGTGCTGGACACTGGTGCTGGTACTGGACACTGGTGCTGGTACTGGACACTGGTGCTGGTACTGGTCACTGGTGCTGGTACCGGCCACTGGTGCTGGTACTGGTCACTGGTGCTGGTACTGGCCTGGTCACTGGTGCTGGTACTGGCCTGGTCACTGGTGCTGGTACTGGTCACTGGTACTGGTGCTCGTACTGGCCTGGTCACTGGTGCTGGTACTGGTGCTGGCCTGGTCACTGGTGCTGGTACTGGCCTGGTCACTGGCCTGGTACTGGTGCTGGTACTGGCCTGGTCACTGGTGCTGGTACTGGCCTGGTCACTGGTGCTGGTACTGGTCACTGGTGCTGGTACTGGCCTGGTCACTGGTGCTGGTACTGGTGCTGGTACTGGCCTGGTCACTGGTGCTGGTACTGGCCTGGTCACTGGTGCTGGTACTGGCCTGGTCACTGGTGCTGGTGCTGGTACTGGCCTGGTCACTGGTGCTGGTACTGGTCACTGGTGCTGGTACTGGCCTGGTCACTGGTGCTGGTCACTGGTACTGGTGCTGGTACTGGTGCTGGTCACTGGTGCTGGTACTGGCCTGGTCACTGGTGCTGGTACTGGTGCTGGTACTGGCCTGGTCACTGGTGCTGGCCTGGTCACTGGTGTTGGTACTGGCCTGGTCACTGGTGCTGGTACTGGCCTGGTCACTGGTGCTGGTACTGGTCTCAGGTGCTGGCTCTCTGGTGCTGCTCTCAGGTTAGGTCACTGTGTCTGTCACAGAGTGGGGTGTCACGATGATTGGTCCCGGAGTAGACGATGTGGCTGTAGTAGAGAGCAAAGCCGCAGCTTGCTCTCTGCAGCTCCTCCCACAGGCGGAGTGCATGACTCATATCACTCCGCCTGTGAGCCGGATCTACTTCGGCTCCGACATGATTTCTCTGTGCAGGCCAGGCTCAGCTTGCTGACAGCTGACACACTCTTCTGCCTGCATCGATGACTCATCTCATCTGACTCACTGTGACTGACTCACACACACAGCCGGGATATTGCCCTGAGCTCGCAGGTGTCTGTGAGCTCAGGGCGGAAAGCGGGAGTCTCCCGCGACTTGCGGGAGACTTGAGATGTCTGCATTTGCTTTGCTCAAGTCAAGTGCCACTGCCAGTGGCCACTGCAGTGCAGGCACAGCCGCACAGGCAGAGGCAGGCCGCAGGAAGCACAGGCAGAGGCAGGCCGCAGGAAGCACAGGCACCACCACAACACAACACTTATGGTCCATGGACCATGGATGGTCGGATAATCATGATAGCCGTCAGTCTCACTCTTCTTGGTTCAAAAAAGCCACCCATGACCCGTGTGTATATAATATATTAATATTTTATATTGATTATTTGATTCTCAAATGGCACATTTGCCATGGCAAGGATTAGGCCCTCTCCACGGTCCACCTCACTCACCTCATAGAGAAGAAGATGAGATAACGAAGAAAATGCTCCCGCGTCCCGCCGCCCGTGTCACAACTCCTCTCAGTAAGGGCCCTAAGGGGTGGAGTCTGAGTGACACACAACACGTCTAGAGGCAGAGACCTCGAGCGGGAAGACGGCAGCACGGCTCCTCCAGTGCGGTCTTAACTTGATGATCATGACAGTGATTCCGCAGGCCGCGGCACGAGCGAGGCTGTGGGATTGATTGAATTGAGTTGTGCTGCCTACTGCTACACGCTACCTACTACTAAATTGTGAGTCAGTATATTTTATTTAATTTTTATATATAAAAGCGCTATTGTTGAGCACTACTAGCCACTAGATCTCCTGGCTGTCACTTTGTCACATGTTGGGGAATCACAGCGGCTCGGCTCCAGAAGTGGCGGGTGTCCCCGTCATCCTGCCAGGGCCGCCAAGAAGTTCATCACCTAATCTTAAGTTATTAATATCTTATGAGGAGAGGACCTATGAGATTGAGAATTGAAATAATTAAATATATATGGCTTTTTGAACCAGTGCAGTCAGTGCCACCCAGACGCTATCCACCAGTGCCACCACCATTAAGTGTGTTGGTCGGTCACTCGAGCACTGAAGGAGGTGGAAGCATCTGACAAGTGAAGTGACACTTTAGATTTGCACACTGGAATTCATTTATGGACTTTTCGTTATAGATAGGTTTACACACTTCAACCTGACCTAACTTATTTCATAACTTATTTTATTGTGATTTATTGTCATATTTTATATGAATTGAATTTACTGTTACATTGTGGGAATAATTCTTTTCACTGCATTTAGGCTTTAGCACATTCATGTCACTTTATTTTTCATACTGTGTGGAGTGTGGGCAGGGCACTGGGGGCAACAATGATATTATATCGATTGCACAGGCACTTCATTCGCACAGCCAAGTTGTGTTTGTTAGTAGTTTCTTGATGCACTTTAAGCGTTGTAGCACCATTTATTTGTTTGTTTCATATTTTCTTTTTATTGGAAAGATTTGGTATAGCAGCTTTTATTATACACAGCCTTTATTTTCGTATGCGCTGATTTACAAATGACATTATACACATTTTTTTGAGCTTTATGTAACCTGCCATCTACTGTTCTGGCAGTGGTAATTTTTTTAAAAGTAACGAGTAACTATGCAGCACAAAAAAAAAAATACTTGAGTAGAAGTATCGAAATCATCGAAAAAATGTAGTGAAGTAGAAGTAGGAGAAAAAAATTCTACTCTAGGAAAGTACAGATACCGAATTTCGGTACTTAAGTACAGTACTTAAGTAGTTCTACTTCGTTACTATACATCTCTGCCTATAGGTAAGCCTATGATAAGACTTACCTATAGGTACTGTAAATATCTCCTAAACATGTACCGTTTAGGAGATATTTACCTTACATGCAGCCAGTGACGTCACTGGCGCATGCGCTCTGAAGGAACGGGCGCTCGCGCCGTTCCTTCAGAGCCCCGTGCTGTGACCATCGGCTCCCGCGCGCGTGCGCGGGAGTGACGTCACCGCGGCTCCGGCCAATCAGATGGCCGGATGCCGCGATCCCGGAAGACGGGCGACTGGACATGTCGCCCATCATATAGGTAAGCGGACGGCACGACGGGGGCTCGTTCTAAGGTAAGTATTTCATAATGAGCTAGTATGCGATGCATACTAGCTCATTATGTGTTTCTCTTTCAGGTCAAAAAAAAAAAATAATAATTTCGTATGGGTTTACAACCTCTTTAAAGCTGTTATAGCTGCAAAAGATGGGCCAACTCAATATTGAACCCTACGGACTAAGATGCCATTAAAGTTCATTTGCGTGTAAAGGCAGGCGTCCCAATACTCTGGACAATATAGTGTATGTCATATAAACATGTAAACTCTGATGCAAAGAAACATTGCTGTTTAAGTACAAGTGTGTACAGTACAGCCTTCACTTCTATGGCCAGCTGTGACTGCCTGCGTGTGAAAAGCCCTTATTGCTGTCCATGTCCCTGCATGTAACTAACTGATATATTGGTACATGTAAACAGCTGCCTTCACTTGTTCAGACTTCCTGTCTGCTTTTATACATAAATGGAGAAAATTCTGCTCTTCTGCTCTATTACTGATGAAATGAATGAAACCGTGAATCAAAAATATGTAAATAAATTAAAAACAAGTGGCTCACTCACACAAACCTATAGAAAAAGTTCATAAAGATAATATTAAAAACCTGTAGCGCTAAATAGTAATGAATATCAAAGAAAATTCTTAAATATATGTGCACATACAGTGCCTTGCGAAAGTATTCGGCCCCCTTGAACTTTGCGATCTTTTGCCACATTTCAGGCTTCAAACATAAAGATATAAAACTGTAATTTTTTGTGAAGAATCAACAAGTGGGACACAATCATGAAGTGGAAATGACATTTATTGGATATTTCAAACTTTGTTAACAAATAAAAAACTGAAAAATTGGGCGTGCAAAATTATTCAGCCCCTTTACTTTCAGTGCAGTAAACTCTCTCCAGAAGTTCAGTGAGGATCTCTGAATGATCCAATGTTGACCTTAATGACTAATGAGGATAAATAGAATCCACCTGTGTGTAATCAAGTCTCCGTATAAATGCACCTGCACTATGATAGTCTCAGAGGTCCGTTTAAAGCGCAGAGAGCATCATGAAGAACAAGGAACACACCAGGCAGGTCCGAGATACTGTTGTGGAGAAGTTTAAAGCCGGATTTGGATACCAAAAGATTTCCCAAGCTTTAAGCATCCCAAGGAGCACTTGGGATGCGATAATATTGAAATGGAAGTAGTATCAGACCACTGCAAATCTACAAAGACCTGGCCGTCCCTCTAAACTTTCAGCTCATACAAGGAGAAGACTGATCAGAGATGCAGCCAAGAGGCCCATGATCACTCTGGATGAACTGCAGAGATCTACAGCTGAGGTGGGAGACTCTGTCCATAGGACAACAATCAGCCGTATACTGCACAAATCTGGCCTTTATGGAAAAGTGGCAAGAAGAAAGCATAAAAAGTAAAAAGTGTTGTTTAAAGTTTGCCACAAGCCACCTGGGAGACACACCAAACATGTGGAAGAAGGTGCTCTGGTCAGATGAAACCAAAATCAAACTTTTTGGCAACAATGCAAAACGTTATGTTTGGCGTAAAAGCAACACAGCTCATCACCCTGAACACACCATCCCCACTGTCAAACATGGTGGTGGCAGCATCATGGTTTGGGCCTGCTTTTCTTCAGCAGGGACAGGGAAGATGGTTAAAATTGATGGGAAGATGGATGGAGCCAAATTCAGGACCATTCTGGAAGAAAACCTGATGGAGTCTGCAAAAGACCTGAGACTGGGACGGAGATTTGTCTTCCAACAAGACAATGATCCAAAACATAAAGCAAAATCTACAATGGAATGGTTCACAAATAAACATATCCAGGTGTTAGAATGGCCAAGTCAAAGTCCAGACCTGAATCCAATCGAGAATCTGTGGAAAGAACTGAAAACTTCTGTTCACAAACGCTCTCCATCTAACCTCACTGAGCTCGAGCTGTTTTGCAAGGAGGAATGGGCAAACATTTCAGTCTCTCGATGTGCAAAACTGATAGAGACATACCCCAAGCGACTTACAGCTGTAATCGCAGCAAAAGGTGGCGCTACAAAGTATTAACTTAAGGGGGCTGAATAATTTTGCACGCCCAATTTTTACGTTTTTTATTTGTTAAAAAAGTTTGAAATATCCAATAAATTTCATTCCACTTCATGATTGTGTCCCACTTGTTGATTCTTCAAAAAAAAAATTACAGTTTTATATCTTTATGTTTGAAGCCTGAAATGTGGCAAAAGGTCGCAAAGTTCAAGGGGGCCGAATACTTTCGCAAGGCACTGTAAATCCAGAAACATTTTTGAAAGTGAGAAGTCCATATGAAAAGTGCATGAATAGGAGAAAATCCAATGGTAAACAAACTTTGTGCTGTATAGAAGAACCACAAGTCCCAGCATGCAGGTTGAGACGGCGCTCCTCTCACGGCAGAGAAAACAAATAGAAGCCCCCAGTGAAGCAAAGAGACAAATTGCTTCTTACCAGATGATGTTGGCTTCCAAACTAATGGAAAAGCCAAATGCGCATAAAGGGGATAAACCCATCAGGTGCAGATCATCAGAGAAGACCTTCAAAATGTACTCTCAGAAAGACACATGCAGACATCCCAAGTCTCCCGCGACTTGCGGGAGTCTCCCGCATTTGGCGGGCGGCTCACGGACACCCGCAAGCGTCGTGCGATTTCCCGGCTGCGGCGGGAGACTTCGGATGTCTGCTGAGCGAGTGACAGTGCCGCTGCTTCCTGTATAGTTCCGGCTCTGTCACAGGCGGAGTGATATGAAATGCACTCCGCCTGTGACAGGAGGAGCCACAGGAAGCAGCGGCAGAAGATCGGACTGTGCAATCTGTCCTCCTCTACCCTCCTCCTACAGAGATATGAGGTAATAATGCTGGTGATTTGTGAGGAGTACAGTCCTTTCCAGGTCATATCTGTGGTGCTTCCTGCTTCTGGGAAGTTGTATTTGTCATATTTTAGAAATCTTATATGGCTCTAGAAGGTGTAGTGATATCGTCTGTAGTGTCCTCAATGGTGCAGGCATCTTTGTACCTGTCACATAGGACCTCTCTTCCTCCTGTAGTACAACTTATTATTAAGTGGTCAGATCATTAGAAACCAGAAGTGAAGTAAGAGGTGTGTGTTAGTTAATTAATTAAACTGGGTTGAAACAGTGTAGGAAGTAGTATTAATCATAGTGATTTTGGGATGACAAGCCAATAAGCAGTGCATATGTTTAGGAAAAGGGGGAGGGGGTAACAAATAGAGCAGTCCTGGTGTGGGAAGGGCGTTTTGGGGGGGGGGGGGGGCGCGGAGTGCCACATCCCTGAAATTAGTTTTTGCAGGTTGGGATGCCTGCACATGGGAACCACATAGATGTAAAAAGGGAACACAGGGCACATAGCGTGATACCGTTTAAAACAAAGGTGATTTGTTAAAAGTTATTACACTCACATGTTCGTAGAGACAAGCAGGCAAATCTTAAATACACGGTGGAGAAAACACAGACTGCAGCATTCAATCGTATAAAAGCTGACTTGGGGGCGTGGTCACGACACGTCTGGTACTGCAGTCTGTGTTTTCTCCACCGTGTATTTAAGATATGCCTGCTTGTCTCTACGAACATGTGAGTGTAATAACATTTAGTAAATCACCTTTGTTTTAACCTCCCTGGCAGTATTCCTGAGTGTGGCTCAGGGTTAACTTATAGCACCAAAAGCGGTAACCCCCGAGCCACACTCAGGATTACCCCAGAACATTACTCACCTTCCCTGCGCTCCTCCGCCGTCCTCCCCGGCATCCTCACAGTCTCTCCCCGCTCTGTGCACAGCTGATTGCCGGCACTTGCCTTCCGGTTCCCTCCTCTGAGTGTTGCGACGCAGGGGGGTGGAACCGGCATCAAATTCAAAAGTGTAAATACACTAAGTGCCGGTTCACATTTCTGCAAACACATAGATCGCATGTAATCCGGAGCGCACTGTTCCCAAATTACATGCGATCTCTGTGTGGTGCAAATTCAGCCATACAGTTTGTATGGCTGAATTCGCACCGCAATCGCACCCAACACACACAGGACCCTTTTTTGGTCCGTAGCAGAATCGGATCGCATGGTGGCTCACACTAGTGCGATCCGATTCTGTGTGAACTTTCAGATCGCAATGCGATCTGATCTGTGGGTGTCGTTAACTTTTAATTGACACCCCCAGCGTATCGCATATGGCAGTGTGAACTGCCAGGGGTGCGGTAGCGATGCGGGAACACGCTGTATATTCGCAGCGTTCCCGCATCGCAGAAGTGTGAACCAGGACTTAATGACATGATACAAAGCTGTGATCCTAACGGATTACACTGTATCATTCCATTTCACCACAGGATTTCACCTGGTGACTTTTCCAGTGCCCTGCCTGTGCTTTTCCAGTTCTTTGTGCCTGGAAAATAGAGAACGACCATGGCGTCCAAAAAGCGTTTTTTTTTGCGCAAAGTCGCTTTTAGACGAACTGGAAAATGGCGACAGCAAAACTGAGTTACCTGAAGAACTGAGCAATAGCGTTTTGTGGGAAAATTCACCATCGGGTATGGAAAGTGACGTCAGCGACGATTCTGATGTCTCTTTCTGGCACATCGCTCCGTTGGAAATTCTGAAGAATCATTTGATCTACTTCCCAAATTCCACAAGCTATGAGCCAGAAAGAGACATCAGAATCGTCGCTGTCGTCACTTTCCGTTCCTGATGACAAATTTTCCCACAAATCTCTATCGCTCAGTTCTTCAAGTAACTCCGTTTCGCTATCGCTGTTTTCCAGTTCGTCAAAAAGCGCTTTTGCGCAAAAAGAACGCTTTTTGGACGCCATGGTCGTTCTCTATTTTCCAGGCACAAAGAACTGGAAAAGCACAGGCAGGGCCCTGGAAAAGTCACCAGGTGCAATCCTGTGGTGAAATGGCATGACACAGTGCAATCCGTTAGGATCACAGCTTTGTATGATGTCATTTAGTGTATTTACACTTTTGAATTTGCTGCCGGTTCCACCCCCCTGCGTCACAACGCTCGCAGGGAAGGGAAGCAGAAGACAAGTGGCGGCATCTGCCAAGCACACAGCAGGAGGACGGCGGGGGATCGCAGGGGAAGGTGAGTTTTAAAATGTAAAACAGGTTTCTATGCAAAACAATGTACCGCTTTTAGCACAGAAATCCTGACATAATCAGACCGCCAGGGAGGTTAAACGGTATCACGCTATGTGCCCTGTGTTCCCTATTTACATCTATGTGGTTCCCATGTGTCTTTCTGAGAGTACATTTTGAAGGTCTTCTTGTAATGTTCCGGTACCTCTGGTACCCTTCCATATTTCTCCTCTCTTAATTGCGTCCCATCTTGTATAACAAAGGACGCATATACCTTTAAGACCGGATGACATCACTGCCGAGCGCCGCTATGAGCGGCTATTTCAATCGCCGGTTTGCTCTCACTCATCGCTCGTTCAAACCCACATGTTCATCGCACCTACACCTGAGAAGTCGGAGCTGCTGACATACCTTCCTTGCTGAACTGAAGCCGGAAACCTCGCTGGTGATCCGTATCTCGCTACGGGATCACCCCTCTCCAATGGACACTGTTATTCCTAAACCTATCTAAGTGATAAGTACCCCGCAGGGGATTCTTGCTACCAATCTCCTACTGTCATCTACTGCAATTACCAAGACTATCTATCTATCTATTCACTATCACCTGCATAAGACTGTTAGCTCTTGGGACTACCTGGAAACTATCCTTGCACTAGGTTACTCTGTCTAAGTATACTCCATCTGTGTCCTCTTACCATCTGCACTATACTTGACATCAGAACCTATCTGCTTTACCATCACCTGCAACTCTCCTAATACTACTTCTAGTGCTCACCATACAATAGCCTGTCTCTCATCTATATCCTCATATACTCTATCCCTCCATTAAACATCTATTGATATATATATAGTATATAACAGGCTGTACACGGTGATGAAGTCCTGAGAGTTGGATATGTTGTTCAACAGATTCTCTACAAGGCTACTGAGTGTAATAATTCTGCAGCTGTAAATCCATCCACAAACAAAAACGCATGAACGTTACAGATTGAACGAGCCTTTAAAAAAAATATGGATTCAGCAGAATTATCCACTCATGTACTACACTTAAAACAGCAAGTAGATGCATTGATCCATGCGCTTACAGAGGTAAAAAATGACAATCAAACCTTGAGACAGCAGCTTGGCCGTCTCACACAGCCTCCTGCTGCTCAGCCCCGTGAGCCTAAGATAAACCCTCCTATAGTGTTTTCTGGTGATCGGAGCAAATTCCGTGAATTTAAAAACGCATGTCAATTGTTTTTTTTGTTAAAACCTCTAACCTACACCACTGACCAAATTAAGGTCTGTACTATCATCTCCTATTTAACGGGTGAACCCCGGGCCTGGGCAGATGCTCTCTTTCAAAAGGATGATCCACTCCTTAATTCTTATCCCTTATTTCTAGCACAACTTGCTACTTTATATGAAGACCCCCAACAAGCAGAGTACCGCTGACACACAATTACGGGCCTTAAAACAAGGAAGGAGACCTGTTGAAGATTTCGTGGCGAATTTTAAAAGATGGTCCCCTGATTCAGGGTGGAACGACACATCTTTGCGAACGCAGTTTAGACTCGGCCTATCTGAGGCCGTTAAAGACGAGCTCGCCCGAGCGGATTTACCTGGCACTCTAGAGGGACTGATCCAGACCAGTATCAATATTGACAGATGACTACGAGAAAGAAAGGCTGAGAAGATGGGCTCACCATTTTCCAGTCCTTCTCGGATGTTGCCTGCTGATCCTACTCCTATGGAAGTAGGAATGATACGTCCACCTCTGACCCTTTCTGAACGTGCCAGGAGGAAAACCGAACATCTTTGCATGTACTGCGCATCCCCGAATCATTTGGTAAACGACTGTCCTCTTGTCCGCAGGAAAGAGGGTGAGTGTTCAAATGTCTTGCTAGGGGGACTCACAACTTCTTTTTCTAATCCTTATCTTTTTGTTCAATTAACATTGCAGTGGGACCAAACTAGGATCACCACCAAGGCTATAATCGACACAGGATCTTGTGGAAACTACATTGACATTTGTTTTGTCTCCCTTAATAAAATACCTATTGTTTCAAAACCCAAACCTGTCTCCGTTAGTTTTATTAACGGTACCCCTTTATCCTCTGGTCCTATCACCAGTCAGACACAGGCACTTCTTGTAACTGCTGACGAGTCTCATGTGGAGACCACCACCTTTGATGTATTAACTTCACCACATTTTCCAATCATTTTGGGACTTCCCTGGTTACACATACATCAACCAATCATCGATTGGAAAACAAGAACGTTAGCCTTCTCTTCTCACTATTGTGAGACGACGTGTAACCTCCCCACACATTATAGGATCCTGTCTGTACTGCCGGATGACATTATTCCTAAGTGTTATCAAGATTTATCGGAGGTTTTCCTTGAGAAAAACGCTCAAATGCTACCTCCTCATAGGGACTATGATTGTTGTATCGATCTGCTCCCTAATAGCAAGTTGCCTTACGGACATGTATATCCTCTCTCACAGGATGAACTCTCTCACCTTAAGGAGTATCTGGATGAAAACTTGGCAAAAGGATTCATCCGACCTTCTACTTCCTCCACTGCTGCTGGGCTCTTCTTCGTCCGCAATAAGGACTCTAGCCTTAGGCCTATCATTGAATTTAGACAATTAAATGCCATCACAATAAAGGATCGTTATCCTTTACCTCTTATTCCTGAACTTATCGAACAGGTGCGTGGGGCTTCTTTCTTTTCAAAATTGGACCTAAAAGGGGCATACAATTTAATTTGAATCCGTAAAGGGGATGAATGGAAGACGGCATTCAGAACCAGATACGGACTGTTTGAGTACCTTGTAATGCCATTTGGGCTATGTAATGCCCCCGCAGCCTTCCAACGGTTTATAAACGAGATATTCCGAGACTTGCTTGATGTTTGTGTGGTAGTATATTTGGACGATATACTTATCTATTCTCATTCCTTACCTGAGCACATAAAACATGTGAGACTTGTGTTGTCAAGACTACTTGCACATAACTTGTATGTTAAATCAAAGAAATGTTTGTTTCATAAAGAGGAGGTACTATTCCTAGGATATATTATATCTAAAAGTGGAATCAAAATGGACATGAGCAAAATATCCTGCATTCTGGATTGGCCTGTGCCAACCACTCGCAAAGCATTACAAAGGTTCCTAGGATTCTCTAATTACTATAGGAAATTCATTAAAAACTTCTCTGCGATTGTGAAACCTCTCACACAACTTACAAGCACGAAGAGACCATTTAATTGGACAAAAGAAGCAAATGGAGCATTCTCTCTGCTGAAATCAAGCTTTACCACTGCCCCCATACTATGCCATCCAGACCCATCCCTTCAATACATCTTGGAGGTAGATGCGTCTAATATGGCAGTAGGAGCAGTTCTCTCACAACGACCAACAAACACCTCACCTCTTCACCCAGTTGCTTTCTTTTCAAAGTCATTAAGTAGCCCCAAGGTGAACTACCCAGTAGGTGAGAAGGAGTTATTAGCCACAAAACTGGCATTAGAGAATTGGAGACATCTACTTGAGGGCACTCAATTGCCAATTCTGATATATACTGATCACAAAAACCTCCAATACCTTCAGATTAATAGAACTCTTTCCCACCGGCAGGTACGGTGGTCGTTATTCTTTCTGAGATTTAATTTTTTAGTAACTTACACGCCCGCAGACAAAAATAAAAAAGCGGATGCACTCTCACGACTAGCCGAGAAAGATTGCACTGAGGTTCCCTCAGTTCCTATAATACCACTTGAACGTATTATCGGAGTCGTTCGCTCACTAAAGGAGGAGATTTTGCACAGCATAGGGTTGGATTCACCTCCACCACAACTAACTACTGACGCAGAAGGCTTCCTCTACTACAACAATAAATTATACATACCCCCTACTATGCGAACCAAGATCTTAGAATTGTCGCATGATGTACCTATGGCAGGACATATGGGTATGACTAAAACTCTCAATCTACTCACTAGGCAATTTTGGTGGCCAGACATGAAGACAACCGTAAAAAAGTTCGTTTCATCTTGTGATATCTGTGCAAGGTCTAAAATTGACAACATGAAACCATCAGGATTACTTTGTAGTTTACCGATACCCCACGTTCCGTGGGAAGTGGTATCCTTAGACTTCATAGTGGAACTACCACCTTCCAAAGGATTCAACACCATCTTGGTATCAGTGGACCATCTGACCAAGATGGCACATTTCACCCCTATCCGAAAACTACCTTCATCCAAACAAACAGCAGAATTACTTGTGAAACATGTCTTTAAGTTACATGGTATTCCAAAAACACTGCTGTCTGACCGTGGTTCACAATTTATTTCAAAGTTTTGGCTAGCTCTATGTCAGATACTGCGAATAGAGCGTAACCTCACTTCTCCCTACCACCCTCAGACCAACGGACAGACGGAGAGAGTTAACCAGTGCATTGAACAGTACCTGCGTTGCTATACTTTGTATCTACAGGACGATTGGGCAGATCTCCTCCCACTGGCGGAATTCGCCTATAACAACGCTACTCATAGCACTACTAAGCAAAGTCCGTTTTACCTGAATTATGGGTTTCATCCCACACTCCTTCCTCCACGTATCTTACCATCAAGTAATCCAGTGGCATCTGATTATCTTGCCCAGATAAAGGATTCTCTGGGATTACTCAACAATACCATATCTCATGCTCATAGCCAACAAAAAAAGTACTACGACCTCCGTAGGAAACCCTCTCCCCAATATGCCATTGGGGATCTTGTTTGGCTTTCTACAAAAAATCTGAGACTAAAGATCCCTAGTAAAAAACTTGGACCTCTGTTTCTGGGACCTTTCCCAATAGAGAAGCTTATTGGTAAAGCTGCAGTACAACTCACATTGCCAGTAGACCTCAAGATACATCCTGTCTTCCATGTGTCTCTACTGAAGCCCCATGTTCCTAACCAAGGAATAAGGCCTACTATCTCACCTCCACCTCCTGTACAAGTGGAAGGTGGAGAAGAATTTGAGATAAAGGAAATTTTGGATTCCCGTTTCAATAGAAGAAGACTCCAGTATCTTGTACGATGGAAGAATTATGGGCCCCAAGATGACACCTGGCTGGATACCTCTGATATACATGCCCCTAAACTGATTCGCAATTTCCACTCGAAATATCCGGAAAAAACAGTTCTAGAGGCCTTCCGGAGCCGGCCTTAAGGGGGGGGGGGTACTGTAATGTTCCGGTACCCTTGCTTCCATATTTCTCCTCTCTTAATTGCGTCCCATCTTGTATAACAAAGGACGCATATACCTTTAAGACCGGATGACATCACTGCCGAGTGCCGCTATGAGCGGCTATTTCAATCGCCGGTTTGCTCTCACTCATCGCTCGTTCAAACCCACATGTTCATCGCACCTACGCCTGAGAAGTCGGAGCTGCTGACATACCTTCCTTGCTGAGCTGAAGCCGGAAACCTCGCTGGTGATCCGTATCTCGCTACGGGATCACCCCTCTCCAATGGACACTGTTATTCCTAAACCTATCTAAGTGATAAGTACCCCGCAGGGGATTCTTGCTACCAATCTCCTACTGTCATCTACTGCAATTACCAAGACTATCTATCTATCTATTCACTATCACCTGCATAAGACTGTTAGCTCTTGGGACTACCTTGAACTATCCTTGCACTAGGTTACTCTGTCTAAGTATACTCCATCTGTGTCCTCTTACCATCTGCACTATACTTGACATCAGAACCTATCTGCTTTACCATCACCTGCAACTCTCCTAATACTACTTCTAGTGCTCACCATACAATAGCCTGTCTCTCATCTATATCCTCATATACTCTATCCCTCCATTAAACATCTATTGATATATATATAGTATATAACAGGCTGTACACGGTGATGAAGTCCTGAGAGTTGGATATGTTGTTCAACAGATTCTCTACAAGGCTACTGAGTGTAATAATTCTGCAGCTGTAAATCCATCCACAAACAAAAACGCATGAACGTTACACTTCTCTGATGATCTGCACCTGATGGGTTTAACCCCTTTATGCTTATTTTGGCTTTTCCATTAGTTTGGAAGCCAACATCATCTGGTAAGAAGCCATTTGTCTCTTTGCTTCACTGGGGGCTTCTATTTGTTTTCTCTGCCGTGAGAGAAGCGCCGTCTCCACCTGCATGCTGGAACTTGAGGTTCTTCTATACAGCACAAAGTTTGTTTACCATTGGATTTTCTCCTATTCATGCACTTTTCATATGGACTTCCGGTCTGCTTTTACCTGGGCTCCCAGCGGAGGATAGCCATGGTATACTTGCAACACCTTAGCTGATTTTTCTGTGTGAACCGGCTTTCAGTTTTGTTTTTTTGTTTTGTGTTTTGAATAGGTATGGGGATGCTCAGTATTGCACTAGGGCCCCTGTGTCTTTCATATATAAGCCCTTTAAAAATGTAAAACTACAAACTGGTGTAGCACCCTACAGATAGGTGCTAGGTAAAACCATAGTGGGCCTTGTCTGCTTAACAGCAGAGCTGTGATTTATCTAGCCAGGGTGTCAGGGCTTCCAGATGTGCCTGCTGAGGGGAGAAGTATCCCCACTGGCTCCTGTGAGAGGCTTCTCATAGGGAAGTGTGGGAAGCCCAATCAGGGGACACATCCCAGCTTGTAACTACCCCAGAAGGCAGATTATGCTGCAAGGGATTCTGGGAGTGGGTATAAGTTTGGGGGGAAGTGCGTGGCACAGTGTCTTTGGCGGGAGTAGAGTCCCAGGAAGGAGAGTGCGGCTGTCTCTCCTCCTGTCTGAGGAAGGTGGATGTCTCGGGGTGTCGCCTGAGAGTCCAGAGAGAGCGGAGTTGAGCTGAGGGGATCCGGTGTGCCGAGAGCCTGCGGAGAGAGAGAGAGAGGTGTCCAGTCCCAGGAAAGCCTACACAGGTTGTGAGTACTGCAGATTGCCCCTGGGGGTCTTCCTAGTGTCAGAGGGGACCACTACGGAAGAGGTTCGGGGATCCAAGGTCAGCTAGCTGTAAAGGGGGTACCTAGGTTGAGGACCCTGAAGTGTAAAGGGGGTACATAGTCAGTGGACTCTGAAGAGTTCAAGGAGCAAAGGGGGCACCTGCAGTCTGGGCCCTGAATTGTATTGCGTGTGCCAGTTACAGTGTTAGCTATTTGCAGTTCTACAAAATACTACCTCAAGCTGTGCCAGGTGGGGGAAAAGTATTCAAAGACTTACACAGTGAAGCAGTGCCAGGAGTACACAGTGAAGCAGTGTCAGTTCTACAGTTCTCAGTCTTGGATCTACTGGACTATAGGTCGGGGTTTCAACACTTCCTCTGTTTTACAGAGTGTTCTCAGAATCAGTGAGCGTTGGCTGGCGCTGGCTAGCGTCAAGGAAGCGCCAACGGGCATTTTTCCAGGATCAAAGTCCCAATTGTAATTTGTTCAAGCCGAGAGGAGTATCCCACTCATTCCCTTCTCCCTTCCCCTTAATTTATAATAAAAACCACAAACAAAGATGCCGGAGTTGTCACTGTTTCAATTGTCACACCTGGGGACTAAGCTCACATGGGCTGGAGAGGATTCCGGTACTAATGGCAGACCCACATCAGGCCATAGGCCTGGAAACCATGCTACACTGGGAAAACCAGCTATTTTTAGGGCTGTATGTTCTGTTAATTGAACATCAAGGTCTGCTAGGCCAAAAGATGGTGAAGCAAGCCCTTGTGTCTACAGCCATGGCCTACCTTCCCTTCCCCTGCCCTACTTTCATTACTTACCTCAGCTCCATGACTTCCACTTTCTTGCTTTGACCTTGAGCTAGGAGGGTGGATGAGGTGGTCACAGCCTAGGGTTCTGTACACAACATTGCTGCCAAACCAACGTTGGTGCCACATTTGACATAATTTGTACTTGAGATGAACCGAGAAACAAATCCCCTTAAAGCAGGCTTGGCAGGAAAATTCCTGGTGTAATCTGGACTCTGGTTTACATTGCTGAAGATATGAAATCATATCTGTATTAACTAAACAAAGCACAATTGTGTCGGTGTGTTCTAATGCCACATCAGCAATGAGCTGCCCATATTTCTGAACAGAAGGGTCTGTCACGTTAAAGCGTTTTTTTTTTTTTTTAATGGAAAATAATGTTTTCCTCCACCTGGAAGGAAACTGGGCTGTAGGGGATTATCTCCATCGGCACTTTCTTGCATTCACTATTTCTACCATATAAACAGGACCGTAGGTAGCAGTAGGAGGAATTAGTATGCCTGTGTACACAGCATATTGCCCACACTCAAAACCTACTAGAGGAATCCATTCTGTTCCAAAAAGTTTCTTCTGCGTTCTTAAAAATTCTCCGATCTTCCTGCCCAGCTAAACTTGCCAGGATAATCTTCCCTCCTACAATTTATATGCCTTAATAACCCAGTATTGTTCCTCTTATTTTCATGAACATTTCTTTTTTCTCTTTCATTCATTGACGGACACAGTGCTCCATATTCAGAACCATAGGGTTATATCGCCTCCTACAGGAGTAGGACACTAGGCCGAAAAAGCCAATGGGTAGTCCTAGCTGGGTATACATTCCCCTCTCTGCTAAAGGCCTTCAGTTTATCTGCCTAGTCAGGAGAAGGGACCTAGCTCCAGTGGCGGCCGGCCGATAGGGGGCACAGGGGCGCCGCCCCCCCAAAAAAAAAAAATAAAAAAAAAAATTCAATTTTTAGCCCACTAGGGGCGCCAAACTCACTGGTGGCTATGGGGGGGGGGGGGTTTCCACTCGATTGGCGGCCTTCTGGGGGGTCACCTGGGCGCAGAGCACTGCACTCCGACACTCCCCCTTTTGTGATGTCCTGGATCATGATTGGTCCAGACTCCAGCCTGGACCAATCATGATTCAGGACATCCCTGCTGACCTCATTGGGGGCGGTGCTGGTGCGTGCATCAGTCACTCACCGTCACCGCCTCGTCACCTTCCCGCCGCCACAAACGAAGAGGAGTCTTGAGGAGAGGAGAAGCCGGCGCCGCTCACCTTCCCGCCGGTTCCCGCCGCAGAACGAAGCCGCTCACCTTCCCGCCAGTTCCCGCCGCCCGCCCCAGAACGAAGCCGCTCACCTGCCCGCCGCAGAACGAAGAGGAGAGGGAGAAGCCGCTCACCTTCCCGCCACCGAGGAGGAGAGGAGCAGCCGCCGTGGACTTCTCGCAGGCAGCGTGAGTGTGGAGTCAGCGAGCCAGCCCAGGAGAGCAGGTAAGTGATTGAAGCTGCTGCAGCGATGCTGTGACCTGACCTGTGACCTGACCTGTGACCTGACCTGTGACCTGACCTGTGACATGACCTGTGACATGACCTGTGACATGACCTGTGACATGACCTGTGACCTCACTGTGATATTACCTGTGACATGACCTGCGTCATGACTGTGACCTGACCGCTGACCTGACTGCGACATGACCTGTGACATGACCTGCGTCATGACCTGCGACATGACCTGTGACATGACCTGTGACATGGCCTGTGACATGACCTGTGACATGCCTGTACCATGACCTGTGCCATGCCTATACCATCATCTGTGCCATGCCTGTACCATCACCTGTGCCAAGACCTGTGCCATGCCTATACCATCTCCTGTACCATGACCTGTGACATGCCTGTACCATCACCTGTGCCATGCCTGTACCATCATCTGTGCCATGCCTGTACCATCACCTGTGCCATGCCCTTACCATGACCTGTGCCATGCCTATACCATCTCCTGTACCATCACCTGTGTCATGCCTATACCATCACCTGTGCCATGCCTGTACCATGACCATGACAAGTCACGCAATTTTTTACCGCGTTTTTTTGCCGTGAAGCAATACCTATTACATTTTTCTTTTTTGCGCCCCCCCCCAAAAATTTTGAGCATCAGCCGCCACTGCCTAGCTCCCTGTTGTGATCTGTGGTTCTGGCAATTTTATTCTTTTAAATGGCATTTTTTCTCTTGTTTTTTTTTTTGTGAGATCTACATTCAACTGCCGGGCTGGGCGATGGGCTGGATAGCTAAATCTAGTGGTTTCACCAGTGTGGCCAGCGATTGCGCACAGACCAGAGCTCCGCCCTGGGCCGGTCGCGACATAGCCCCACTGGGGGAGGCTGGCCTGCGAGTTAAATGCCTCTCGAGGTCGCATATGACTGGGTCCTGGTCTGCGTTGCAGCGTTCCTTCTGGCTGACAGCCCCTCATTTTGGTGGTCAGAGGTTCTGTCTGGAGTGGTGCTCATCTGGTTCCATGGTATGGTGAGTAAGATGTTTCCCCTCTCCTCCTGGATCAGGTGGGGGGTGGACGCAGACACCCGCTGGGACAGTTGGGCCTGCAGCAGGTTCTCCCACCCCCCCTCAAAGGTCCCTTCTGTTTTGTGTGGGCCCCCTTGCACCCCTCCTCGGGGTAGAGCAGTGGGACAGTGGTGGATGTGGGCTGGTGTGTGCAGCACAGTACCGGTGGGGGGGCGGGCGGACATGCCGCCGGCAGGACAGACTTTCCTGATGGGGTGGGCACTGCCAGTATAGTGCTGTTGCGGCCTGGGCCCCTCTCCCACTGCTGAGTGTGGCCTAGGCTCCAGGGTTTTCTTTTCTGTTCCCTGGGAGCCTCATGGGCGCTGTGTGTGGTGGCCATTTTGCCTTGGTCGGCGCCGTGATTTTGGGGCCTGTGTGTGTTTCTCTCCCGGCAGGCATGCTTGTGAAGTCCAGAGTCATTTTTGGTTGGTCTGGCATTCACAGGAGCGGCGGCCATGGCAGTGAAGCTTTTGGGGCAGTGAATATGGCTGTGGGGGGGGGGGCCCTCCCTTTCTTTCCCCTGGTGTTAACTCCTGGGTTTCCTTTTCCCCTGGATGCTGCACATAGATTCTGGCTATCTCAGGTGCAGACCAGTGCTCCTCTGGGTTGGTGGTGAGTCATGGTGGGGTCCCTCCCTCTCTCTGCTAGCAGAATATGGGGTGCATTGTCTCTGGGTACCCCTGTGGTAGTGCGGGGTGCGGTGGCTCAGGTTAGGTGAGTCCTCGGGCGGTGCAAAACATGTTGCTGGAGGGTTCTCTTTTTTGCTCGTGGAATCCAAGGAGCATGTTTCCCCACCTGACCCCCTCTTGAAGGCAGCAGGTCCCTCAGGGTGTCTCAGCCTTCCATTGATGCACTGACGGCAATCATTTGTTTCCTGGGTGGAGGTGGCCTTTGGGCGGCAGGCTAGCAGAAAGCGCTCCCCTGCCTCATCGGTCTCATCAGATCCTGAATTTTGCTCTGTTGCCCTGTGGGGTTAGTAGCCACGCTCCCTGATCAGATAGTGAGGATGATTCCTCCACAACTGTAGCTGCGCATGAGCAGGCGCTGGTTGGTGCACTGATTGCATCAGTGGAGGAGACTTTGAAGATGGAGAATGCAGTTGAGGTGGCTGTTCTTGCACAGATAAAGTGTTCCCTTATCCCGCCTATTTAGACAAGTTTGTCTACAAAGATTGGGAGCATGCCAAATGTCCCTTTGTGGTTCCTAAATGTTTTGCGGTGAGTTACCCCTTTTGAAGAGTCACTTCTGAAGAAGTGAACTGTTCCACCAGTGGTGGACCCTCCTGTCTCCAGGTTAAACAAGGCAACAATGATTCCAATAGGGGAATCCCCGGCTTTAAAGATCCGTCTGACAGAAAGCTGGAGTCTGTGGCCCGCAATATGTTCACTATTGCTGGTTCGGCGCTACGGCCAGTTCTGGCCATTGCCCTAGTGTCGCAAACTCTGAGTGGGCTAAACTTTTGCGCCATGAGCTGGTGGGTGAGCAGTTTCCCCCTGCCTTTGTTGAGCTGGTTGACCAGTTTATCCAGGGGCTGCAATTTGTCTGCAATGCCTCTCTGGACACGGCCCCCTTGATTTTCTAAGCTATCTGTTTTTGCAGTGGTGCTTAGGCGTGTATTGTGACTTAAGTGTTTGATCTAACTGAATTGCCCTTTTAAGACGATCGCCTGTTCGGGGCTACCATGGATGACCTCATTAAGTGTCTCATGGGGGGGGGGGACTTTTTTCTTCTGCAGTTTGGGAAGGAGAAGGAGCTTCATCTTCGGCCGTTCCTTCGTCCCTCAGGGTCCACTGACAAGGGTTTAAAACCCTTCAAGCCCTCATCAGGAGGTCCCTAGCAGCCCTGGTCTGGCAAGTTGCCAGAAGGATTCTCTAGACCCGCGGACAAGGCTCCTTGAGTATGAAGGTGCGCCCTCACCCATACCTGGGGTGGGGGACATCTTCATTGGTTTCCAGGCCCTTGGACCTATTTGTCATTCACCAAGGAGGTCCATGGACCCATAAACCAACAAAGATGTCCCCCCCACCCCAGATATGGGTGAGTGCGCACCTTCATGCTGAAAGAGCCGTGTCTGCGAGTCTAGAGAATCTCACTCACATCTTGCCAGAAGTGATTCTGTCCGGTTACAAGATAGTTTTGTTCTTGCCCTCCAGAAAGGTTCTGTCCTTTCAATGTGCATCTATCCCCGGACCAACAGAAAGCGGTCTTCAGGGTGGTGCAGGACTTTTTGCTTCAGGGAGTGATTGTTCCGGTATCGGAACGATTTCAGGGTTTTTTCATTCAAACCTGTTTACAGTCCTGAAGGAGGGGGGCAAGGTTTGTCCGATTCTAGACCTCCAAGGCTCTGAATTGTTTTGTGCGGGTACAGAAATTTAGAATGGAGTCCATACGCACAGTGGTGGCATCCCTACAATAGCAGGATTTCCTAGCCTCTATCGACATCAAAGATGCTTCCTTGCACATTGCAATATGTGCCCGACACCAGTGTTTCCTCCGCTCTGCTGTGGGAGAGTAGCACTATGTTTGTGGCCTTTTATGAGCAGAGTCCTCATCTGCATTAATGGACAACGTGGAGATCACTATCCAGACCTTGAAGGAGTTTGGTTGGCTGCTAAAAGCCAGAAGTCTGCCCTGAACCCATCCAGGAAATTGGATGTTCTGGGTCTGACTCTGGATTCAGCTCTGGCCAGAGTGTTTCTTCCTCTGGACAAACTCCAGAAGTTGCATGCTGCCATTCATTGGTTGCTGTCCCGCAGGAGGTCCTCCCTCCAGATTTGCATGCGAGTGCTTAGCCTGATGATGTCTACCTTTTTTGAGGTGGCCACGTTTGCACAGTTCCATACGAGGTCCCTCCATAGGGAGATCCTAGTGAAATGGGACAAGTGTCCAAAGTCTCTGGACAATCCAATTCGGCTGAGCTAGGAAACCAGGGGGTTCCCTGGTCTGGTGGCTCTGCTCTCCAGCTCTTCAGCAGGGTTCTTTTCTCCCCTTGTATTGGGCAGTGGTCACGACTAATGCCAGTCTGTCCGGGTGGGGAGGCATCCTGGGGCTGATCAGGAACTTCAAGCGAGGAGGCTGTACCTGGATCACTAGACGGATCGGCTTCAGGGGCTTCCGGTACAGATCCAGTCGGACAACGCCACGGCAGGAGCTTGTGTCAATCACCAGGGCGGAACAAAAAAGTGTGTTGTGCTCTCTGGAGCTACCCGGCATTCTCCAGTGGGCAGAACGCTTTGTCCGGCCCTCTCCACCGTACACATTCCAGGTGTGGAAAATTGACAGTTGGACTATCTCAATCGGCAGGCATTGGACCAAGGGGAGTGGTCCCTTCATCCAGGCGTGTTTCATCTGATATGTCTGTAGTGGGGCACCCCAAAGGTGGACCTATTGGCTCAACAGAAAGGTACCGAGGTTTGTGGCAAGTTCACGGGATCCTCTGGCAGACGCCACAGACGCTCTGGTGGCCAGTATCATCTGATCTACACCTTCCCTCCTCTCAAGCTTCTTTCATGGCTTCTGCGCAGGATCAAGGCAGAAGTGATTCCAATCATTTTGGTGGCCCTGGACTGGCCTCGCCGGTCTTGGTACGCTGACCTAGTGCGATTGGTCGGCGACGTCCCTTGGAGGACGCCCTACTGTCGCTTCTGTCTCAAGAGCCGATCTTTCATCCTGCTTTACAATCGCTGGCTTTGAAAGCCAGGTGTTGAGGGATAGAGGTTTGCCTGGATTGGTTATTCCGAGAGTGCTGAAGGCTAGGAAGTCTACCTCCTAGAAAGATTTGCCATCGCACGTGGAAAGCGGTACATTTCAAGGTGTGAGTCGATTGGTGTTCACCCTCGTTCCTATTTGGTTGCTCAGATTTTGACCTTGCTTCAACGAGGTGTTGAACAGAAGTTGGCCTTGAGTACTATCAAGGGCCAGGTGTCTGCGGACCTCTTTTAGCGACCCTTGGCCACACATTCCTTGGTGTGTACTTTCATTCAAGGGGTTCGACACCTAACTCTGCCAGTGCAGTCTCCTCTACTCCCGTGGGATTTGAACTTGATGCTCTAAATTCTCCAGAAGTCTCCCTTTGAAAATATTCAGGAGATCCCACGCTTATGCTGTCCCAGTGGGTGGCTTTTTTGGTGGCTATGCTTGCAGGGTGTCAGAACTGGCGGCATTGTCTTGTTGTACCCCCTATTTGGTGGTCCACAAAGGTAAGGGGGTTCTTTGTCAACACCCGTCATTCCTACCTTAGGTGGTCTCTGCCTTCCATTTAAATGAAGACCTTGTGTTGTCTTCTTTGTGTCCCAGGCCCACTCATTCCAAGGAATTTGCTGTGCATGCCCTGGATGTGGTTCGGGCGATTCAGGTGTATATGGCAGCCATGGAGTCTTTTCGGAGGTCAGACTCACTGTTTGTGATCACGGAATGGCCTAGAAAAGGGCTGTCTGCTTCTTCTGCGACCATTTCCAGGTGGATCAGACAGACAGTGACTCAGGCCTATTCTATCAAGTGTCAGGTTCCTTCCTTAAGAGAAAACAAATTGTTACCCCAGCTCTACTGCTAATGTGGAAGTCCATGAACTGTAATCTGGTGCTCTAGCCAGAGTGTTCAGGTACCATAGGTAAAATTCTTGAATCAGGAAGGCTGGCAACTTGGATACTCTTAAATAAAAGTACTTTGTTACATGGGTACACAGGTTGGCTAGCATATAGCTTGTACCTGTGTACCCATGTAACAAATAAAGTACTTTTATTTAAGAGTATCCGAGTTGTCAGCCTGCCTTATTCAGGCTCCTACCTTCCCTGTAACGGCACACTCTACTCGGGCGCTTAGTGCTTCTTGGGCCTTCCATCATCCGGCGTAAGTTGCGCAGATTTGCAAGGCGGCCACTTGGTCGTCAGTGCACACTTTCACAAAATTCTACAAAGTGGATGTTTTGGCATCTGTAGATGCTTCCTTTGGCCGCAAGGTTTTCCGGCTGCTGTTTAGAGTGTCTCTTCCCTCTTTGGGGATGTATTCAGGTTGGGCTTCAGTTGTTTTGTTGTTGAGCTCCTGTTACCTGGTTGACTTCATGTGTTTAGCCTTGGGAATTTTTTGTCCACCCCTCATGTTTTGGAACTTCTTGGGGCCGTCCCTATGATTCTGAATATGGAGCGCTGTGTCCGTTAATGAACGAAAGAGAAAATAGGATTTTTGTAGTTACCGTAAAATCCATTTCTCTGAGTTCATTGATGGACACAGCACTCACCCCTCTATGGATTTTTGATACTTCTGACACTGCTTGTTACAAAACTGAAGGCTTATAGCAGAGAGGGGAATGTATACCACCTAGGACTGCCCAAAGGTGTAGCCAAGTGTTTTTTCTGCCTAGTGTCCTACTCCTGTAGGGGCAAAATAACCCAGTGGTTCTGAATATGGAGCGCTGTGTCCGTCAATAAACTCTGAGAAATGGATTTTATGGTAAGTACAAAAATCCTATTTTTTTTATATATATATATATATATATATATATATATATATATATATATATATATATATATATATATATATATATATATATATATATATATATATATATATATATATATATATATATATATATATATATATATATATATATATATATATACTTCAGACTGGCATCATCATCATCCCAACTAGCATAAACCCCCAAACAACCCAAAAGGCCCATCATTTCAGAAAAAAAAAAACTTGAGTAAAAATTCATGGGAATAATAGAAACAGTGGGTTGATTTGGAATATGGAAGATTATCCTGGCAGGTTTAGAGGAACAGGAGGATACCCTGGGGAAACGTTTTGGAAATTAAATAATCCTCTAGTAGGTTTTAGGTGTGGGCAATATCACAAACTGGCTAAAGGCATTTTAAAGTGATTGTAAAGGTTAGTTTTATTTTTAAATAACAAACATGTTATACTTACCTGCTCTATGCCAGGGTTTTGGCACAGAGCAGCCCCGATCCTCCTCTTCTGGGGTGCCCCGGCGCTGCTTCTGGCTCCCCCTCTTCATCAGATGCCCCCACAGAGAGCTGCTTTCCATGGGGGCACCCGTGCGGGCTCACTCCTGAGTCCTGCTGCTGCGTCCATTGATACAGACAGCAGGACTCAGCCGCGCCCCCCCCACTCTTGTGTCACTGTATTTGATTGACAGCAACGGGAGCCAATGGCTCCCACTGCTATCAATCTATCCAATGAGGACCTGAGACAGCGGCTGGAGCTGCTGGGCTTGTGCTTGTCGCTGAAACGTTAGGGTTTAGGTAGGAATAACGGGGGGGGGGGGGGGGGGGCAGCTACAACCAAGAAGGTTTTTCACCTTAATGCATAGAATGCAGAGATTTCACAATTCCTTTCATTCCTCCTGTTGCTACATAGAGTACTTTTTTAATGTGGTAGGAATAGAATAAATCCAGAAAATATATACAGCGGGTAAAAAAGTATTTAAGACGTCACCATTTTTTTTAGGTAAATATAGTTCTAAAGGTACAATTGGCATGAAATTTTCATCACACGTCGGTAACAACCTATGCAATCCTAACCTACAAAGAAACCAAAACAAATTCAGAAATGAAGTTGTGTAATAAAATGCTCAATACTTTTTCCCCCATGTCATTACATTTTATTACACAGAACTTCATTTCTGAACGTATTTGTTTTTGTTTCTTTGCATGTATAGATTCCATGGGTTGTTACCGACATGTGGTTACAATTTCATGTCAATAGCGCCTTTAGAAATGTATTTACCTAGAAAAATGGTGATGTGTTCAATACTTATTTTACCCGTTTTTATATATATAATCTCACAAAAGTGAGTACACCCCTCAGATTTTTGTAAATATTTTATTATATCTATTCATGTGACAACACTGAAGAAATGACACTTTGCTACAATGTAAAGTAGTGAGTGTACAGCTTGTATTACAGTGTAAATTTGCTGTCCCCTCAACACACAGTCATTAATGTCTAAACTGCTGGCAACTAAAGTGAGTACGCCCCTATGTGAAAATGTCCAAATTAAGAAATTAAGCCCAGTTAGCCATTTTCCCTCCCCGGTGTCGTGTGACTTGTTAGTTACAAGGTCTCAGGTGTGAATGGGGAGCAGATGTGTTAAATTAGGTGTTAATCAGTCTCACTCTCTCATACTAGTCACTGAAAGTTCAACATGGCACCTCATGGCAAAGAATTCTAAGTATCTGAAAAAAAGAATTGTTGCTCTACATAAAGATGGCCTAGGCTATATGAAGATTGCCAAGACCCTGAAACTGAGCTGCAGCACGGTGGCCAAGACCATGCAGTGGCTTAACAGGACAAGTTCCACTTAGAATAGGCCTCCCCATGGTTGACCAAAGAAGTTGAGTGCACATGCTTCGCTTCATATCCTTAGGTTGTCTTTGGCAAATAGACATGTGAGTGCTGCCAGCATTGCTGCAAAGGTTGAAGGGGTGGGAGGAGGTCAGCCTGTCAAAGCTCAGACTGTGCACCGCACACTGCATCACATTGGTCTGCATGGCTGTCATCCCAGAAGGAAGCCTCTTCTAAAAATGATGCACAAGAAGCATGATGGTGGGAGTGTCTTGGTCTGGGGCTGCATGAGTGCTGCCGGGACTGGGGAACTACAGTTCATTGAGGGAAACCATGAATGCCAACATGTACTGTAACATACTGAAGCAGAGCATGATCCCCCTCCCTTTGGAGACTGGGCCGCAGGGCAGTATTCCAACATGATAATGACCCCAAACACACCTCCAAGACGACCACTGCCTTGCTAAATAAGCTGAGGGTAAAGGTGATGGACTGACCAAGCATGTCTCCAGACCTAAACCCTATTGAGCATCTGTGGGGCATCCTCAAACGGAAGGTGGAGGAGCGCAAGGTCTCTAATATCAGCCAGCTCCATGATGTCATCATGGAGGAGTGGAAGAGAACTCCAGTGGCAACCTGTGAAGATCTGGTGAACTCCATGCCCAAGAGGGTTAAGGCAGTGCTGGAAAATAATGGTTTGAGGGGACAGCAAATTTACACTGTTATATAAGCTCTACACTCACTACTTTACATTGTAGCAAAGGGTAATTTCTTTAGTGTTGTCACAGTAAAAGATATAATAAAATATTTACAAACATTTGAGGGGTGTACTCACTTTTGAGATACTGTGTGTGTGTATGTGTGTGTGTATATATATATATATATATATATATATACACACACACGGAACATTGACCAGGCTGTCCTCACATCCCAAATGGGAAAATGAGAGGTACAATATGTAAAAGAACACGCAAGTCAAGTATGTTTTTTTTTAATTTGGTTGATTAAAGCTTAACATTACAGTATCCCTGATGATGTTGACATGCTAGCTAGTAATGCATCTCACACCTGGGAAGGGTGACAAATAAAAAAACAACTTTGGACAAACGGGGGCTTTACAGTTGTGTCAAAGAAAACGCTCATTGAATGTGTTGCTATAAATTTATTCGCGTATGGTGCATTTAAAACCTTTGTTCATTTATTTCCCAACAAAATAATGCTGTTGCCTTTTACTCTAGCAACCTTCCCACACATTGTACATTGGTAAAGGGCTCTTGAGAGATGTAGTTTAGCGTGTGTGTCTATGGCAATAGGAACGGACTTCCCAGTAGCAGACCCCGCAAGAATTTAAAAGCCTGATTAAGCGTTTCTCACTCCAGGAAGAAGGTAGACAATAAAAATGTAATGCTGAGCCATGTACTAGACAGAGGGAGGTTTGTGAGTAAAGTTGGGTCATGCCTATATAAATCCTCAGCTATGGCTTGTATATGCTTTCCTGTTGGTGGCACATTCCTAAGTTGAACTTCGTAAGTATGTATTTATTATTTGCATACTTATGTTGGTGGAGCTTCAGACCGTAATATTTTTTATATGATTTTTGATATATGCTTATTTTGCCTGGGTGGACACTTCTTTTATTTTCCAGCATGGCTGTATGGTGACCCTCGCCAAGTGATCTATCCAAGAAATTCCACTGGATTCTATTGTGGATTTGGAGAAAACAGGTAAGCAATTATCTGTATGTAGTTCAGATTTCCTAGTTACATTGTTATCCTGACAAGCTGTTATTTTTAATATTACATTTTTGAAATTACATCTGTTATAACTTTTAATTTCCATGTATAAACCCCATTATCAACTAATATCCACTCCTACACTGCATTACCCTGATTCTGCATCCCTCGCCTCTTCTTCCATAGAACTCTTATCTAACAATTTTCTCGACATGATTGACAGTTCATTCCTCCCTCCTTCTCCCATTTGACCCAGTCCGTCTATCCATTTCCTCTTCTTTGTGACCGTGACCAAGTCCCACCATCCCTTTCCTGCAGGAGATCGGGTTTACAGGGGTGGGGGGGATCAGTGCAGGGGGGGGCAGGAAGGGGGGTGATGAAATTGACTCCTCTTCATCTATCTCCTCTTTCTCCATGTGAACCTGAAATTTCATGCCTTTCCTTTGCTATATTTCCCAAATTTTACTTTTCTTCTCTATTTTCCCATATGACCTTGACACTCCATCCTTTTACTTTTCCATATTGCCTGGACTCTCCATCCTTTTCCTTTTCTACAACACCATGACCCATCGTCCTTCACCACTTCTCCCAAGTGATCCTGTGCATTGTTCTCTTTTTCCCATTATGGCGACATGCACCATCAGTTTCTTTTACTATATTGCCTGGACCTACCATTTTTTTCCTCCTGTACATGACCATGGATCTTCATTCCTACCCTGTTCCCCCATAAGACTTAGTCCCTCTATTGCTTTCTATATTGCCTGGACCCTCCAGCCTTTACTTCATGACCATGACTCTTCATCTTTCATCTCTTTTCCTATATGAATCTGACACTTCATCCCTTGCCTCCACTACATGAACATGACTCTTCACTCCTTTTCACTTTTCTAGTATGACCCTGACCCTCTGATTCTCTGTGTCTTATCTGTGGGCTTGGCCCAAAGACTGCCTTTATTTTATCCTCACTGTCTTACCTTTATGACCTAATGATCTGTGCCTCCATAATAACCTTTTTCCTATGTGATGTGGGTCAACACTTTTACCTGTATAATTATTATCCTCATTTTGTTTTGCAGTGACAAGCCCTTTGTGCTATATTTTGACTTATTGAAGTGTCTCACCGGTACAAACATATTGGCAGCATCGATGAATGGACTGCAGTGTCCCACCACCCAGGTAATTACACTAGATGTTCCTGTGCTAAACTTTTGGCTCTTGACTCTGGCTGACTCTTGGCTCTGAACAACCTAAATTTCCCTCTTCATTCTGCAGTACTGTGTTTTTCCCCATTCTCTAATATTGGTTGCCATGTCAGTTGCTCAAATAGTGTTCTGCTTTCTAGGTTTGTGTCGCAGAATGTCCTCAATATTTCAGAGCAGCATTACCAATTGGCCTCCCGAAAGATGTCTATAACCAGACATTCTGTCAGCCAAGTATTAACCTAACTACAACTACTCTGGTAAGTAGGGAGTGCCAAATAGCTTTCAGTACACTGCTAATTTACAGACATATCTGACCATACTGTACCTCCTGACAGGTTTATGTAACGGTACCCTTCTGCATGATAATTTTTATTATGTCCATGATAAAAAGTGGATCAACACCTGTATTAATGCAGTTATTCTTGGTTTTCTCTTCCTGCCATACAGAGTGTAAGTGAAATTGCGTCTAGGGAGTTATGTCCTGTCTTCCTGGTTCCCTCTAAACCTAGTAAGTACCTCCAATGCTTTACAAAAATTTTGTTCTGCCTTTCAGCCTCTCGGCTTGCTTTGAATGTGTTGAAGTTAAATGATGTAGATCACAGTTTCTGCACAATTCAGGTTTTGGCTATCATTCACAATAAAAGAACACCCCCCCCCCCTTTTTTTGTTTTATTTTTCATGGTAAAAGGTCAGCTTGGGCCCGACATCTTTTGGATGGTGACATCTTCTAATCAGCACTGATTCGTGATTGTTTCAGCTGGTCATGCTTACTGGACTGCGAGCTCTCACTTCCCAGAAATTGATATACAGGCCATCTTGAGAATTTTATGGATGCTTATCAGTGCTGAATGCAGTGGCTAGTATTCATCAGCGTAGGATAGGGGTATAATGTGTTGTCAGCCTGTCACATGGGCAATTTTAGCAAAGGGAATTAAAAACAACAACAAAAAAAAATCATTAAAGAGAACCTGTTGCCAATCTACATTTTTTTTATGGGACACTATACTACAAAATGCTCCCACAAATGCGGGCCATTGATTGCAACCAAGATTTGTTAATTTGCACACACAAATAAAGTATTTTTCCTAACCAATTGATTCAAGACCATGTTGCAAAACTGAATACACCCCAATGAACGTCTTATGAGCAAAGCTAAATTTTAGACAGGATCATAATTAGCAAGAATTCAACTAGAGGGGAGTCTAATTACTCAGTATAATGTGACTGCCCCCCCCCCCGCCCATGCCGTAGCTTCCCTGTCCCCAGCCTCTCCACCTCCTGCCACCTCCTGTCACCTAAAATTATCACCCCACCCTCCTTTCCTATCCCCTTCACCCCCCTTCCTGCCCTCCAGCACTGATTCCCCCCCCCCCCCCACACTTGCAAACCCCATCTCCTGCAGCTACCTTTAGAAGCCGACATCCCTCCTCTGCCACTTCTGTCAGCTTCAGGTGCTGCTGGGGCTTTGGTGGGGAACCCCCCCCCCTTCCAGGCAGGCCGATCCCTCACTTGTACCGGCCCCTGCACCCCTCATCCATCCAACCCCCCCCCCCCCCCGGTGGCTTTCCTCCTGCTATCTGCAGTTGCTGACCGGACTGTGTCCGGCCAGCTGTCATGCCGAGCAGGTCCTGTGTCCACTGACAGATCAGCTGGTCACCCCCAGGCAATTTGATCCCTGTCCGAAATCACAGTTCACACTGTGATCTGCAAAACGATCTGGGGGTGTCATTTAACTTTGTATTGACACCCGCTACAGTTCGCAGAGGGCAGTGTAAACTGCTGGCGGTTCAGGTGCGATGCGGGGTGCACTGGATTCGCAGGGTTTCCCGCAACGCACCAATATGAACCATGCCTGAGGGGACTTTTCAAATTCTGAAAGCTGTAAGTGAAAAATGGTAATCTCTGGTTTTTTAGAATACATTTTTTTATTTACAGTTTTGCGTACATTCAGTTTTCACCATTTCACATAAAGGTCCAATTTTTAAAATGTACAAATATTTGTTATTAACTCAATACAATTTTAACCTTTTATATTTAGTAGAAATGTAGTACATTTTGCCATGTATGTTTCAAGGTCTTACCTTGCCCTCCTGTTGGCAGCCATCTTGCAGACTGCTGCCTCTTATAAACTCTAATTGCATCATCACTTGCCTGCTGCCTGGGTGTCGCACAGTGATAATGCTGCACACCTGACTATATCAGCTCAATCTGTTTTTGCAGATGACACAAAATTAAGCAGGGCAATAACTTCACATCATGATGCAGAAATCTTACAGAATGACCTGAACAAAATAACAGAGTGGGCAACTATGTGGCAAATGAGGTTTAATTTGGAGAAGTGTAAGGTATTGCACTTAGGGAATAAAAACATAAACGCAAAATACGTGTTGGGGGGGGAAGAACCTCTGGGGGAATCAAGAATGGAGAAAGATCTGGGAGTCTTAGTAGAAGATGGGCTAATCAATAGCATGCGATGTCAAGCGGCAGCTGCCAAAGCCGGCAGAATATTAGCATGCATAAGGAAGTGGATATATTCCAGAGATAAAACTATAATCCTACCACTTTATAAGACTCTGGTCCGACCACATCTGGAGTATTCTGTCCAGTTCTGGTCACCAATCCTCAGAAAGGATGTGCTGGAACTGGAAAGAGTCCAAAGAAGGGCAACTAAGCTAATTGGGGGATTGGAGGACCTAAATTATGAGGCGCGTTTACAAGCACTACAAGAGATGCCTGAGAGTTGACATGATAGTGATTTACAAACACCTCAACGGTGATCTCCGCATAGAAAAAAAAACATTCAGTCGAAAGAAGTGTAAGAGGACACGAGGCCATACAATGCGATTAGAGGAGAAGTGATTTAACCTTAGGCTACGCAAGGGTTTTTTTTACAGTAAGGCAGTAAGATTGTGGAACTCTCTTCCACAAATGGTGGTAAGTGCAGGGAGTATGTCTACTTTTAAAATACTCTTGGACATACATCTCCAAGAACAAAACATTCAGGGGTATGGGAAATGAATACGTTCACACACACCAACACAGGTTGAACTGGATGGACTGTTGTCTTTTTTCAACCTCAACTACTATGTAACTATATCGATCACCTGATGGGTTGCAGTCCTTGCCCTTGGGTTTGTACTCCAAGATGCATCTCTGCTAGCAGTCTCTTGTTCTCTGTGTTCCTCCGTGCATGACCTGGCTTGGCTGATGACTCTCCTGGCTCTCCACCAGGCTACCTGCTTCTGGACTCTTGCTGTGCGTTTATTGTTGTTTCTCCATTAAACTGCTTCATTTTACCTGCATCCTCGTGTGGTCTGGTTTCCTGGCACCCTGACAGTACACAAGGGCCAAGAATCCTGACGATGCAGGTGCTCCTATGCTCTCCCCATGCTGGTTACCAGGCTCGCTCAACAAGATCACTTTTTGGGTCAGTTTGCTCAGGCATTGAAGACGTTGCTTGCATGCACAGCGCACCTTGCTCCTTGTGCTGCTAGGCCAGTGGTTCCTCCTGTTGTTGCACCTGCTGCTGCTCTGGTTGCCGCTCTTGCAGCTGGAGTCGCTGTTACTAGAGGGATGACTGGTTCAGCCCCCATCCCGCAGCGCTATGGGAGTGAACCGAGTCAGTGTCGTGGCTTCCTTAACCAAGTGGGCATTTATTATGAGATGGTTCCTCAGGCGTTTCCTTCTGACAGGTCCAAGGTGGACTTCCTAATCTCGTTGCTCTCAGACAAGGCCTTGGCCTGGGTGAATCCCTTATGGGAAAATGATAATCCTGTGATATACCCGATTTACCAGAGTTTTGTTGCCTCCTTTAATAGGGTATTCGGATGTTCCTGCTTGCTCTGCCTCTGCTGCTAAGCTGCTCCTATCAATTCAACAGGGTATACGAATGATCGCCGAATATGCCATCGAATTTCGTACCCTGGCCGCAGAGGTGGGCTGGAATAATGAGGCTCTAGTGGCTGCCTTCTCTCATGGTCTCTCCGATGCATTGAAGGACAAGATTGCGGCCAAGGATCTCCCTGACGAGCTTGAGGCTCTCATTTCCTTCCTGATTTTGATCGAAACCAGGCTCAGGGAGAGACCATCATTTAAGGAGCGCCTGCGGAGACCTCCTACCAGTTTGGCTCCTACGTTTTCTTTCCCACCCATTCCTCCCTCACCTCCCACGCCTCCTGGGGATGGTGTGTCTGGCTGTGAACCCATGGAGCTGGGGTTCACTCGCCTTCCTGAGGCTGAGCGGGCCTTTAGGAGGAGGGAGGGTCGGTGCCTGTATTGCAGTCATTGTAGGCATTTCCTGAAATCTTGTCCGACCCTTCCTGGGAAACGCTCCCACCTAAGATCCTGTCAGGGGCAGATCTTAGGTGGAATTTCCTCGTCCCTAGTTTCCCGTAAAGATAAACCGCTAATCAGTTGTCCTCTCCTGGGCAGCGGGTTCGATGGTTACTCAGGTGTTAATAGACTCCGGTGCAGGCGGTTATTTTATTGACAGTGCATTTGCTACTGCAAACTCCAAATCCTTGCAGTTTCGTGTTTCTCCACTAGTTATCGAGGCGATTGATGGCAGACCCCTGTAACTGACACAGGTTACCCACGAGACACGTGTTTCGGTTGATATGGGGATAGGGGCTGTTCACAGGGAGTCAACCTGTTGCCAGGTTATTTAGTCCCCACACTACTCCATTGTTTTGGGGTACCCTTGGCTTCAGAAACATAATCCGACTTTTGATTGGCAGTCGGTCGAGATCTTCTCTTGGTCTCCACAGTGTGGCGCTGTTTGTATCCATGGGCCTGTTAAGGTACATTATACCTCCTCAGATTCAGTGTTGCCTACTGAATATTGTGAGTATCAAGATGTATTTGACAAGGTGCACGCTGGACCCTTCCTCATAGTTCGTAAGATTGTTCCATAGACTTGCAACCTGGGGCCATGGGGCCATTCCCCCCTGTGGCAGGGTTTATCCTCTCTCGGTTGCGGAGAATAAGGCCATGGAGGAGTACACTGCGGATGCGCTTGCTCGGGGCACATTCAAAGTCCACTTCTCCAGCGGGTGCCGGTTTATTCTTCGTAAAGAAAAAGGGGAGTGAGTTGAGACCTTGCATTGATTATAGGAGCCTTTTCACATCCACTGTAAGGTGAAAGCAGTGCCGTTAGTCTTCCCCTTGGCATGCCTATCTCCAATGTCTTTTTCATGTTTCACTTTTGAAGCCACTGGTTTGCAATCACTATACTTCTTCACTTCCTCATCCTATTCCTTTGGGCAACCATAAGGGGTATGAGGTTAGCAGCATCTTAGATTCTCGCCTGTACCAAGGTCAGGTTCAATAACTGGTGCACTGGAAGGGTTATGGTCCTAAGGAGAGCTCCTGGGTTCCCTCCACTGATGTTCATGCTCCCGCCCTTCTCTGCGCTTTCCATGCTCATTTTCCTCAGAAACAGTTTTTTGCTCTGCTGAGGAGAGGCCTTTGAGGGGAGGGTACTGTCAAGCTCTTACCTTGCCCTCCTGTTGGCAGCCATCTTGGACATGTGCAGACTGCTGCCTTTTATAAACTCTGATTGCATCATAACTTGCCTGCTGCCTTGGTGTCACACAGTGATGATACTGCAAACCTGACTATATCTATCACCTGATGGGTTGCAGTCCTTGACCTTGTGTTTGTGCTCCAAGGTGCATCTCTGCTAGGACTCTTCTGTTCTCTGTGCTTCTCTGTGTATGACCTGACTTGGGTGACGACTCTCCTGGCTCTCGACCCCACATCGGCAGACGACCTGCTTCTGAACTCGATCCCGACTTGGATGACTACCCGCTTCTGGACTTGACCCTGGCTTGTTCCTGTTCTCACTTCTTGACTCTTGCTGTGCGTTTATTGTTGTTTCTCCAATAAACTGCTTTATTTTACCTGCATCCCCATGTGGTCTGGTTTCCTGGCACCTTGACATATGAATCCACTAATAATGATTTTAGTGTATTTTTAGCGTAAATATTGGTTTGATAAATATTTGTGCAAATATCGCGGTGCCTTAAAAATCACTAGCACCTTCTTTTTATTCTACTGGCCATGTGCTTTCAGAAAATATATGGGGGGTCTTTTAGAAACTCTGAAAGCTGTAAGTGAAAAAGGAATACCTCCAGATTTTTAGAGAAATTTTTGCGTACGTCTGATTTTCACTATTTCTCCAAAAGGCACAATTTAAAATATACAAATATTTGTTATTTATTAACTTAATACCATTTTAGCTTTTATATTTAAGGCCCCGTTCACACTGGGGCGACGCTACTTTGCCGGGTGACCTTATAGGTCGTGGCGCGCTGCTCGCACCGCGACCTCGGAGCGGCCGGCACGGACTTCATAACATCGAAGTCTATGCAGGTCGCTCCGGGTCGCCCCAAAGAAGCTCCGGACCCTTTTTCTAAGTCGGAGCCACTCGTGTCGCTCCTATTAGAACGGGTCCGCAGCTTCTCTATGGAAGGCGACCTACGGCGACCTGTCAGGTGACCAGGTCGCCTGACAGGTCGCCCCAGTGTGAACGGGGGCTAAAAGGAACTTAGCAGGGATTTTGTAAACTTTGCTATGTTTGTATCTGCTAATAATGATTTTAGTGCATTTTTAACGAAAATATTGTTTTGGCAAACATGTGCGTAAATATCGCGGGGCCTTAAAAATCAGCAGCACCTTCAGTTTTTTTCTACCGGCCCTTTGATTTCAGAAAATTTATAGTTTGGGGGGTCTTTTAAAAAACCTGAAAGTGAAAAATGAAAACCTCCAGATTTTTAGAGAAATTTGGTTATTTACAGTTTTGTGTGCGTTCAGTTTTCACCATTTCGCATAAAGGTGCAATTAAAAATTTACAAATATTTGTTATTAACTCAGTACAGGTTAAGCTTTGATATTTAGTAGGGATTTAGTAATTTTGTAAAATTTTCTGTGTTTGTATCTGCTATAAATTATTTTAGTGTATTTATAGTGAAAATATTGATTTGGTAAACATTTGTGCAAATATCCGGGGCCTTAAAAATCAGTAGCACCTTCCTTTTATTCTACTGGTCCTATGCTTTCAGAAAATATATGGTTGGGGGGGGGGGGGGGGGAAGGGAGAGCAATGAAAACCTTCAGATTTTTAGAGAAATGTGGTTCTTTACATTTTTGGGTATTTTAAAAATAACAAATATTTGTTGTTATGATATTTGTTAACTCAATATAGGTTAAGCTTTTATATTTAGATGAAATTTAGCAGGTATTTTGTGAAATTTGCTTTGTTTATATCTGCTAAAAATTTATTTTAGAGAATTTGTAGTGAAATAAATATATATAGTATCACACAAAAGTGAGTACACCCCTCACATTTTTGTTAATATTTTATTATATCTTTTCATGTGACAACACTGAAGAAATAATACTTTGCTACAATGTAAAGTAGTGAGTTTACAGCTTGTATAATAGTGGTAAATTTGCTGTCCCCTCAAAATAACTCAATAAACAACCATTAATGTCTAAACTGCTGGCAACAAAAATGAGTACACCCCTAAGTGAAAATTCCAAATTGGTCCCAATTGTCAATATTTTGTGTGGCCACCATTAATTTCCAGCACTGCCTTAACCCTCTTGGGCATGGAGTTCACCAGAGCTTCACAGGTTGCCACTGAAGTCCTCTTCCACTTCTCCATGATGACATCATGGAGCTGGTGGAGGTTAGATACCTTGCGCTCCTCCACCTTCCATTTGTGGATGCCCCACAGATGCTCAATAGGGTTAGGTCTGGAGACATGCTTGGCCAGTCCATCACTTTTACCCTCAGCTTCTTTAGCAAGGCAGTGGTCATCTTGGAGGTGTGTTTTGGGTCTTTATCATGTTGGAATACTGCCCTGTGGCCCAGTCTCCGAAGGGAAGGGATCATGCTCTGCTTCAGTATGTCACAGTACAAGTTGGCATTCATGGTTCCCTCAATGAACTGTAGCTCCCCAATTCCGGCAGCACTCATGCAGCCCCAGACCATGAAACTCCCTTGTCTTTGTACTCCCCACCTGGTTGCCGCCACACACGCTTGACACCATCTGAACCAAATAAGTTTATCTTGGTCTCATCAGACCACAGGACATGGTTCTAGTAATCCATGTCCTTAGTCTGCTTGTCTTCAGCAAACTACAGGCTTTCTTGTGCATCATCTTTAGAAGGGGCTTCCTTCTGGGACGACAGCCATGCAGACCAATTTGATGCAGCGTGCAGCCTATGGTCTGAGCACTGACAGGCTGACCCTCCACCCCTTCAACCTCTGCAGCAATGCTGGCAGCATATCTATTTCCCAAAGACAACCACTGGATTTGACACTGAGCACATGCACTCAACTTCTTTGGTCAACCATGGCAAGGCTTGTTCTGAGTGGAAGCTGTCCTGTTAAACAGCTGTATGGTCATGGCCACCGTGCTGCAGTTCATTTCTGAGTCTTGACAATCTTCTTATAGCCTAGGCCATCTTTATGTAGAGCAACAATTTTTTTTTTCAGATCCTCAGAGCGTTCTTTGCCATGAGGTGCCAGGTTGAACTTCCAGTGACCAGTATGAGAGAGTGATAGCGATAACACCAAATTTAACACACCTGAGACTTTGTAACACTAATGAGTCACATGACACCGGGGAGGGAAAATGGCTAATTGGGCCCCAATTGGACATTTTCACTTAGGGGTGTACTCACTTTTGTTGCCAGCAGTTTAGACAATAATGGTGTGTTGAGTTGTTTTGAGGGGACAGCAAATTTACACTGTTATACAAGCTGTACACTCACTACTTTACATTGTAGCAAAGTTTAATTTCTTCAGTGTTGTCACATCAAAAGATACTATATGTATGTATATATATATATATATATATATATATATATATATATATATATATATATATATATATATATATATATATATATATATGTATATGTTTTGATAAACTTTTCCGCAAATTTCGCAGGGTGTTCAAATCCATAGCACCTTCTTTTTATACTACAGGTCATGTACTTTTACAAAATAAAACCCAATTCCAAAAAAGTTGGGACACTGTACAAATTGTGAGTAAGAAAAAGGAATGGACTAATTTACAAATCTCATAAACTTATAATTTATTCACAATATAATATATATAACATATCAAATGTTGAAAGTGAGACATTTTGAAATGTCATGCCAAATATTGGCTCATTTTGGATTTCATTAGAGCTACACATTCCAACAAAGTTGGGACAGGTAGCAATAAGAGGCCGGAAAAATTAAATGTACATATAAGGAACAGCTGGAGGACCAATTTGCAACTTATTAGGCCAATTGGCAACATGATTGGGTATAAAAAGAGCCTCTCAGAGTGGCAGTGTCTCTCAGAAGTCAAGATGGGCAGAGGATCACCAATTCCCCCAATGCTGCGGTGAAAAATTGTGGAGCAATATCAGAAAGGAGTTTGTCAGAGAAAAATTGTAAAGAGTTTGAAGTTATCATCATCTACAGTGCATAATATCATCCAAAGATTCAGAGAATCTGGAACAATCTCTGTGCGTAAGGGTCAAGGCGGAAAACCATACTGGATGGCCGTGATCTTCGGGCCCTTAGATGGCACTGCATCTCATACAAGAATGCTACTGTAATGGAAATCACAACATGGGCTCATGAATACTTCCAGAAAACATTGTCAGTGAACACAATCCACCGTGCCATTCGCCGTTGCCAGCTAAAATTCTGTAGGCCAAAAAAGAAGCCATATCTAAACATGATCCAGAAGCGCAGGTGTTTTCTCTGGGCCAAGGCTCATTTAAAATGGACTGTGGCAAAGTGGAAAACTGTTCTGTGGTCAGACGAATCAAAATTCGAAGTTATTTTTGGGAAACTGGGATGCCATGTCATCCGGACTAAAGAGGAAAAGGACAACCCAAGTTATCAGCGCTCAGTTCAGAAGCCTGCATCTCTGATGGTTTGGGGTTGCATGAGTGCGTGTGGCATGGGCAGCTTACACTTCTGGAAAAGCACCATCAATGCTGAAAGGTATATCCAAGTTCTAGAACAACATATGCTCCCATCTAGATGTCGTCTCTTTTCATTTTCCGACATGACAATGCCAGACCACATACTGCATTAATTACAACATCATGGCTGCGTAGAAGAAGGATCCGGGTACTGAAATGGCCAGCCTGCAGTCCAGATCTTTCACCCATAGAAAACATTTGGTGCATCATAAAGAGGAAGATGCGACAAAGATGACCTAAGACAGTTGAGCAACTAGAATCCTGTATTAGATAAGAATGGGACAACATTCCTATTCCTAAACTTGAGCAACTTGTCTCAGTCCCCAGACGTTTGCAGACTGTTATAAAAAGAAGAGTGGATGCCACACAGTGGTAAACATGGCCTTGTCCCAACTTTTTTGACATGTGTTGATGCCATGAAATTTAAAATCAACGTATTTTTCCCTTAAAATTATACATTTTCTCAGTTTAAACATTTGATATGTCATCTATGTTGTATTCTGAATAAAATATTGAAATTGAAACTTCCATATCATTGCATTCTGTTTTCATTCACAATTTTTTACAGTTTCTCAACTTTTTTGGAATTGGGTTTGTATATGGCTCTGAAAGCTGTAAGAGAACAATGAAAACCTCTAGATTTTTTTGAGAAATTTAGATATTTCCATTTTTGCATACTCTTTGATTTTCACCATTTCGCAAAAAGGCGCAATCGAAAATTTACAAAAAGTGGGTATTTATAAACTCAATACAGGTTAGCTTTTATATTTAGCAGGAATTTTGTAAAATGTGCTGTGTTTTTATCTGCTAATAATGATTTTAGTGTATTTTAGCAAAAATATTATTTTGATAAACATTTGCCCAAAAATCATTGTGCCCTAAAAATCAGTAGCACCTTATTTGTATTCTACTGGTCATGTGCTTAAAGAAAATATATGGTTTTGGGGTGGGGGGTCTTTAACAAACTCTGAAAGCTGTAAGGGAAAAATAGAAAAGCAGAGGAAAAATTGCAAAAATGGCCTGGCCAGCTAAGTTTTTAAAAGTGGAGCACAAGGCCTGGCAGCCAATGGATTAAAAGGGGTATACTCCTTTATGCTGAGCGCTGTACATATTTAATACAATTTAAGCATGTTATTTACCTGAGCCCTGAGACTAATACTGGGTGCTGCCACCTTGGGTGTTATTTCAGCAGCCCCAGCAGTCTCAGAGCTGTTACTCTTTAGTATTCCTTTTGCTGCTCTCCAGCGGTTACAAAAAAGGTTATGCAAGATTGGAAGGGGAGGGACTGTGGAGCCGGGTCAACACAGACAGTAATTAGACATTACCAGAAGAGGAGAGGGCTATGACATGGTGGGAGGGAGGGGGGTGAAAAAGAAGAAAACGGACCCATTAAAACTGGATTTAGACAAAGATCCTAGCCTCCTATTTGAACTAGTGATCGACCGATATTGTTTTTTTAATGCCGATACCGATATTTTGGTCATCGGATATCGGTATCGGCCAATATTTTCGGACATGTAAAAAAAATGTTTTTTTCTAAAGGTACTCCTTGTGGAGGGATGGGGGTCTAAAAGACCCAAAACCCCACTTTGGCACTGAAAAGCATTCAAAACGCCAAGTTTGGCTGTTTTGAATGCTGTCAGTTTTTTTAATTCGGCACCTAGTACCCGGAAGTGATGTCATGACTCTACTTCCGGGATTTTTACACAGAGACTGGCGCATGCGTACTTGCGGCAGGGATACCAGCTTTCACGGGAACACATCTTCATGCTACACCGGGTCTTCTCTTCGGCAGCGGCGGTGGAGGTAGGATGCCCGGGTCTCCCGGTGAGACGGGAGACCCGGGTGAGCCGTGGAAGGCGGAGGGAGGGGGGGACGTCCCCTCCGCTCCTTGTAATGACAGCCGAGTGGCTTCTCAGCCGCATCGGTTGTCATTACAAGTCAGCTGACCGTCAGCTATGGACACTGGTACCGGGGTGATGCCTCTAGCTGTAGGCATCACCCCAGGACATGCACTTTCCCTAAATATGGGCAATATCGGTAACCTCAGGGGCCGATTCCGATATATATCGGGGAAAGTGCATATCAGCCCCCGATATATGTGTTGCCGATAATCGGTCGATCTCTAATTTGAACACCTTCATTCTCAGATACATCCACCCAGACCAAGTAGGATTTGTCCCCAATAAACAGGCACGAGACCAAACAAGAAGGCTGATGGACATATCTGACTTACATTCCGACTGGGATGGGCAAGAGATTCGGAGAGGCATGCTGTTATCCTTGGACCTTCATAAAGCCTTTGATTCTCTTTTATTGGACTATCTGTTTTTTTTTTTTTTTTTGTAAATTCTTTATTTATTTAGGCATTAAAGGCAAACCGTACAATCGGTAACAGTTATGTAGAACAAAGATGCACAGAGATATTAAATACACTTGTGAAACAGATAAATAGGCATGTAAGCATCTCGTATGTGGTCGTGTGAACAGTCTGCAATCTATATGAACAGGCATCTCGGACATGAGTCAATCGGGCAACCTTTTCTAGAGCTGACTGTGTCAAGGAGCGCGGGAAATGTTGGCAGAGCGGTACAACCCAAGGGCAACCCTCATCCCCACCGGCATCTATCATATTGCCGGAATACGGGAACGAGGGAGCTCACCCAAGGGAGCAGGTCACCACAGCATCTTCCAGATGGTATCCCGACTGCAAGCATGCCCGGGAGGAAAGGGAGTGATTTTCTTACCCGGAGTCGGGTTTAAGCGAGAGAAAAAATAAATAGGAGAAGCGCAGCTTAGGAAGAAAGGTAAGAATAAGGAGGGTGGGGGGAAGAGGGGGAGATGAAAAGAAGAGAAGGTGGGGGAGAAGGTGAGGGGGGGAGAGGGTAGAGACGGCCGACCAACCGGATAGAGTGCCTATTGGTCTTTGTATTCAGCGGAAAACGTGAACTCATGCCAATAATGCCATCGCTTGAGAAACCCGTCTCTTGTACCCCGCTCGACAGCCACAAGGTCCTCCATCTCATTAATATATGCCACTTTACGTAGGCACATAGCCACCATGGGGGGCTGGGACTGTTTCCAGAGCAGGGGAATGCAACTCCTGGCCACCGTGAGCAGAAGCGGCAGGATCGATTTCCGATAGGACGCCCTCGGAAACTCATGGTGATGGAGAAGGAAAAGGGCCGGGTCTACAGTGAGGGTGTGATCAGTAAATTTTTGAGTAATGCGTGGTACCGTCGGCCAAAAAGACTGTAAACGGTTGCAGGACCAAAAAATATGGAGAAGGGAGCCTTCTCCCTCCCCGCATCTCCAGCAGAGGTCAGAACAGGAGGGAAACATTTTATGGAGTCTGACCGGGGTATAGGACCATCTGGTAAAAAATGTATACCCAGCCTCCTGGTACTTAGAGCAGATGGAGGTTTTGTATGTGAAAAATAGGAGACGGTCAACCTGGTGATCTAAAAGAGAGAAGTCCAAATCGCGTTCCCACTGAGCGATATATGAAGGTCTGAAGCTGGGTCCAGGGACAGACAGCAGACGATAAAGCAGGGAGACTGCATGGCGCAGAGGGGATTCCCCAGCACAAAGATCCTCGAGGGGCGCAAGGCGTCTGGAAAAGGAGGCCGCTGGCGGCAGAGATTGCAAGAAAGTTGTATCTTTTGCCAAAACAATAGCATATCAAAGGTGTGATCGGAACATAGTATCAGCCTGGAAACCCATTGTCCCTGACGAATAAAATGTCTAGCTTTATAGAGGCCTTTAGCCTTCAGAGTACAGAAGCAGGGGTCGTTCATTCCCAGAGAAAAATCCGGGTTGTCAATCACAGGGAGCAGGGGGGACAGCCAGGAGGGAGCAAGCTGGCCCTCCTGGCAAGTCTTCTGCCCGACATAGCGCCAACCATCGGATGCGCAGCCAGCAGTTTCGGAGGGGAAGATGAGCTCCACAGGGGAGACTCCCCAACCAACCGCTCGATTTGAACCCATTGCTTCAGGGCCCTGTGTCGGAACCAATCCACGACTTTAGACAGATGGCAAGCCGTATAATAGAGCGCCGCGTCTGGTAAGGCCATTCCTCCACTGAGTTTGGGCATCCGCAGGATCTTCAACACCAGGCGGGGGGGAGGGGCCTCTAATCCAGAGGAATTCCCGAAAAGTTTTATTCACCCTTCTGAGGAAGGCCGGAGGGACGACAATAGGGAGAGCCTGGAGCACATAAAGATGACGGGGCATTACGTTCATCTTGATAATATTACACCTTCCAAACCACGAGAACATACCTGTTTGCCAACCCTCCAAATCTCTCCGGATTTGAGCGAGAAGAGGAGGAAAGTTGCACTCAAATAGCCGAACAGGGCAACTTGGGAGGGAAATGCCAACATATGTGATATGGGAGGAGCTCCATTTAAAAGGAAAATCGGCCCTAAGTAGGGCTGATAGGGCAGACGGCATCACAACCGGAAATGCTTCGGATTTTTGTTGGTTTATTTTGTACGCCGATAAGGTTTCGTAAGTACGGAACTCCTGCAAAAGATTGGGGAGAGAGGTGAGTAGTTTGGTGAGGAAAAAGAGGAAATCGTCAGCGTATGCCGCTACTTTCGGTGCGAGAGATGAGGAGACCAATAGCCCTGCGGTGTCATCATTAGCCCGGACCGTCCTCAAAAAGGGCTCCAACGTCAGGATGAAACTATCTGTTTTTTTACACTAGAATGATATGGATTTGGCTCAAATGTCCTGGCTACCTTAAACGCTATCTATAGTGGACCCATGGCCAGTCTTTCCATTAAGGGATAAAAATCCCAACCCATTGAGATACATAGGGGTACAAGACAGGGATGCCCCCTATCTCCACTATCTCCACTTTTGTTCATTTTGACCCTGGAGCCCCTGGCTATCAAGATGAGAAACACTCCTGATATTCAAGGGATATATTGAGGAGATCGAGAGCACAAGTGCGCCTTATTTGCGGATGACATTTTAATGCTCCTCTCATCCCCAGTCACTTCGCTACCCAATTTATATAAGGTGTTGAGACGCTTTACTTCAATCTCTGGTCTAAGGATTAACCATTCAAAATCCCTAGGGCTTAACTTATCCCTAGAGGCCCACACTATCCATACCATACAAAACTAATTTCCCTTCCAGTGGCATTCAGATACTATTCCATACCTAGGTATTCATCTAACTCCATCTCTTTCCACATTGTACCAAATAAATTTTCCGTCACGATATAAAATTGGTGAAAGACCTTAACAGGTGGTCCAATAACCCTCCATCATGGTTTGGTGGACTATATTTGATAAAAATGAATGTCCTGCCTAGAATATTATACTTGTTTAGAACCCTCCTGATATTGATAAATATAATCGACTTGAAAGTGTTCCAAAAGAGGACTGGGTGTACCAGATTTACATAAGTGTTATCAAGCTGCACTATTGTCCCAGCTGATCCGCTTTCATACACGACAGCCCCGCACGGTATAGATGGATCTCGAATCATCTCACTGTCCAACTAGGGACATTAGCCATCTGATGTGGCTGAAAGCAAAAGATAGACCAACTATGTTATGCCCAACTCTGTAGTTTTCATTACACCTGTGGGATAGACTAGCGACAACATATGGTTTCAAGTCTCCTCATACCCCTATGGCTCCGTTGTTTGGTAATCCTGCATTCAGCCCGGGTCTCCATACTCAAAGTATTTCCTGGTGGACCAATAAAGGCTTACTATGAATTGCAGATCTATGTTATCACAGAGGTGTCCTGTCGAAATTAATGTTGAAAAATATCAGCTCCTTAATTTAGAGTTCTATCGCTATAACAAGATTTCATGGCCGTATAACATAGAACTTCTGACTTAACTACCTCTATGGCGATGGAATATTTTTGCAGGAATTTTGACAAACACACTGGTCACATTTCTAAAATATATGCCATGCTACATTCTGCCTCCATTAAGCAGTTCTATATGAATAAATAGGAAAGTGATATAAATGGTATAAGATGGTATATGGTACCAGTGAAAGTAGCATCGTGTGTCCCAGGGGCCTCGTCGCTGTGCTTTAGAGGTTGTGGTATGGAGGGCAGGATGTTTCACATTTGGTGGACATGCCCAAAAGTAAAGAAATTTTGTATCTATACTTATAACTTTATTTACTCACTCACCCAGATAAACCTTATCAGGTCTTCCATACGGCACTTCTGAGGCGACCGGTGGAGGGGACACTGAGATACAGGGGTCAACTGGTGACATTTATTTTTAAGGCGGCTAAAACTGCCTTCGCTAGATCGTGGGGGTCTCCATCAATCCAGTTTGGTCTGGTTAAATCTAAACTGTCCTGGATCATGGTGAATGAACGCCTTTCGGTGGTCTTAAACGATAAAATTGCTCTTTTTGAAAAAATATGGGACCCATGGATTAAATCTCTCATTTGCCACATAGGGTGCTTAGATTACTGGTATCTTGATAGGTTATAGCGCACACTTGTCTCTGTCAAGATTACCTCCCTTTTTTTTTTTCTTTTCTCTCTATTTATTCTCTTTCTTCTTCTTCTCCTTTCGTGCTCTTTGAAGCCACCTGGCCGTACAAAGTAATTCACGGTACATTATGTACCCATTTCTTTACACTGGGGAAATGCTGTGTGATAGGGATGACGGGGATGTGGTTCGCAATTTGTAAGACCCCAATTCAAGGGCCGAGTGTTCGTCCGTGCGTCGCAGCATCTCCCCCTCCCCTGCCCCTCGGTGATAAGTTGCTGGGAGAGAGCTTTGTAATGATTGGGCGGGGGAGGGTATGCCGTCGCTGTGTACTGGACTGATCATTTGAGAGTCCTGTGCATAGCGTAAACCACACTTACCACACAAAGTTCTGTTATATCTTTATTATGCTAACAGCCTTTTGTGGTACTTTGGAACACAACCAATGTACTCTGTTTACTATATATACTTGCTGTGTTCTATCTTTTCAACTAAAAATTCCTAATAAACCCCATTGGAAACTAAAAACTGGATTTGATAGTTGTGTTTTACGACAGCACAGTAACTGGGTCTTCACCAGGAAAGAAACCTTTTCTGTAAATAACATAGCCCCCCTACCTGTGTCTGCTGCTGCTTATTGGCTGTAGGATGTGGGCAACACATTCATCAAAATGGAACACAGGGCTCAATAGCTTTCCTCACCATTTATGATTTGGAACTGGCAGTCATGCGTCCACATGCCATCTAAAACTCAGTGCACAGTACCCAGCCATGGTGTATGCATATGCTTGGGCTTAAAGTGATATCAGTTGAAGGTGACAGTAGAGTAAAGTTCTAGCTGAATTAGCAGGTTAGAATGTCGGGAAAGGGACTAACACTGTCCTATACCCTTGTTGCTTTGATCTCCTGTGTGTATGTATTTGTCTGCGTTTGGGAAATTTGAAATGGGCTTGTAGTCAAATAGCCTAGAAATGTAGTGTTGTTGGGAACATAAGTTGTTAGGTTATGCTACCCATATATTGTAAGCCCCAAATGCCATTCCAAAGGTAGGTGATAAATAAATAGGGTTTACTGTCAAATCACACTTTAGACAACCTGTAATGGGAAAATATTCCATTGTAACAATGGATTTTAAAAAAGGCACACTCTAGATGGGCATGAATCTGAAAGCCAGATTGAAAAATCCAGTTGTCAGTCCCAGGAAATTGGCCACTTATGGCCCCAATTTTAATGGCTCTGAATTTCATAAATTGGTCTTTTTTCTACCAGCTTGAACAAGCCTGTTTGTGTCTCTCTATACTTATGGTGTAATGGTTGTGACTTATGTTTCCTGATTTGTCACCACTCCATGCATTAATATGAATTTATTTCTGATCTCAGTCTTTAACAGGTGTTTTCCCCAAGTCGATATGACCTTTCCTTCTAATTTTACTATTGACAACATGAGCAGTAATGACACGAAGAAACAGATTACAGATGCTGCCACGTAAGACCAAGATCATCCAATGTTCTACCTATTTTTGCTGTGTTTTACTCAGTGCCCTTAGTTGCTCAGAAATAACGGCAGTTTTTGTGCCTAGATCCAGCCAGACCGGCTTCATGTATAATGTAACATAAATGTAAAAGTGGGATACATAAATATAAAAGCAGCATGATTTCCTTAATCTGTAATCATTCATAGATGTATGTTTCTCAATTAAAATTTGAAAAGGACAGCGCAAGCTTGTAGACCAGAAGTGACACTTAGGTGCCAATAAAATTCCCCCTTTCTTGTAGATATACGTTATAGTAAAATTTACTATAAAATTGCTGAATTGATAGTTGGTGTACAGCCATGGCACCCCCATATACTATAGCGCAGTGCTTGATTCCCGTGTGACCTATCAAATGATCAAGCATTGCCACATAGGAGGTAGCAATGAACAGTTTGTTGAACCTGGTGGTTGCTTAGTTAAATGCATGGGGTTCTCTGAGCACTTTTGAGGTCCACATATTTCAATTAAATGGATGTCCTGGTTCTAAAGGAACCAGAGTTCTATGGGCCATGAATGATTCTAACCCCTGGGTCAGGGATAGGATTTCCAACACCAGCTCCTCAGTCGGATCACAACAAGACCAATCACTGCTTGGCTTTCATGATCGGCCTCCATATAGCGGTTTTGGGGATTTCTCTGATCTTTACTATAAATCAGCGGTTGGCAGACATTCAGGAGCCTCTAGAGTGAACAGGCTTTGTCCTCTGCTGGGCCCGTAGATTAATTGACTAGATCTTCCCTTTGATACTTCAGGGAGGTGACATTTCTATATCTATAGGAACGGGGGAATTTTTTTTGGTACCTATGTGTCACTTCTGGTCTAGTGGCTTGCTCTGTCCATTTTAAAATTCAAATTGAGGAACATATGTCTATGATTAATTACTGATTAGGCGAATGCCATATCTTTAATTCCACTGAATTAAACTATATCTACATTCAAGCTACCTCTCTGCTACTGGTAAAATTATCCCTCTTTTACAATTATGTTACATTTAAGCATATGAAATTCTGTATCATCATCTTTCGAGTAGAGTCAGAGTAGTGACCCCTTCCTACCTGTCCAGGGGGCTTCCAGTTGGAGAGAAATAAAGAAAGTAGAGAAAGTAGACCTCTGCAGTCCTTTGTGTTGAAAACTCCTTGGGGAACGAAGGGGAACTTTGGCACTAGGGATAGACCAATATGGTTTTTTCCAGAGCCGATACTGATATTTTGGTCACAACGTATCGGTATTGGCCAATATGGGCCGATATTTTGTACATTTAAAGTTTTGAAAAATAAAGACAATTTTTGACACAAATCTGGTACTGAACATGTTAATTTTTGTTTAATGCTTAATGGCTGGCTTGCTTGCACCCTGTGGTGGGTGGCTGGCTGTCTGGCACCCTGTGGTGGGTGGCTGGCTGGCACCCTGTGGTGGGTGGCTGCCTGGCTGGCACCCTGTGGTAGGTGGGTGGCTGGCACAGGGGCTGTGGCTGGCTGTCTGGCACCCTGTGGTGGGTGGCTGGCTGTCTGGCACAGGGGCGGTGGGTGGGTGGGTGGCTGGCTGGTACAGGGCCTGTGAGTGGCTGGCTGGTACAGTGCCTGTGGCTGGCTGGCTGCTACCGGGCCTGTGGGTGGCTGGCTGGTACAGGGCCTGTGGATGTGGGTGGCTGGCTGGCACCAGGCTGCTGTGGGTGGGTGTATGGCTGTGATACGCTCCCGCAAGACTAGTCCCGACTCCAGACGAGGCTGTCCAAAGTGAGGGAGGCGTCCTAAGAAGGCAGAAGGATGTCCCAAAAATATCGGCAATATCGGCCAATTCAGGGGTCGATACCGATATATCGGGGAAAGTGCATATTGGCCGCCGATATATCGGTCTTGCCGATAATCGATCTATCCCTATTTGGCACCCCAGATGTTTTGGAAATACATTTCCCATTATACTCTTATACTACAGAGAGCATTAGCATCATGGGAAATATAGTTCCAAAACATCTGGGGTCCCAAGGTTCGCCATCACTGCTCTAGTGCTTTGTGAATCCTGAAAGTGGCAAGGACACTGCATTTCTAGCAAGTTTAACAGATAATTTCTTGCTGAAAATGTTCTTAGCCTGAAAAATTAAAACTAACGCAGCCATCTAAGGGCTGGTAAGCTACAATATATTGCACTCTTTTTTTTTTTTTTTGGGTATCTTTTTAGCCTGCAGATGGCACTGCAGCCTGAATATGGCAATGGACATTTATTATTATTATTATTATAATACAGGGTTTATATAGCGCCAACAGTTTGCGCAGGGCTTTACAGTGTAGGGGAAGGCAATACAGTTACAGTACAATTCAATACAGGAGGAATCAGAGGGCCTTGCTCGTTAGAGCTTACAATCTGTTTAATACTGTAATTGTCAGATGAAATGAAAGTATTGAGAAAAAACAATCCTATTCAGGTAGTAAAATAATATATATCTAAAGAAAATTGGCAAAAAAAAAACATTATGGGTCATTCACACAAGTGCAGAGACCCATACCGTGTTTGTGTTTGTTTATGCATATAAATCTGCACACTGGCAGCCTGTCTACATTTGGGGCTATGCACCTGTCCCTGTCAAACTTGGATGTTGGGGTGAGTCTGTATGGACGCTGGTCTCTATTGACTAACGCTACTCCGGACGTATGAACAAATAGCTAGCTCTTCATACTGTAAGGGCCTCTATGCCTCTGTGCATGACCCCTTAGAGTTCACTTAAAAATAAGAAAACCGATTCAAATGAAAGACCACCTCTAGTGTTTTGGGAGGTAGTGGTGATCCAGTGTTACATTTTGGGCACGGGAGGCTTTATTATTATTATTAGTTTCATTTTATAGTTTTATTTGAAAATGTGATTTAGAAAACATATCAAACCAAATTGAAAAAAAAAAAAAGGACCAGACTGTGCCACATATGCCAGGGTCTGAAGAGGTGCAGGAATTTTGGATAGGGAGTTTTTGTGCAGCCTTTCCTTTGCTGATGGGGGCAGGTAAGTCAGCCATCCCCTTGCCTTGGTCATCTAGTAAAGGAATCTATCTATTGCATTATTTTACTGTCTTCTTAGGCTGGCCATACGGGTTCAATTTTCTTGTACTGTTTTTCTTTGGATTTACCTTTAAACTATGTAGTGCAAGGGCCTGCCTAATTGGATACAATTGAAAGTTGTTTAGTTCGTTTGACCTCATTGTATATGATTTTTGATAAATCTAAAGGAAAATTGTACAAGACATTTGAACATGTATGGCCAGCCCTAGTCCTAGACTGACCCTGATTTTCTGTCTCTATTGATTAAAAGATTTTATCCGTCTCACTCTTCTTTCTCTCTCTCTCTCTTTCTCTCATATGAATTTTAGAACAATTGCCAACTCTTTGAACTTTCAGAATTTAAGCAAAAAGATTTTTGAGGATTTTGCCAAGTCTTGGTCCTGGATCCTTGTGTGAGTAGCAGATTTTATTTATATTTTTTTTATATTTGTTTGAGCATTATTTGTCTGCAGCTACTCTCCTGTGTCTCATATAAGGGGGTGGAGCATGTGACATGTGACACAAGGGGGTGTGGTCTCCCGATGACGTCATCTGGTGGCCACGCCCCTAATGGCTATATAATAAGCCGCAGAGACCAAAGACCAGCATAATTGTCGGAGACTTCGTCGGAGGAGGACCGGAGGAAGAAGAAGAGCCGACAGCAGAAGACCGGAGAGGAGAAGACAAGAAGAGAGAACAGCAGAAGGGCGGACAGCAAAAGAGCAGAAGACCCCAGAGAGGAGCGGACAGCAGAAGACCCCCGGAGAGGAGAAGACAAGAAGAGCCGGATGAAGATTTTTAATAAACTTTCCAAAACGTCTCCTGTCGTTATTTCCATACACTGCCTTTCATGTGGTGAATGAGTAGGGGTACAGTGTACCCCATACCCATTCACATAGGGAGGGGGTCCGGGATCTGGGGGGCTCCCTTGTTAAAGGGGGCTTTCAGATTCCGATGAGCCCCCTGCCCGCAGACCCCCACAACCACCGGCCAGGGTTGTGGGGATGAGGCCCTTGTCCTCATCAACATGGGGGCAAGGTGCTTTGAGGTGGGGGGTGCAGAGCCCCCCCTGCCCCAAAGCACCCACACCCCCCCATGTTGAGGGCGTGTGGCCTGGTATGATCCAGGGGGGGTGGGGCCTGCTCGCTCGTCCCCTCCCCTTTCCTGGTATGCCGGGCTGCATGCTTGGATAAGGGTCTGGTATGGATCTTGGGGGGGACCCCACGCCGTTTTTTCGGCGTGGGGCTACCCTCAAATTCCATACCAGACCCGAATGGCCTGGTTTGGAACCTGGGGGGGAACCCCACGCCGTTTTTTTTCCCCATTTTGGCGTGGAGTTCCCCCTCAATATTCTCACAGCGCAAGTCGCGCCGCAAGTCTGATCACCCTGATCCGACCTGCGGTGCGACTTCCATTCAAATCAATAGGCTCCCATAGGGAACCATTGATTTTGAATGGAAGAAAAAAAACGTATAACGTGGCTTAACGCACGTTAAGCCACGTTATTCAGCCTTTAGCAGCGTCAGACGTTTTTACAGCTTGACGCTGCAGCTCCAGAACCCACAGTTCCTGGGTTTTTTTTGGAGCTGTAAAACGCCTATGCCACTTGGAGCTCCTAAAAGCTCTATGTGTGCATGAGTCCATAGAATAATATGGATGGGCGTTCTGCAGCTGCAAAAAAAAACGTCTGACGCTGCTAACAGCAGCTCCAAAAACGTCCAGTGTGCATGAGGCCTAAATAATTGATAGAGCTGTGCTGGGGTGGAGCCATAAATGGCTTTCCGGGGAAAGCAAAATGGAAAAAGCAAAAGAAAAGGGCAATCCCTCCAAGTGAGGGACAATTTGGAGCTAAAAATTGATGCAGTCTCAGTGAAAAGAGGAATAATGGCTGGCTGGAAATATCAGGCTGTTGCAATCTATATCTAACAATGGTCCAGACAGAAAGTCCGCCTTTCTATAACATGTCTTCTCTCTGTCTGTATTACAGAGCTCTGGCGATTGCCATGGTTGTCAGTCTTCTCTTCCTGATCTTGCTGCGTTTCACCGCCGGAATTCTGGTTTGGATTCTCATCATCGGTGTTATCGGCGTCATTGGATATGGTAAAGCTGTGATACATATTGGTGTCTGCATTCAGTGGATGGTATTTTTTCTTGCTCCTATATGAAACATCAGTTGGAAAATAACATACAGCCCCAGAGTAGTGTAAACATAAAGATCATTCATTAGTTCGCTTGAATCTGGGGTTTTCCTATACAGGAACCTCCACATATCCATTCACTTTCTTTTGCACCGCCGTCACTATTCAGTCATCGGAAGGGAAGGAAAGTCCTGTGTGCGATATAAGTTGCTGGAGATATACATGGCTATAATCTCCCTGTGTGACAGCACTGTCCTTTTGTCACATGCTACTCTGTACCTGGAAGTACCAGGTATTTCCTTCAATCAAAAGAGCTGGAAGGATTGAAAGGAGGAGCAGGGGAGTGAAAGAGAAGCAAATATCGGGGGTATATGCGTTTGCTTTAAAGTGCAATTCCAAGAAACAAGCCAATTGCATACTTGCCAACTGTCCCTTTTTTCCTGGGACAGTCCTTGCAAATAGGATCCTGTCCCAGGTAATTTATATTGTCCCTGGAAGCGCATGTTAATCAGGCTGCCCATAAATGTTACGCAGAAGTAGTGCAGCTGAATGGGAGAATTATTCCAACTCTGATACTTTAGCCTCAAGTTTGAAATTCCCTTTTTAATTTACTGTAATTCTCTCTATATTGAGTAGACCCTATAATCTGATAAGTAGGCGAGATTAATTATGCAGAGTGGGCGGGGCTTCGGGGAAGTGGGTGTGGCAATTGATAGCTGTGCTGCAAAATGTCCCTGGAAATTTTTTTTTTAATTTTGGCAACTATGCAATTGCCTTATTTAAAGGGCACGTTCATGAAGTTGTATAAATCCCCCAGCCCCCCTCCCTATTTCATTCTATCTAATACATTCACAAACCAGTAATTTAACCGCTAATGCTATCCTGGAAACCTTAGAGCCCTGGAGCCTAACTTGTAGCCCTTTGGTACTTTGTTGTATGGCCCTTTGCAGACCCCAGCAGTCAGTAGTGGAAGGATCCAGTGTAAAGAGATGGTAATTTCTAGCAGCCTCTTAATGCAGATCCCCAGACTGACAATCTCATGTAGCATATTTTCAAGTCTCCTACCACCCCTCTTGTAAGTCTGCAGTCACTGATCACCTCCTCTAGTACTCCTGAAGTCTATGAATGTCTACTGTCCTATATGAATATTATGTGAAGCCCTCTGATTGGGGGAGAGGCTGGGGGATGATGTCACATTTTCCACCTCGGCCAACTAGAGGTCATTATTAAAAATCAAAGGCTTCTCCTGAATGGCAGAGAAGCTGTCAGCCCAACTCTCTAATTCCATCAGCAGACGGTTAGTCGGTCCTGTTGCCAGAACACAGTGTCGCTTACTGTATGGAGCCAATGCTACCCTGTTTCCCCAAAAATTAGACCTACTTACAGTTTTGCCTCTCACTGAAATATAAGGCATCCCCCTGAAAATAAGACCTCCCCGATAATAAGGTCTCCCCCGAACATAAGGCCCCCCGAAGCTACCGTAACTCTGGACTCTGGACCGTAGCGGCGGGCGCCCCTGCGCAGCTCGCTGTTGGCCGCAGCGCAGCCACAGCAAACAGGAAGTGCGAGGTCTCTTTTAATCAGAGAGCCCACGCCGCCGCCAGGACAAGCTGCCGCCTGCTGCTCGCTCTGCCCTGACGGGCTCACAATTAGACAGTGAGTCACGTGGGGCAGGAGTCAGGCACATTGTGTGGACACACGGGTGACTGAGGTAGGGGGGAAATGCCTGATAAAGGGGTGGGGGGATGTCTGTTGAAGGTGTCCACTGGCACAGGTGTGGGGGGAGTGGGATCACTTAAAATGACACAAAGAGGATCAGAGGAGCAATTAAAAATGACACAGGAGGATCAAAAGGGGGGGGGTAGGGAATCAAAATGACACAGGAGGATATAATTTGCTGGTTTGTGATGACAACTATTACCGTACCGTATACAGGTAATAAATTTCCTTTTTTTTGTTCAACAATAAATGTGTACCGTATTCTTCTTCATGGAAAAATAAGACATCCCCTGAAAATAAGACCTAGCGCATCTTTGGGAGTCTTATTTTCGGGGAAACAGGGTACTACAGTATATAGCACACACAGCAACTGCATTGTTCTGTAATGGAATTAGTTTTCTGAGACCAGCTTGGCACTGGGTTGCAGTGTCTGTGCAGAAAAATAAATTTGTATTTGATGTATAGTGTGGAAACTACAGTTGCAGTTATGGTTTCTTTTTAAAAATGCAGAAGGTTGTTATCTAAAGACTGTTGGAAATTGGAGTGTTTGTATTACCTATAGCAACCAATAAAACCATTCCTTTAATTGTCTGAACTTCCTATCTTTCAGACGTATTATTATTCCTTCCTTGTTCAGGCCACTTATAGACAAACAGACTCCTGGGCATTGATTTATGAAAGACAAATAAACTCTGTAATCTGCAAGGAAATTTGCTCCAGAGCTTGGTAAATGAGGGGAAGCTCTGCCGACTTCCATTATCCATGTGCAAGCAAAAATGCTGTTTTTTTATTTTCCTTGCATGTGATTGATTGGGTATTCTTTTCAAAGTATAGCATGACCTCATTTACTTAAACTCTGGAGCAAATTCCCTTGCAGAGTGCAACTGCACTTAGTCTATTTGCCTTTAGTAAATCTACCCCATGGTCTCTCCTCTCCGTGTGCTCCCAGCAATGATTCAACTGTATTTTCATCTTTCCCTTTCAGGCATCTATCACTGCTATATGGAGTATTCCACCACCACCACGACTTTCAATCAAGTGGGCTTTAACCCCGATCTCTCTGTCTATTTCCATGTGAAAGAGACCTGGTTGGGCATCTGTAAGTAATGCTCAGCACGCTAGAGCCCTCTTAGATCAGAAGGTTTTCGCATTTCTCTTTCCACACCATATCACAAAAATTTCAGGATTGTTCATTATTTTGGGACAGTGGGTGTAGCCATGCAAATCATTCCTTTATGCCCCCTGAATTAAAGCTAAGTGTAATGTATGCACATATTTTCTACATGTGTCCCCCTTGCCCCCAATCAATATGCAATTAGAATTTAATTGAATTTAATACCAAATAACTGCATCACTGGGTCTTTCTGCTGCTCTTTGCCCAGACTAGCAGCATACGAATAGCAAATTGGTAACAGTCATCAACAGTTCCCTCCCTTCATGATCCGTACTGCCAGTGCCTGCCTCTCAGCAGCTATGGGCTTTCTCTGCCTGATTCATTTTGTTTCTGAGCATTCCTCTGGCATCCCTTTAGATGAGCATGCTCAAGCAGATTGCACAGCTAAAGTCTGCAGCACCAAGTGGCCAGCAGGGAGCAATATGAACATCCAAAAGGATCCCACGGATGTGTTCTTTGATTTAATGTTTCTGAAAGAAGATCCGTGGCTCCTTTAAATTTCACAGCACCCCACTGATCCTCTTTCAAGAGCAATATATTACAGAACTGGGTGCTGCAGACTTTAGCTGTGCAGCTTGCTGATCAGTTTCTTGGTGCTGGATGCTGGGGATGTGTTTTTTTCTTTTTTTTTGTAATGCTTGGGGAAAAAAAGACCATGACATAAAAATCTGACAGCTGTGAGGGACAGGCAAGGACAAGTAAAGATTAGTTTGAAAAGAGATTGATGATTAAAATCGTTCAACTAGGAAATGAAGGTGGGTTCAAGATAGCGCCTAATAGCTTAGGATCTCCAGAGTGCCCATTTACATCCTCCTCCAAAACACCCCCTTACATCCTCCTCCCGAGTGCCCTCTTAATACTACTGTACTAAGGGGGCACTCTGAAGGCACTAAGGGGGCACTCTAGAGCAGTGGTCGCCAACCTTTTTTGGATCTCACGGACCACTAAACTCACAATTTTGAATCCTGCGGACCACTAACATGAATTTTACTTGTCTCAACCACACAATGCTTCGGCTCTGACTCCCCAACACCTGGATCACGCTGCTGCCTTATACACACACAATGCTTCGGCTATGACCCCCCAACACCTGGATCACACTGCTGCCTTATACACACAATGCTTCGGCTATGACCCCCCAACACCTGGATCACACTGCTGCCTTATACACACAATGCTCTGTCTCTCTGCTCCCCCGCAGCACTCTGCATCACACTGCTGCCTTGCACAGACTCATCATTGTATCTCACCTCCTTTTCCAGCCATGTGCTTGAGCTCTGTGCTCCCTCCCAAAGTCTGTGATCAGCGCTCCCATTGGAAATCCCCTCCTTCATCTCCTGCTCTATGCACTACTCCCGGAGCCTCCCTCTGAGTTCACAGTAGCTGCAACTACAAAGCAGGCATCAGGTTTCAACGCGTGCTGACAGTATTGACTGTCAGCACGCATTGAGAACAACACTGGAAACAATATTGGGTGGTATACATCTGCCACAATGTTGATTTGCGGCAGAACCCCTGGGGACCACCAAAATGTTCTTGTGGACCATCAATGGATCATGGATCACTGGTTGGCAACCGCAGCTCTAGAAGATTTAAGTAGGACTCTAGAGGCACCAAGATAGCACTAATGGGGCACTCTGAAGGCAGTAAAGGGGCACTGTGGAGGCATTAAGGGAGCACTCTGGAGATACTATTTTAGTACCTCCAGAGTGCCCCCTTACATCCTCCTGAGTGCCCTCTTGCATTCCCCAAAATGCCTCCTAGTATAAGTGAGGTCAGTAGCTGAATTATCCGGGTCGCAAAGGTTGCATTTGCGACTGTGCCCATACGTTCCACCACTGCACGGGGGCCCCAAGACTGCAGGAAGGGGGCCTGCTGCAGAACATCAGAAAGAGCCCCGAGATGGGCTCAGGGGGGGTGCATCATGGTTTTTTTTTTTTTTTTTTGCATTGAGGCCCCTGAAGATTCTAGTTAAGCTTCTGAATCGGGTTCAATACAGGAGAAGGCTTGCTACAAGTGTGGGAAAAAAGGCAAGTCTAGAGTTTATCTTTAATGTACATCCAGAACTGCTGGTGTATAGCACAGATACAGCCTAAAAGTACGGAGACCTTTATTTCAAACTGCATACAGCTCATTCAGACTTGCTCATCATTACTGCAGGGCATGGAAACAACGCTCAGTAATTCTCAACCTGAAATACCTGTTGTCTAATTTCTCCAGCAAAGTTTGTTTCTCTGCTGCCATCTTTTGCTCTAAAGTGGTACTGTGGCTTCATTGTGCAAGCAATCAATATTTTTGTGGATGGAACAGTTTGCTGAAAAGCAAAAAGGCACAGTGTGCCCTTAGTGATGTCTCTAGTCTGAACTGAGCTCATGGGTCAAATGTTGGTCCCATCCACAACCATACTGTGGAGTGGCAAAAAAATGAATGGAAAAAGAAGGGCCCTCTTGTATTTCCTTATAGCTTCATATGCCTAAAGCTCAACTCTGGGCACAAAACCTTTCATTAAAATATACTCCTCAATAGCTACAAAGGATATAAACCCACTTTCTGTGCCCAGATATTACTATTTAAAGGAAGTTGTGACATTGTCGCTGTGCTGCGTGTAACCTGTGCAGAGAGCGGAGCTGTGAGAGGGGGCCATCCGCTCCACACACTACAGAATGCCAGCATAAAAATTACAGGAGGGGATGAATAAAATACCAGTCATCCTGCATGTGGAGAGAGTGGTCTTTATTACAGGAGTTACAAGTTTCACACCAAATTACTGCAGAGATCTGGAATACATATACAAAACATATCAAGAAGTTAGAGAAACACATCAAGTACTCTTGTATTTAGACAATATTTGTTTATTCCGCAGTTCAGCTTTAAAAGAGACCTATACTGGGAGAAATACAAAGAGGTTCAGATGGCTAAGGGTGTGGTTGCCATCATCTCAATTCACTTATAGTACATTTGATTCATCTGTTTGGTGGGATTGTGTGGGGCAACCCAGATATAGCCAACTACAGCATTAAAAATTCCTTAAAAAAATCTATTTTTTATTTTATAATTTATATAAAAAAACCCATAAAAGGTATATGTCATTAATTCATGAAATGACTTCACAATTAACATATAGTAAGAATACTTTGCATCATCACAGCATGACAATTTGCAAAAAGCACAAAGTGGTATTTCCAAGCTACTTGCTGTTATATTCCATCACTATATGGACATCCAACACAGTAGATGGTTTCAAAAGCTGGAAAATTCCAACGCGTTTTGAACAGTTCAACTGATATCTTCTTTAAGGGATTCTATACCACTCTGTGAACATAGATAATCTTTACTTAAAAACAACCCAAATAGCAGTTTGGTGTCTTATACTAAGGACACCATACATTTACTACAAATTATTGACAACATGGAAATCCCAGAGTCCGCTATTTGAGTCACTGTAGACGTTGAATCGCTATACAACTGCATCCCGCATGACAAAGGTTTGCTGCTGTCAGACATGTCCTGTGGCAACGTGGAGTACATGAATGCAAATTCAACGAGTTTATATTACAGATGTTGGAGTACATTTTGTACCATAATGTTTTTTGTTTCAAGGCTCCCACTACCTTCAGGTACGTGGTGTAGCCATGGAGACCTGTTGTGCCCCATCCTATGCCAACTTGTACTTGGGGGGTGTCGGAGCAAAACTTCTTTCTTAATCATCTTTTGTCTATGTATACACGCCACATTGTCATGTGGCAAAGATACATTGACGACATACTGTTTATTTGGGATGGAAAATGCAGTTTGGGGGGTTTTTTTGGGCACACTACTTGATGGGGGTCTTCCTGGATAAATGAACTACTATAGACATTTTTTTATATATTTAACGTGTTGGAATTTTCAAGCTGCTGAAACCATCTCATGCCCACATTTGGCAGCGGGGACTCCGATGCAAAGGGCCGCTGCGGCTCTGATTGCCGCTGACAACCCATGATCGCTCCCCGCTGAGAGAAGAATGGTCAGCTGTTGTAAACCCAGCTTACCATTCTTCTCTCTGGAATGATCAGAGCGCCTGTGATCCTTCTATATAGGATCACAGGTCTCTATGATCATTTCAAAAGCCCAACCCCCATACAGTTAGAAACACTCCCCTAGGCTTACATTTAACCCCTTGATCAACCACTGTGTTAACCCTTTCCTTGCCAGTGTCATTATTACAGTAACAGTGCATATTTTTAGCACTGATTACTGTAGTAATGTCACTGGCTCCCCAAAAGTGTCAAAAAAATGTCAGTTAGGGATCCGATCTGTCCGCCGCAATGTTGCAGTCCTGCTAAAAATCGCAGTTTGCCGCCATTACTATTAAAAAGAAAACAATAAAAATTACATAAATCTGTCCCGTAGTTAGTAGACACAATAACTTTTGCGCAAACCCATCAAAATATGCTTATTGCGATTTTTTTATTTTTTTTTACCAAAAATATGTAGCAGAAAACAAATTGGCCTACAATGTTAAAATAATTCGATTTTTACATTTTTTTTTTGGGAATGTTATATAGCATGTGAAAAATATTGTTTTTTTATTCATAATTGTCGCTCTTTTTTTGTTCCTAGCTCAAAAAATAAAAATCGCACAGGTGATCAAATACCACCAAAAGAAAGCTCTATTTGTGGGGAAAAAAGGACATCAATTTTATTAAGGTACAGCGTGGCACAACCGCGCAATTGTCCGTTAAAGTAACGCAGTGCCGAATCGCAAAAAATGGCCTGGTCATTAAGGGGCAAATCCTTTCTGGTCCGGAAGTGGTTAAATGGAATTTTTAATGCTGTAATTGTCTAGATCTGGGTTGCTCCACACAATCCCACCAAATAGAGAGATCAAATGTACTATACAAAGATATCCATTGCAGATCTTCTGAAAATGCCAATTTCCTGACTGTGTCTCTGGGCTCATCACTTTCGGGAGTCACCGACCTGGAATAAGCATGCAGCTAGCAAAGCCTGTATGAAATAAAATAAGATAAGATCGTCAGTTGATGATGATGATCTAAGTCAGTTGATCAAAAAGTACTGAAGCCATGGCAGCCAGACAACTAGCATTTTAAAAAGGCAGCTGCCTTATTTTTTCCTGTACATTTTACAGAACACACACATGAGAAAGTGATAGTTTGGGCACTTTCTTTATATTTTGGAATTTAAATTCATCTGTGATAGTTTATAAGCCTGGTAAGATGATGTTACTCTCACGCAGTGATGTTGTCCTTCTTATACCTGCAGTGATAGTGTTGGCCGTTGTAGAAGCGATTCTGCTGCTGCTCCTTCTGTTCCTCCGGAAGAGGATCCTCATTGCCATCGCTCTGATTAAAGAGGCCAGCAAGTGAGTGAGGGCTTAAGCTACATTGGAAACATTGTTTGTTTAAATTAGGGGTAATCTCTGGATTTGTTTATCTGAGGAGCATCATTTAAAACTAAGGTTGTTAGAAGGAAGTAAAAATGTATGTCTAGAACAATCAATCAAAAATCAGTACATCTCTGCAATACATGCATATTGCTCTTATTTGCCCCATATTTTGCTCTTTAAAAATGTTGCAAGTACGGTACAATTTTGCAAGAAATTCAGCGCTCGTCCAACTTTCTGACAACACTGCCACTGCTGCACTAAAATCAATTAGCATTGTCAACCCTGCCAGCTGGACTGCAAGACACCTCCTGCTCGCCTCATCTCCATTACATAGGGCAGAGGTATTCTGTAGTCCAGCAGACAGGGTTGACAACTCTGCTTTGGATTTTAGTAAAGCAGAGGAAGAGTTGTAACCTACTATAGGAAGTTAGGAGCTCATTGGATTTCAGGCACATCTGGCAGTAGTCTTCCATATTTGCAGTATTTTTAAAGAGACAGCATTTGGGGAATCTGCTTGTATTGCAGTGATGTAGTAAACATTTCCTTTTTTTAGCACTCCACAAACTCTGCATAAAGAGAGCCATCATTTGGTTTGGCATGCTCCAAAAACAGAACATGAAACTGCAATATGTAGGAGTTAGGATACTTAAACACATATTAAGGGCTTGTTGATAGTACTCTAAAACAGTGCAGACTGGTGTCTGTTATGTAGAGGCCGTGAGATGCTTTATTAACAATAAGTAGACTAGCCTTTCTAGAAATGTCTGTAATACCCGGTGTCCCGCAGACTAGAATATTTCATTGATTTACACTATAGCCGCACGCTTTTAGGAGACTGGAATTAAATCCTGGCTTACTTAGCATGTTAGAGAGAAACACAGTGATTGTAAAATATTGTTTAACCACTTCTCCTCTCTGAGCTCCCGGCTGTCATTTAAAAGTGATCTGGTGGCTGTATAGCTGCCTGATTGCTTTTACAGTGCGGGTGGTGTGGTGCGACATTACATATTGCTGAACGTCGGAATGAGTGAGAGTGCAATAATATAAAAAATTGCAACAATTATATTTTTATTCTACAAGGCCTATGCTTTCGTACAATATATACAGATTTTAACATGCATGCAACAAAAATAGAGAAATTGCCCTAGAGGGGAAGTGGTAATAAAAGCACAAGGTTTTTTACCTTCATGCATTCTATGCATGAAGCTAAAAAAACCTTCTGTATGCACAAGCCCCCCTAATACTTACCCAAGCCCCCCTTTCAATTCAGTGATGCCCACGAGAGCCTTGCCTCTCCGGGGACTCGCACTCCTGATTGGCTTTTGGCAGCAAGCATTGGGCCAATCAGGAGACAGAGGGGGCGGGTCGAACCGCTGCTCTGTGTGTGTGAATGGACACACAGAGCAGCGAATTGGCTCTGATGCTCCCATAGCAAGCTATCTGGGCCACTCAAAACCAAAACCACTGTACAGAGCAGGTAAGTATGATATGTTTATTATTTTAAAGAAAAAAAAATGAAAGCTTTACAATCACTTTAATAAAAGAAAGGGAAATCTGTGCAAAGAAATCTTTACAGTAAAGGATAATACTAAATAAAGAGACCATAATACAACAGCAAAATGAAAAGGCACAATGCAAAAAAAGTATGACATGCTGCATTTTTTGCAATGTACCACAACCCACCTCAATGCAATGTTATGGTGTGAACAAGGAACATAGAAATCAATTTTTCTCTATCGTTCATTAACAGAAACAGGTCAATATAAATCTTGACCATTGAGTTATGCTGCCCCCTACAGGAGTAGGACACTAGGCAGGAAAAAGCTTTACCACCCCTATGGGGCTGTCCCTGCAGGCATACACCCACACACTCTGCTATAGGCTTCAGTTTGTTTCTGCCTAGTTTAGGAGTAGGACCTAGTTCCCTGCTGGGACTTCGGTCTTAGCTGGGTTTTTTTTGGGAACGTTTTTGTATGACTTTTCTTTTTAGTTAGTTTTGTGCCTGAGAGAACTACAAGCAACAGCCGGCTGGGTTTCGGACTGGATATGCTAGATCCTTAAGGTCTGCCAGCCCAGGCCAGCGAACATGCGCAGGTTATAGTCCAGCACTAGGCCTCACCATGACAGAGCCCCCCGATGGACGGGGGCTGGCCTGCGAGTAAAACAACTCGCCCAAAGGCATGCGACCTGGGTCGCCCTGAGTCGCAGCATACCCCCTGGCCATCAGCATATGGAGTCCCAGGACCAAATCTCACCCACAGACCCCCTCAGTGCGGTTGCGGGACCCTCTGTGTCGCAGCCCCTGTCTGCATTTACAGCAGTTTTGGAAAACCTGGCGTAAAAAGTGGATTTTGTTTTAAAAAAATGCCACTAGTAGAAAGCGCCCTATGCCTTCCCCAGCCTCTTTAGTATCCTCAGATTCTGAGGTAGATATGGCTGCCATGGACGCATGCCATCCTGGTGGATCTGCATCTTCGCATTTTAATGGCGAGGAGGATGTATCCTCATCAGCAGTCACGTGGGAAATCGCGCTGGTCGAGGCACTAATAGTGTCAGTACAGGAAACCTCAAAAATGACGGATGATTCTACAGCGTCAGGGACGCAGGTGTCTTTTGGCACCCACAAATCCCAGAAGTCGGGCAAAGTTTTTCCTTGTCCAGAACTTTTTGACAACACTGTCAATGAACAATGGGGGTGCATCAAACAAAATGCTTGAGTCAATCAAATGTTAGTGGTACCTAAGCGCTTTAAAAGGCGCTACCCCTTTGCGGACGCGGTATCCGCTAGATGGACCGAACCATCCAAGGTGGATCATCCAGTTTCCAGATTAAACAAGTCTACTGTGATTCTGGTGGAGGAGTCACCGGTATTTACAGACCCTGTTGATAGACGGATTGAGTCTCTGTCCCGCCATTTGCATGTGACAGCGAGCTCAATACTGAAACCGGTCTTTGTGATCACTCTGGTGTCACAGACCATAACGGAATGGGCAAAGTTGCTGAAAGGTGACTTGAAAATTGAGCAGCTCTCGCTGGGCCTAATAGAGCTAATGGACCAAATGGTCCAAGCCCTTCTGTATATATGTGATGCTTCGCTGGATGCGGCTCCACTGGTAGCCAGAGTGTCTGCGGTGGGGGTTACTATTAGACGCATGGTGTGGCTAAAAAGCTGGTCTGCAGACCAGGCTTCCAAAAAGGCTCTTTCTGACCTTCCCTTTACAGGGGACAGGTTGTTTGGATCCTCCCTGGATGAGTTGATCAAAAGCTTTACGAGTGGGAAGAGTACTCTTCTTCCCCAATCCGCCAAGGCACCAAGTAATAGATGGGGGCCTTCATTTACTGACCCTTTCGTACCTCTGGGTTGCAGGAGAAAGGAGCGAAGCCATTCATGTTTTCTGGGGGTTCCAAGAAGACATGGCCGGGTAAGCCGAGAACAGGCCAATCCGAATCTGCAGACAAATCCTTGTGTGCATGAAATGGGTTCACAAACTGATCCGATCTGGTTACAAGACTGAATTCAGGTCCCCACCGTCAGACTGGTTCTTCCCATCCAACCTCAATTTTGCAAAATCAGCCCTGGTACCTTCCTCAAGACTGGTCTACCTCGGTCTGACTCTGGATTCTGCTTCGGCAAAAGTTTTTCTTCCCTGGACAAGCTGGAGAAGTTGCAGGGGGGGAATTGTTTAATGTTGTCCAGCAATCTCTCCTCTCTGTGGACTTGCATGAGAGTCCTAGCTAGGCCTGCTGGTGTCGACCTTCGAGGCGTTCCCATTTGCTCAGTTCCACACCAGGTCATTATAGAGGGAAATTCTGGCCAAATGGAACAAAGATCCAAAGTCGTTGGATTCTATGATTTGGTTGAGTCACAAAGACTCTTCTATGGCTTCACTCGTTGGCATTACGCCAGGGCAAGTCTTTCCTTCCATTGTATTGGACGGCGGTCACCACGGACGCCAGCCTGTCTGCTGGGGAAGCTGCGTGCCCAGGGGTCTTGGACAGTGGAAGAGTCCAGACTACCGATCAATGTTCTGGAGCTCAGGGCAATAAAGCTATGCCTTTGTCACTGGACTAATTGCCTACAAGGTTGTCCAGTCCGGGTTCAATTGGACAGTGCCACGGCCGTGGCTTACATCAATCATCAAGGGGCATCAAGAGTGTCTTAGCGGCCCGGGAGGTGGCCGAGATCTTGAAATGGGCAGAGAATTTTGTTCCAGCTCTTTCTGCGGTGCATATTCCAGGTGTGGAAAACTGGCAGGCGGACTACCTGAGCTGTCAGGTGTTGGATCAGGGGGGAATAGTCTCTACATCCAGAGGTGTTTCATCTCCTGTGCGTTCCGTGGGGGGACACAAGATGTCGAACTGTTGGCCTCTCGGCTCAACAAGAAGGTTCAAAGGTTTGTAGCCAGGTCATGGGATCCCCTAGCCGACTCTGTAGATGCACTGGCGGTTCCTTGGGGTCGTTATCGGCTGATCTATGCGTTTCGACCGCTGAAACTCCTGCCGAGACCTCGGCGCAGAATAGAGGCAGAGGGGATTCCAGTCATTCTGGTGGCTCCAGACTGGCCTTGCCGGTCTTGGTATGCAGATCTGGTAAGATTGGTCGCCTATGCACCTTGGACACTTCCTCTTAGGGAAGATCTGCTGTCTCAAGGGCCGATCTTCCATCCTGCTTTACAGTCGCTGGCTTTAACGGCGTGGCTGTTGAAAGACAGGTGTTGAAGGATAGGGGTCTTTCTGATTCAGTGATTCCTACTCTGTTGAAGGCTAGGAAGTCTACTTCCAGGAAGATCTATCATCATACGTGGAAATTGTACATTTCATGGTGTGAATCCATGAAGGTGCGTCCTTGCCTTTTTTCGGTGGCTAGGATCTTGGCTTTCCTTCAAAGAGGTGTCGAACAGAAGTTGGCCTTGGCTACTATTAAAGGCCAAGTGTCGGCCTTGGCTGTGTTTTTCCTACGCCTTTAGCCTCGCATGCCTTGATTTACACTTTTATCCAAGGGGTGCGTCATGTGGCCCCTCTGAGGCGATCCCCATTACCTCTGTGGGATCTGAATTTGGTATTGTCTGTTCTTCAAAAACTCTGCTTACCTTTTCTCAGAAGGTTGCCTTTTTGGTGGCTATTATCTGCTCACAGAGTATCAGAATTGGCGGGCCTTTGCTGCCGTTCGCCTTATTTGGTGGTCCACAGAGAGAAAGTGGTACATCGACCTAGTTAGTCGTTTCTTCGTCGTTTCTTCCTAAGGTGGTTTCTGATTTCCATCTAAATGAAGAAGTTGTGCTGCCTTCTTTATTTCCTAAGCCCAAGCATCCTAAGGAAATTGCTTTGCAATCTTTGGATGTGGTTCGGGCAATTAGGGTTTACCTGGCAGCTACTGAATCTTTCAGGTAATCAGATTCTCTTTTTGTCCTTACACAAGGACCTAGAAAGGGATTGGCTGTGTCTGCTGCGACCATTTCTAGGTGGATCAGGTAGATGGTGGTTCAGGCTTATTTGCTAAAGGGTCAGATTCCACCTTTCCCTGTGAAGGTGCATTCTACTCGGACGCTGAGTGCTTCTTGGGCTTTTTCGCCATCAGGCGTCAGTGACACAATTTTGTAAGGTGGCAACTTGGTCGTCTGTGCACACGTTCACAAAATGTTATAAAGTAGATGTGTTGGCATCCTCGGGTGTTTCTTTTGGCCGCAAGGTTTAGCAGGCTGCTGTTTGAAAGAGACTTAAGCCTAGTACACACGCAGAGTGGTGTTTGTTGGTTGGAATGTGCTCTAGACTGCACACTAATTTTCCCGCACGACAGAATTCTACTTCAGAAGTGATGTCATGTGTTGGATTGCTTTGTATGTGTTTTTTCATCTCTGAGCATGCCCAGTCTTGCTCATAAGATTTTTCCCTGTCGAAATCTGTACTGACTGCACGAAAATCGGACGTGTTTTGACGGTGGACAAAAATTTTATAGCCTGCACACCAGAATTTTTTCGGCCGAAAAGTCTGAGTCGGTTGTCGAGAGCACCATACTAACAAAAATCGGCAGATCAGTCGTCGGACGAAAATTCCCGGCCGAATTTCGACTTGTGTGTACGGCCTTTAGTCTTTTTGAGGGTGTTGTTCCAGGTGAGCTCCTGTTGTTCCTGGTTGAGCTCTATATTCTCTGGTTGGCTAAAGTTTTAGCCTTGTTGGGAATTACATTCTTTTTCTGCGTTGTTTTCCCACCCTTCATGCAAAAACTGCTTTGGGACGTCCCAATGGTCAAGAAGTATATGGAGCTGTGTCTGTCAATGAACGATGGAGAAAACTGGATTTTTGTCTTACCGCAAAATCCTTCTCTGTAGTTCATTGACAGACGCAGCACCCACCCCTCTATCTTGAGTGGGTTGGGGTTTTTCCTCTTAACACTGCTTGAAACGAAACTGAAGCCTATAGCAGTGTGTGTGGGTGTATGCCTGCAGGGACGGCCCCAAAGGCGTGGTAAAGCTTTTTCCTGCCTAGTGTTCTACTCCTGTAGGGGGCAGCATAACCCAATGGTCAAGAATTATATAGAGCTGCATCTGTCAATGA